>NC_133133.1:154800822-155400822 GCF_048418815.1 Hemitrygon akajei | reverse complement strand
GAGTATGATATTGTGTCTTTCCATTCTATTCATTTAAAATATAATAACATCAGAAAACATTTTAATTATATTATGACTGCTGTGATTTTGAATGAGCTACACAGACACTGTAGCTGCAGATGTGACTGTTTTTCAGTAAAAGCAGACATCCAGAGAAGACCTGTTGGTAGAACCTTTAGAAGTCATAGAATCATACAGCATGGAAGTAAGTCCTTTGTCCTAACCTTGTGAAGAATCTCTTAAACCCAAAGTACATTGTGTTTTGATTCCCTGTAAGATAAAAGATGTCAGGTGATTAAATACTCTTTTAGTATTTACAGTTATACTGTATTTTTGAGTTCTAAAGTTTGGGTGTAAGAAAATAGTTCTATGGAATTACATATTAAAGATAGGAACATTAAGCACCTTTTTTGAAACAAAGTAGTTCACAAAAGCGGAGATTGATAGGGTTTTGATTGGCCACATAATCAAAGGTTATGGGGAGAAGGCTGGGGAGTGGGCTGAGGAGGGGGGGAAAAAAGGAATCAGCCATGATTGAATGGTGTAGCAGACTCGATGGGCCAAATGGCCTAATTCTGCTCCATTGTCTTATGGAATGGCCACCTGATGGTAGGTAGAACATCAAACTACTACCTAAAAGAGTGAGCTTGGAAGGATAGGTCACTGTATGTAGTTGTTGACAGACCACAATGTAGAAGCTGGAGCACTGACCCAATGACATGATTGGGACCAACTGTGGCAGCTGGGTAATTAAAATTCAGGTGATTAATTAGATCTGAGATACAAAGAGAAGTAACAAGTATTGGTAATGTTCATCATGGAAGCAAATCTGCCACCCTTACCTAAACGTGTTGCTAAGCCAAGAGCATTGTGGCTGACATTTACTTGCTCCTTCAGTTCAGGAGTTATTTGGGATAGACAATAGATGCCAGATTTACTTGTGATGTCCACATCCTGCACGTAACCCACACCAAACATGGCAGATGACAGGTGAAGCAGCATTTACTACACCACATAACATATGAGGACATGACATGAAGGGCATCCCACACTGATGAGGCAGACAGAGGACCTTTCTATCAACCCTGGAGGACTTTGCATTAAAGTGAAGCTCATAGAGTCTGGATAATTATTTAATAGTTCTTTTCTTTCTGTTTTTCATTATTAAAGAGCACCAACAATGCCCACTCCTTTCAACTAATTCAACCATGTCTTAATTGACCTGGAAATTATGTGTACACAAATGTGTATGTGCATATGTGTTTAACTTAAAAATGATGCTAATGAGATAATAATGTATTTTTAAAGTAATGTAGGTGTTACGAATGTGCCACAACTCTGAGGGGCCGAAGGGTACAAAGTCACCCCCTCCTTTTTGAGAATCGCAAGATCGCTATTAATTCGGGTCTGGGACCCAGGAAATGAGAGAGAGACACGCAGAATCCACAAGGGTTGGAATGTGTCCTGGCCTCAGCAAAACAAAAACCCCTGATAATGGCTATTGTCTCTTGGAGACGGAATTGTGTATTGAGTACTGTACTATTCATTGAAGCCCTCAGGAGACGACCAGAGTGGGCTGGTTGAGGGATTGCATCATCCCAACCTGATTGACATCTGAGACCCCGTGAATAAGGATAAAAGAGGGTCTGGGGAACAACCCCTTTAGACGCACCAGGAGAAACGCTAGAAATCCCGTGACAGCGTTTAATAGTGACAGCCGGTGGGGGGCTCGTGTGCGTCCTTCCCTTGCCTGGGATTGGCGGCCTCACCATGGAAGAACGGCTTTAGCTAAAGGAGAGGCCACAAGTGAACGGCCACACCAACGGGACTCCCGACGGATCGAAATCATAAAAGGAAAAGCTGGCAAGTTTTTGTCCCAAAAATCTCTCTCTCTCTCTCCAACCATTGAAGACCCAGCGGTCCCCAAAGGCTGCAGCCTGCATGAACTGAGTGACTTTTATATTTCCATCGGACAATACATTATCCCCTAGACAACGATAGAGCTATTTCTTATTGATTATTATTATACCCGCACTTTTAGATTTAGTATTGATGACGTATATTATCTGTATGTTTGCATTGATATTATTTTTGTGTATTTTTACTAATAAATACTGTTAAAAATAGTACCATCAGACTTCAACGGACCTCTCTATCTTTGCTGGTAAGTGACCCAGTTACGGGGTTCATAACATAGGAAACACACAAATCAATCAGCCTCTAAAGCATTGTGACTGGCCAGGACCCCCTTGGAGGGAGACTCCACGGGTGTCCCAGCAGGAAGGGGGAGTTGGGAAACTTAGAGGAGACCCAGTGAGGGAACGGCCTGGAGTCTCTGGAAAAACACATTCCCAGCAATGTGCCACAGGACCCCCGAGAGGAAAAGACCCTATCCCAGAAGTATTGGTGGGACCCCGATCCAGTGTGTCAATCTGATAGAGGGAAGAGATGCAAAAGCCGTACTCGACACTGGGTCGCAGGTCACGCTACTGTACCAGTTGTTCTACAATCAGTATTTGTTGCATTTACCCTTGACGCCCTTCAGTGCCCTGGAAATTTGGGGTATCAGTGCTGGTGATGACCCATACAATGGTTGTTTGCCCGTGAGGAGTTCCTGGAGGCTGAGGTAGGAGTGTCTGAGGCTCATGAGGCCTTGATGCTGGTTTGCCCGGACCCAGTTGCGACTGGAGGTGTGTCAATTCTGGTAGGAACCAACACCCCTATTGTGTGGAGACTCCTGGGGGCCTGCAAGGAGTAGGCGGGTGAGGACTTTTTGGAGATCCTGTCAGTGCACCCACTGTTTCAAGCTGCCTTTAAGGAAGTGTGTGGTTGCACAGGGCGGGACATGGCATTGGAAAGAGGAACTGTATGGTGTGACCAGTCAAAGCCCAGGGTGATACGACCCGGTGAAGTAGCAAGAGTGATGGGGATCCCCAGGTACTCCGGAATGCCTAAGGGTGAAGCCTTTTTAGTGGACACCCCGGAAGATCTCAAGGGGGAATCGAGATTCCCGGCTGGGGTGCTGGTGAGACCCAAGCTGCAGCAGATCTCGGTGGTACAGGCACGCCGGATGGTGGTGATCGTCAGGAACACCACGCAATGGGACGTCACTTTTAAACGAGGGATGCACCTGGCGCATTTGTTCCCGGTGACGGTGATGCATAGTGCCTCTGTGAGGCTCGCTGGGGGAGGGCCATTGGAAAACAGGGATAAGTTGACCGCTGGGGCTTTTAACTTTGGGATCTTGCCTGTGCCAGAGAGTTGGAAATGAGGATGGTGGAGAAGATGTTGACACTGAAAGATGTTTTTTCTCTAGGCGAGTTTGATGTGGGCTGTTCCAGGAGCACTCGCCACACTGACTAAGGATACCCCGTTTCGAGAAAGGTCACGGCGACTGGCCCCTGCAGACGTGGAGGATGTGCGGCAGCATTTGTGTAAGTTGAAGGAAGTTGGGATCATTATGGAGCCCTTCTACGTCCCCGATGGTCATGGCCAGGAAGAAAAACAGGAAGATTCGTATGTGTGTGGACTATAGGACTCTGAATAGCCGCACCGTCCCTGACCAGTATAGGGTCCCCAGGATCAAAGATGCACTGGCCTGTCTGAGTGGGGTGAAGTGGTTCAGCTTGTTGGATTTGAGGAGTGGATATTGCCAGATCCTGATGAGTGAGGCGGATAAGAAGAAGGCAGCCTTTGTATGCCCTCTGGGATTTTACCAGTTTGAAAGGCTGCCCCAGGGCATATCAGGGGTCCCTGCCACTTTCCAGAGTGTCATGGACAAGACTGGGGGGGGGGGGGGGGATATGAGCTTGCTTGAAGTGCTGACATATTTGGACAACCTGATAGTATTTGGATCCACCTTGGAAGAACACAAAGTACAAAAGGTGCTCAACCGGCTGGCTGAGGCCCCAGACTGTGAGCGCTCTGTGCTCGTTCTTGGGGTTCTGTGGATTCTACCGGAGATACTACACCAAGGTGAGCCATCCCTTGAACCACCTTCTGCATGGCTACCCTCCTCTGGGACAGAAAGGGAAAGGGAGGAGAGGACGGGAGGCTGGAGAATATTTGAACCCATCAGAGACCAGTAACCTGCTCTCTTGGCACTCCTCTGGGATGTTATGCCCCACAACACTATCCAAAATGGTATACTTATTATTTAGGGGAATGACCACAAGAATGCACTGCACTAATTGTTTATTCAACGTCCCATTCTTTCTCCTGACAGTCACCCAGCTACTTGCCTCCTGCAGCTTAGGAATGACTACTTCCCTGTAACTCTGATTGGTGATTTCCTCACTCTACTGTCAAAGCTAAAGGTCATCCAGCTGCTACCCTATATCCCTAACATGGTCTTCAAGGAGTTGCAGCCGGATGCACTTCATGCAGATATAGTTCCCTGGGAGACTCTTGATCTCCCAGGACTCCAACATCTAGCATGAAGAACACACACAATGGCCATTTAAATGACTCGAAGAGAAAAGGGAAACTTAACAGAATCTTACCCAGTTTACCCAGGGCTAATACCTCTTCTGAGCTGAAGCCTCATTTGAGCCAAAGCCCGACACTCCCACTCTCACCACTGGTTGACACCCAACAATGGTCGCTCCGTTTGTCCCTTTTGTACTTTTATTTATTCCTCTCTGCACTGCTGCTGCTGCTGATTGGGCTGCTGGAATGACACTGAATGCTGCAAAGCTCTCCTTTCCAACGAGCACCACCTATCTGTGAGAAGCCTTCTCACTGTGCGCAGCTCCCACACCTGATTGGACTGCTGGAATGACACTGGAATGAAACTCTTCCTTTAACCTTCTTGCATGGCTACTCATCAACCTATGAGCTGTTTATTCTAGCATATTACTTCATGATATTCTGGTCAAATGCAGCAGAAAAATTAAAATCCATTACTAAAATAACAATTCACAAATTAACATAAAATGAAAAACATGTCTGTGGTGTAGATGGAAAACCATTTTGGAACTTTTTGAAATGATACTTTTCTGTTCTCATGAATTGAGCTTGCGTTGTCCATGAGCTACAGTTCTTCATTTGGAAATGGCATAAACAATAGCAGATAAGAAATCTACAGATGCTGGAAATCTTAGCAACACAGAAAATGCTGGAGGAACTCAGCGGGCTAGGTAGGATCTATGGAAAAGAGTAGAGTTGATGTTTTGGGCTGAGACCCTTCAGCAGGGCTGGAGAAAAAAAAAAGATGAGGAGTTGACTTAAAAGATGGGGGGAGGGAGGGAGAAACACAAGGTGATAGGTGAAACTGGTTCGGGGAGGGGGAGGTAAAAGGCTGGGAAATTGATTAGTGAAAGAAATACAGGGCTGGAGAAGGGGTGTCAGGAGAGGGCAGAAGGCATGGAAGAAAGAAAGGGAGGGGGGAGAGGAACACCAGAGGGAAGTGATAGGCAAGCAAGGAAACAAGGTGAGAGTGGGGGGGGGGGGGGGCGGGCGGAAGCTTGAGAAATTGATGTTCATGCCGTCAGGTTGGAGGCTACCCAGATGGAATATAAGGTGGTGCTCCTCCAACCTGAATGTGGCCTCATCATGACAGTGGAGGAGGCCACGGATAGACATATGGGAATGGGAAATGGAATTAAAATAAGTGGCCACTGGGAGATATTGCTTTTTCTGGCAGATGGAGCGTAGGTGCTTGGTGAAGTGGTCTCTTAATCTATGTCAGATCTCACCAGAGGAGGCCACGCTGTGAGCACTGGACACAGTATATGACCACAACAGACCTACAGGTGAAGTGTCACCTCACTTGGAAGTAGAGTTTGGGCTCTGAATTGTAGTGAGGGAGGAGGTGTAGGGGCAGGTGTAACACTTGTTCCGCTTGCAAGATGTGCTAGGAGGGACGAATGGACAAGGGAGTTGGGGGGGGGGGGGGAGAGATGAGCTTGGTGGAGGGATCCTGTTGGAATTGGCGGAAGTCACGGAGAATTATGTGCTGGACGTGGAGGCTGGTGGGGTGGTAGGTGAGGACAAGAGAAACCCTATGCGCTAACCCTAACAATAGTGGATGTAGTATGTTTCACGCATTAAATTAGATTTTATGTCTAATACTAATCGCCAACAGTGCTGGAGCTTAATTTCCTTATGTATCCATTCCATTTTTAAATTGGGAGCCATCTTCGAATTTTGCATGTTGTAATTTTTCTGTTTTTCAAAAGAAAACCAGATTCAGATTAAGATTGTTCTCTCATTGATAGGCATCTGTGAAATAGTTGTAAAACTAATTCACGCAATTAAGTCAATAAATATAAAATCTAATATAGGTATGTGGCACTTTACATATTAATTGCATGTAAAATTTCACATCCTCCGAAATCAATTCAACAAGCAAAGCATAACAGTTGCATTTCTACATGATCATTTGTACCTGATGTTTTTTTTAAGAAACTGTTTCAAGACTAGATAATTAATGTATGGCACTTTTCCAGGAAAAAGGGGGCACTGGCTAAAAACTCAATTTAATTTTAGCCCTGCTTTACTCTTGATCAAATAAGAGTATAGGTGATCTTTTTTCAGAATAGAAAATACATAACCGCAGAACTGAGAAAAATTGAAGCTGATTCTTGTTTGAATTTAGGATGATAATCATTGTAGTATTATTTAAGTACATTTTGTCCCATTAATGTTAACCTGACAGCAGTGTGTTTATGTGAGGATTAAACATGACCCCCCCACATATCTAAAATGATCCTGAAAATTTTAGTTAAAGAGTTTCTCCCAGAAAGCACCTCAATTGCTTGATCTTACATTGATATTAGATCCTTGTGGAATACATGTCATTATTTTTGATATAAATTATTTTGAAAAGGAAGTCCGAGTGGATGCACAATGGTATTTGAATTAGAAACTTCTTATAACATCTCAACTAAGTATCTCAAGGAGATTTGTGGAACAGGAGAGATTTATAATTCATGTATACTGAAGTGTAGAGCACAACAGCTGTGAAATTATGTTGAACCTGTATGAGAGATTTGTTTGGCATCAGTAGAATATTGTATCAATTTCTAGCCACCACATTTTAAAAAGAATGTTAAGTACAGTATATGCCTGAGGTTCAGGAAATTTATTAGAATAACTAACAAGGGATTTCAGTTATTAGGTTAAATCAAAAAGGTGTGGTTGTTTCATTTGAGCAGAACAACTTAGGAGGATATTTAACTGAAGTCTTCAAGTGCATAAGGGTTTTAGATAAAATGCATAAGAGAAAATTTTCCTGCTAATGGATAGCTCAAGGAACAGGGACATAGATGAAAACATTTGGACAAAAGAGTGAGTGAGTGTGTGTGTGTGTGTGTGTGTGTGTGTGTGTGTGTGTGTGTGTGTGTGTGTGTGTGTGTGTGTGTGTGTGTGTGTGTGTGTGTGTGTGTGTGTGTGTGTGTGTGTGTGTGTGTGTGTGTGTGTGTGTGTAGGAAAAACTTTTCTATGTAGAGAGTGATTATGATCTGGTATTTATGAGCTGGAAATGTTATAGAAACAGTCGTGGAAAATCACTTGAGCAAGAATAATTTGCAGAACTATAGGGAAAGAGTGGATTAAATGAATCAACAATGTCTCAGTGGGCTCATTGGCCTCCTTCTGTACCATGATTCCAGAAGACTGCATAATCAGGTGCCACTATATGTTAGCAAACACAAGAAAGAAGGAGTTGTGGTAGGCTGAAAAGGATCAGGGTTTAAAGTGAGAAAATGGGCAGCATAGGATTGGAACAAGTAAATCTACAAACATTGTAAATGTAACAGAAGTGAAGGTAAGTGTTTCAGCGGCCAATTCAGTAATATTGTCCAAATCTACTCCTGCCAGTCCATCTGCATTTAGCAGTTGAGATTTACATGTCATCTGCTTTTAAAGGCTATTACTAAGAGAATCTGAATGAGCACTTTTCTTCCATATATCTCTTTAAAATCTGCAACCATAACCTTTAAAGAGCATTTTTTTGCTTTCGGAAGTGAAGTAACATTTACAGTCCTTGAAAGTATCTATTGTTCACTTTAGCATTTGCAGTAAGCTAGGGATTGCAAAAAGTTTAATTTTCAATATTTTATGAGTAATTTTTGCATTAAAATTAATGTCACAACCTTAGAATGATGCTTTCTGAAGAAACTAAAAAAACAATTTGCATCTTTGCTAAAATGATATTATTCTGTAGTTTCAATATTATGACCTAAATTCTCTCATTTTATTTTGTAGAGCCTAAAACTGTCATCGTTCCTTTAGCAATTATAAAAATGATTGACAATACACTCTCAATACCAAAATTATTTGCAGAACAAGTTGCCAAAACTTTGTTTAGATGCAATTGAATTGGTTTAATTCATAATTAGAGGTAGTCATGACAAGTACACTAGCAGTTTAGAAGATATTGGAAAGATTAGAATATATTGAAACTCTGCATTGTCTCAATTCCCAAGGCATTATCCCACAGAAGCAACTCAGTGATTTTTACAGTCTGATTTGAGCAAAACTGCCTTCTACCGATTGGTTATTCAGCAGAACCTGTGCTGATTTACAGTGCCTGAAATACAATTAGTAATGAAGGGGCCAAGTGATTCCTATCAGAGACCAAATATCAACCAATTCATTAGTAGTGCTAGAAGTGAATCAAAAGCCATATATAGTGCATCTACAATAACTGATTCTCTTATCAGTTATAACTCACAGGGAGAAGCTTTTAAACATGAGAACATGTATTAAAAAGGGAAGAGAGATGAGACTCAGATAAAGCTTTGGTTAGGTAGCCCATGAGTAACAGAATAGACTCGAAATTATATGTTAATAGCAACAAATCCTCTTCTGTAATGAAACAACATGCTCATTTGCTTGGCCTACTTGCAGTAAAATGTGTAATGTACTGTGTTCGAGTCCAGAATTCATAAGAGTATCAGGAATGGAAAAGGTCTTTTGTATTGCTTACCTGCTCCTAATATATTTTTTCGTCAATGTCAAATTCTTGCTGCTTTTTACTGTTTCCAAATCCCTCTCAGCCCTCAAGCTTCCTATCCTTATCCTCTTTTCATTTAATCCTGCCTTCACCGCAGTTCCACGACATCCTTTGTTGGATCTGATGCTTCAAGAAAATACTTTTATCCATCTATTTGGGCATCAAATATCACAAACTTCAACAAATCCTGAATTCTAATATGTGCAGTATTTTGAGCTCTTTTTTTAACCTTTTTTTCCATCCCCATTTCTTTTGTCAAGAGATTTCAACAGAGAATGGAAACTTTCTCCCATCTTTATAATTCCTGATCCACTTGGATTTTTTCTATATTTCAATCTGTTCATCGCAACTTCTCATTGACCATTCTCAGCTTTTTACTGCCACCCTAATCTATCCTTGTCTCATCTTGCATGGCTCTTCTCACTGAGGACCTGCTGAAAAAGGCAGTGCTGATGTTTAATGAACTAACCTGCACCATGGAGATTGAAATCTCCTCATATATCCCTTCGGACTATCACCCACCACTGAACATAGATCTCTACCTCCTTGCTGAGGTTTGTATCAGAACTCTGCTGGTTGACTCACCCTTTTGTACTTTGTTGTTATACAGAAGTTATTTCTTTCCACCACAATCAATTTTTCTCCCAGTTTACTCTTTACATCTGTGATACCTCAATAGTTCGACAGCTTCGAAATTTCTAATCCCAACTATTTCATTTCCATCATATAGACTATCCAATCCCTCTGCACATCCATCCCAACTGTAATGGCTTGATGGCCTTTACTACTTCTTTGAATAGAGATCTAACCCTCCACCGATTACCCCTTCACTTGACTGAATTAATTCCACATTGCAAATCTTTTCCTTTAAGTCCACTCACTTCCTCCAAATGATCACCAAATTTTCAGTAATATATATAGGTTCAAGCTGTGTCCATCATTTTGAGAGACTCATGGAACAATCCTTCTTTCAGACCTATTCAGCCCCCTCTCTCGCTTTTTTCCAGTACATTGATGACTCTTTTGGTATTGTTTCCTGCTCTCAAAGAAAAATGGAAGATGTCTTACCTTTCCCAATTTCCACAGTTTTCTCATTTTCATAATTTCCATCTCTGACTCTTCCTTTTTCTATCGCAACATGTTCATCCCAGGGATAAATTAGTGATCAATATCTATTGCAAACTCTCAGACTCGTTCGACTGTTAACTCTTCATTTCCTTTGTACCTGCTTTCTGGAAAGATTATTATATTCTGCAAGTTTCTCTTTCATATCTGTTCTGGTGGTGAAAGTTTCTGGCACACTGCTTCTGACTTTTTTTTTCCTTAATTGTGTCTTCTCCTTTCATATGTATGATTCTCTGATCCCCATCTTTGTCCCAATAATCTTCATATTTAATGGATCATCCTCGTGAATTTTTGGTGCTTTCAACATGACATACAGTGTCTATAAAAAGTATTAAACCCACATGGAAGTTTTCATGTTTTATTGTTTTACAACATTGAATCACAGTGGATGACTTTTTTAACACTGATCAGCAGAAAAAGCCTCTTTCGTCTCAAAAGTGAAAACAGATCTCTTCAAAGTGATTTAAATTAATTACAAATATAAAACACAACATAATTGCATAAGTATTCACCTCATTCAAATCAGTCCATGTGCTCTACTGTTCTGTGTTTAATGTTTCATGAGTCAACTCCAGCATAAAGCAGATGTGCGGGCTGTTCAAGAGTGTGACTGACACTAGTGAGACTGGATAGATTATGAGCCATTCAAATTCATAACAAGCAGAACAGAATATCACTCATGTCTCTGAATTTTGAATATCCTTTTTCAGCTTTCCCTCTTGTTCTTATTATTTGCAGATTGTGTTATCTTTATGTCTAATTCTAGTTTCAGCCTTGGCTACTCAAAGTTAAGTTTTCTGCTCAGAGCTGGTAGCTAAATTGCAGCTGTGATAATTTAGGATAGGGGTGTCATTGAATTATCTTGAGTCAACAAGTCACAGTCTTGTTGAGTGCCTCAAAGTGTACTCGTCAATTAGGCCTTATCTGCACAATGAGTAAGTGCATCTTTTCTGTAATTTCATTTCTAATAAAATAAAGAGCTAATTTGACAGTGATTAATAAGCAATAAACATTTTTGAATTTTATTTAGCTTGAAATTACTGTGAGCCTGTGTCATAGTATAAGCTGTTGTCTACTGTTTAATGTCTGTAAAAGCCACAGAATCACACCAGGCTACATGATTTATGAAATAAAGAAAAATGGATAATGCAGCCCCAATATTAAGAAGTATTTTATAGGTAACCTACAGGCACACAGGCAATTTATCAAATTTGTATTGCACATTTTATTGAAACAAGATGAGAACTCTTGTGACAGTTGATGGAAGAAATAATCTTTACTGCCCAGACTGTCATGTATTGTGTCATAAAATTTTCTTGTTAGAGATGTTTTTTTTCCATCGAGTATGGAATTGTTAACTAAGTTGTAAAACTTTTATTGTGTTTGAAGGCAAAAGCTCATGGACTGTAATCAATAATTAGCAGTTTACTATCCAAACTGTTTGATTCACTTTCTGCCCTAGAAAAATAAATCAATTTTATTTATTTAGTCCTTTGTGAGCATTTCCAGGATAATATTTTGAAAGAAATTGAACTTCAAACCACAAGATTATATTATCATTCCATCCAAAGTAGTTTGTTTTAAACATGCTTAGTAGAAAAATAATTTGGAGAAAAGACTTCAACGTCCTTTCATTTAATTAAGTTTTCAGTTAGATTCACAGTGTCCACATACAGCCGGTGACATCTATGCGACAGTTTTGCCCATCTACTCTAATCCCATTTGCCTGAATTAGATCTATATCCTTCTCGGTTTTGCCTATTCAAGTGCCTGTTTAAATGCCCCGCAAACATTATTATTGTAAATGCATTCTCCCATCTTCTCTGGCAGCACGATGTCAATCACTCAGTTCAATCACTCAGTTCACCCATCTGATCCCCTTAAATCCCTTCCTTTCACCTTAATCTTATGCCCTTGTTTTAGATATCCCTGCCATGGGAAGAAAGATTCTGAATCTTTATCCGTGCTTCTTAAATTTTATATATCATCATTTGGTGCTCTCTCAGCCTCCTTCACCCCAGAGAAAATAAGCACAGCCGATCCATTCTCTCTCTCAAATTCCTCCAATCCATCAGCATCTTGGTGAATCTCCTCTATGACATCACATCCTTCGTATCGTGTAGTGACGAGAATGCACATGGTAATCTAATCTTATCAATGTAAAGTTGCAATATAACCTCTCGAATGTTATGTTTTGTGCCCCAACCTACGAAGGCATGCATATGACATGCCTTTACTGCCTTATCTACTTGTGATGCCACTTCTAGCTTTGAATCCTGTGATCTCTCGATTTATTAGTTAAGCTGTAATATTGCACTGCTAAAGTCTATTTAACATTCTGATTAATTATTAATTATGTAGAATAGCAAAATGAAATGTAAAGCATTGGAGAAATTGAAAATTTGAAGATTAAATAAAACAAAAGCTGGAGATAACCAACATATTAGCAAACACTCTCGGAAAAAGGGTAATTACATTTAAGATCATTGATCTTTTATTGGAGAATGAATCATAACGCACAGTACGAAGCCCCTTGGCCTTCTTTGTCTATGCCAGCCATGAAATTCTAATGCAACAAGAGACTGTAGCCTTTAATGCAATAGTAGCAACAACCTTCAACTCCCTTTTAAACATCTTAGTCTTTCCCTAAACCTCTACTTTAGATATCTTTGCTCTGGGATGACGTTAGGACTTAAAAAGTTTAAAAAAAAATGAAGTCATGAGTTTCTACTTGTACAGTCAATTTCCAAAACTGGAATTTTTCCACAGTCCATGAAATACTATTCAGGTGTTGTCACTCAACTGTATATGAAACACTGCTGTCAATTTGGAAATGGTTATGATTGAGTAATCTGTTTCAGATATTAGTGCAGCATCTGTTTAATCTCATTTTCCTGAAATCATAGGCAGCATCCATTTCCTCAAGCTGATTGTAAAATCCAAGCCAATTTGCTGCTAGGGAAGGGTAATCCATTTTCTAAGGAAATCTGTTTGACCTGAATACTTATTAATTAAGAGCTGTACAGGTTTCCAAACCTGCTTTTGTCTTATGTATAGCGATTCTGTTAATTATTTATAATGATGAATGATAAGCCGTAGAGGTATTGCATTATTTCAGAATTAATGGGTTATTGTGTCTTTCCTACTTGAGCCAAATATAGTCTCAATGATTAAAAGCAGCAATATTATGTGCAAAATACCAAGGGAGTATTATCAGAAACTGAGCCATGTGTTTTTAATTTTTTTCCCTTTTCCCAAAACAAAATCCAATGACAAATTACTTTTATTGGTTTATTCACATGTGGTATCTGATACATAATTCCATAAATCACTGTGTACTTTAATGATGCAGCAGTTTTGAAAGTCAGCAGTTTTGAGCATATCAATGCTTGCTGTGGTGTTTTGGTTTGAAGATGAAACTATTGGACATTTTCTATTGTCATTGTATTTAAAACCCAATTAATGTTTATTTCTTTGTTGCAAATATGGTGCTGTGAACAAGATTTACTTTCAATCTGAATCTTAACACTAGGGATATTTTGGAATTAGAAGGCGGCTTTTTTATTCAAAGGTGCTGAGGAGCTACACTCCTATAAATTCAAAGGCTTTTGAACACGTTTGTGTTGCTCCATCAGGCAACATACAGAACAAGCTGGGGCTTACAGAAAAATAGTATAAAGTGATGGAACTAATATTGTAAATTATCAGTGTTGTAAATAAAAGATGAAAAAATGCATGTTATTAATTTAGTAATTGAAATATAAATTATAGTGCATTAATTAACTATAAACTATTGAAAATTATTTTTCTTTACATAAGTTTAAGAAATTGTTAATGAAAATTGGAATACAATAGAATATCTATAATGAGAGGTTATTGACTTGAACTATTTATATTAGCATAGATGTTGGCTGAATTGCTGATAATTTCTACATTTTGTGTTTGTATTAATGCAACTAATATTTGGTGAATGAAAGTTCATGCAAATGATCTTAATTTCAAAAACTTTGAAAACTGTAAATAATTTTGTTAAAACCACATCCTCCAAGGCAGTTGTTCGATTGCAAAAAAAAATACTGCTGGAGGAACTTAGCGGGTCAGGCAGTATTTATGAAGGGAAGTGGACAGTTTGATATTTTGGGTCAAACCCCATCATCTGGAGGAGTTATTTCCTATTTTCCTTGCACAGCGCAGTGTTCACTCTGAATTTTGTAGTAATCTTGATATTGAGCTCAACAGCTTAATCAAAGAACATAAAGCAAGCCCAAAATCTCTTTAAACTCATATGGTTTAGCTTTAAGACTTTGCTTTTATCAGCTGAATATCTCGGAAAGGAATCAGTTAACATTATCATAAAATGTTGGAGGATCTTAACACTCCTGCATTTGTGTACATTGCTGCGGATTTCCAGCATCTGCAGAATCTCTTGTGTTTACAGTTTAACATTATTATGTTAAAGGCTATCCTATTAGAAAAATAATATATCATATTTTTGAACAAAGCTGTACCAGCCTGTCTGTGTTTATGTCTTAGGATGCTGATGTGTTCAAATTATACCTTACAATACAAAGTAAGTCTTTCAGTTGCTGACCAAATCAATCCAAAGCTGATTTCAATACCTCATTCTCTACCAAGGTTTTCTGCTGGTTCAAATACTAATCCAGACTTTTTTTCCCCTCTGTCAGTTGCAATTCACACTCTAGCAATGGATTTAATGATATAACAGTCATTTATGTAATTATTTCCTATTTCATTTATTCTTTTCTCAGTTGTAGTTGAATATTCATATCCCATCATTGACTCCCTAATTTTATGACTTTTCTTTATTCATTCTATCTAAACTCCTTTCATTACTATCTCTTGTTTGGTTCTCTTAAATTCATAATTCCTGGCATCATTCAATGCTACGTGTTCCAAAATTATTTCATATCTTTATGTGGCATCTTATTAAAGACCCTGTGAGAGTCCAAATACACAGTACCACTGATTTCCCCCTTTTCTGTTCTGCAAGTTATAATTTTGAGACAATTCAGTAGATTCACCATGCATGCTTCCCTGCCCTCCCCATAAATCCTTACAGATTTTGCCTAACTGATTATTATCAATTTCTAAGTGTTGTATTATTACATTCTTAGTATTGGATTTCAGCATTCAGGATCAGGTTTAATATCATTGGCATATGTCATGAAATTTGTTGTTTTGTGGCAGCAATGCATTGCATTACAAAATAATAAGAACTATAAATTACAATAGGTACTGTATATATAAAAAAGTAAATTAAATGAGTAGTGCAAAAAGCCAGGGGAAAAATACTGAGGTAGTGTCCACGGGTTCATCGCCTGTTTAGATGGCAGAGGGAAAGAAGCTGTTCCTAAAACATTGAGTGTATGTGTGTGTGTCTTTAGGTTCCTGTACCACCACCTTGAGAGGAGGTCATGTCCTGGATGATGGGGGTCCTTAATGGGGGGGACGCATGGGTGGTAGGTGATGGTTTTACTCCTACTGTTATGCTAACAGGTGTATATTTCCTCATTTTTATTCTCAAACATTTCTTAAATATTATGATTACATTTGCTCCTTTTCAGTCTCTGTTAACAATTTAGGAATCTACTATATATTGAAAGATGACATCCAGTACATTGATGTAGTTGTCTCTTCCTAAACCTTGGGTTAAAAGTCATGATGTCTTGGAGATTTGATAGCTGACTATAAACACTTCTAGGTGGTTACCTAGTTAACTGGAAAACCAGTAGGCACATTGTTCAAATATTTGCTTGCTTGCCACTGCAAATGAAATAACAAAAGTTGAGAAAATGTAACAATAAAACAACCCTGATTAAGCAAAGTCACACACTGTAAGTACTATTCTATATTCTAAAACAACAAAGACAACTTTATTTAGCTTAAGGTTTGATGCACCATCAATAACTCACTCTGAGACGTAAAAGCGAGGTACCGGCTTTTATTGACTGGAAGAAGGAACAAGCAGTGAGTGACCACCATACTACATCCTGGAGACTGAGAGGCCGGGCTCAGACCTCCATCACCTTTATACAGGGGTCTGTGGGAGGAGCCACAGGAGCAGTCATCAGGGGCGTGTCCAGACAGGTATATGTAGTTCACCACAAGGTTGTAAACTGCTGAGTGTTGCCAAAATGCTGCAATAAATCCTTGTTTCAGTGTCTTTTTTAAAACTGGAATTATGTTTGTAATCAATATAGTATATTTGCACATTAATTATAATGTGCAAATACCAATGCATAGTATGTCCTTGATTTATAAGTTTTTACTCAATAGCAAATTGTACAGAAATGTCACCCATAACTTCAAAATATTCTAGCAGTGTTGAAGATTGCAAGCCATCTAAGAAATCATGAAGTATATAACTTTTAATACTAAGCTGGATGTGATTGATAGAAATGAAAAGGGTGTGCTTTGTCCGACATCAGTCCTACATTGGCATTGATGGCACAAATGGAGATGGATAAAATTGCCTGGAATATTTTCCCTGGAAACACTCATCATGTGTTATAGAGGGCAGGGAAGTTATATTGGGGAAAATTAGAAATGGGCAAGTACATGTATTTTTTTTTAATGCAAATCAGCATAATAGTTTGGGGAGAGACAGCATTAGGAACATAAGAAGACTACTTAGTAAGATCATATTTTATTGCAATCTCATTATTCCCACCTATTTGCTGCCATTTTTCAACCTCTTGCATGTCAAGAATCTTCCTCAAAACTGATTTGTCTTCCACTGCAATTTGAAAAGGAGAATTCCAAGGTTTCGTGATCCAGTGGAATAACCCTGTCTCTACTAGAGAATGTACTTATCCTGTCAAGATCCTTCTGGTTTGTATATCTTTCACTTAGTAAGTAGCCTGAACATTGAACTCTGAAATGCAGTCAATGTTCTTACATTGAAACTAAAGGGAAATGTCTTTTCAATTTCCAGATCTTCACTTAATAAAACTTTTTTTTCTCTAGAATGCAAACCTCTCAAGGCTGGAGTCAATGTTCTGTTCCTCAAAAGTTGCCACTCACTGTGTTTTGTTTCTGTGGTTATCCATTTGCCAACTACTCTGAAACATGTAGGTTTTATGCTGTCCACACTAATTAGGTGTGAAATTGTTTGGTTTTCCATCATAGAGGAGATACACTTATGGGCTCCGCATTCTGCCTTCTGTGAGACTTGTGGCCATTGAATTCTGCCCTGCAATATATTGTACTCTCTATTGCTCTTGAATCAAGTACACTATGGAATTTTGACTGTTACAGCAATTTACTTTTAATTTTTCATTTATGTATCCCCTTAGACTTTCCAGAGTGAACTTTTTAAGATAGTCAGAGGAGCAAAGTGGGAATTAAAAATTAATCCATCTATAGATGCAAAATCCAACAGCCAAATGATACTGAACAGTACCAAGAAAAAAAGAGTTCTTTAGGGTAGAAAATGTATAATTACTTCCTGTAGGTGTTTACAGGATAAGACATTTAAATTAAACAACTTATCTTAAGGGATCATCCAAGTGATTATTTCAGTATCACAAAAATAAAAGTTACTGACAGGCTAAAGGACCAGAAAACAATTAAGTTCAGGGTGGATGTAGGATAGGGACTAAGCTGAAATCTAAAGAAAGTTGACAGCGATGATAAGATGGTCCATTATGAGCCTGGATGATAAAACTTGTAGATAATTAAGGTGCTTGTAAGTAGATACAAGGGGATATCAGAGTTAAGTTTTTTTTTACACAAAAGTGGTGGGTGTGTGGAATGCACTGCCAATGACATTGGTGGAGGTGGATACAAAGGGGCCTTTTGAGTGACTCTTGGGTAGGTACATGGAGCTTAGGAAAATAGAGGGCAATGCGGTAGGAAAATTCTAGGCAGTTTCTAGAGTAGGTTACATGTTTGGCACAACATTGTGGGCTGAAAGGGATGTAATGTGCTCTAGATTTCTATGATTCTATGAAAACAAGTGAATATGGTGCTAGTCTTCCAAAAAAGGACCAAATAAATCTCTGTAATTACTGGTCTTTGATCAATAATGAACAAAAGTGATGCATAAAAGAGAACTGGTAAATGCCTGTCAGTGGATAAATAAAAATATTTGATAATACCTCCTTTAAATGCTTGGCTCATGCTTCAGATTCACAAGACCAAGGAGATGGTGGTGGACTTTAGGAGATCTAGGCCTCATATGGAGCCAGTGATCATTAATGGAGAATGTGTGGAGCAGGTTAAGACCTACAAGTATCTGGGAGTACAGTTAGACGAGAAGCTAGACTGGACTGCCAACACAGATGCCTTGTGCAGGAAGGCACAGAGTCGACTGTACTTCCTAAGAAGGTTGGCGTCATTCAATGTCTGTAGTGAGATGCTGAAGATGTTCTATAGGTCAGTTGTGGAGAGCGCCCTCTTCTTTGTGGTGGCGTGTTGGGGAGGAAGCATTAAGAAGAGGGACGCCTCACGTCTTAATAAGCTGGTAAGGAAGGCGGGCTCTGTCGTGGGCAAAGTACTGGAGAGTTTAACATCGGTAGCTGAGCGAAGGGCGCTGAGTAGGCTACGGTCAATTATGGAAAACTCTGAACATCCTCTACATAGCACCATCCAGAGACAGAGAAGCAGTTTCAGTGACAGGTTACTATCGATGCAATGCTCCTCAGACAGGATGAAGAGGTCAATACTCCCCAATGCCATTAGGCTTTACAATTCAACCGCCAGGACTTAAGAACTTTTTAAAAGCTATTATTAATGCTTTTTGAGATAGTGATTTAGATGCATATCATATTTTTTACTGAGTTAAGTATTGTATGTAATTAGTTTTGCTACAACAAGTGTATGGGACATTGGAAAAAAAGTTGAATTTCCCCATGGGGATGAATAAAGTATCTATCTATCTGATAACTATGTTTACACTCTCACTTGCATTTAATATATGTTTGTCAAGGATAGTTTTGATTTCAATGGCAACCATTCTCACTTGACCTTTGACTTCATTTATCTGTGTTTGCAACAAGACTTGTCCTGAAGTTCGGTGCCATGTTGTCCTGACAAGACTCAAATGGTGACAAAAAAAAAACACTTGATGGCTTTCCATCACTTCACTGAATTGAATTTGTCCAGCTTTTAGTGGACAGGCATACTTGGAAACTTTTGCACATTGCAGGTTGATGCTTGTATTTCAACTGTACTGAAGCACGTAGCCTGGTGGTATTGATATTTGAAGACCAGTCTACAGCAATAAAGCTGAGATATTGTAGAGTCTTTAGTTATTGTAACAGTGTAAGATTTCTTTCCCTGTGGGTCATAAGTAAAGCAGATGTGACAATGCAGCAATCTGGTAGTTTCATTGTCACCGTGACTGATAGTTGCTTTCTTATTTCTGACTTATTTAGTTAAATGAATTTTAAGTACATAAGTTTTCTTGATAATATTTGAGCATAGCCTTTTGATCATTTACCCTAGATTACTGGATCAATAGTATAAGCATCTTCATTTGCAATAATACCAAACAAGGCAGTAAGGGGATTTTGGTCAAATTGGACCCTAAAAAGTTGTGAGAAGGTATGGAATATTTCCCGCCAAAACTTTTCAATTTTAGGGCAAAACCAAAACGTATGAATTAAAGGCATCAGCAGAGTTGCATTTATTACAAAGTGGAGAAACATTCGGATAAAAACTGGACAGCTTCTGTTTAGAAACGTAAGCTCTGTGAACCACTTTAAATTGTAGAAGAGAATGACAAGCACAGAAAGATGATTTATTAACCCGTTTAAGAATTTTATTCCATCTGTCATCAGAAATCTGACAATTTAGGTCATCCTCCCAAGCTTTTTTAATTTTATCTAAAAAGTCTTGTCTAGAATCAATCAACAAGTTATAGATACCAGTAATAGAACCATTAACAAAAGGTTTTAGATTTAAAAGATTGTCTAGTAAATTTTTATCAGGACCTATAGGAAAAGTAGTTAACCTACAGGTTTTAGTTTTTACCTTTCTTTTAGCAAGAAGAGCAATCTTGCTTAAATGGAAGGAGTCTACCCCTCCTACACATCTTCAATGGCTACGTGATATTATGTCTTATTTAAATTTAGAAAAGATCCGCTGCTCAGTCTTAAATTCGAAACAATCTTTTTATGATATCTGGGAGCCTTTCCTGAATTACTTTTCCAATTTATGAAGTTTAACAGTGCACAGACTTTTATGTATATTTTTATCTTCTCTTCTTAAGCAAATATGGATTTTTTTCTAATTATCCATTATCATCCAGCAGCTTTTTTCTTTGGTAGTTGGTAGGGGGTTGACTTTTTTATATATAAAAAAAAGTATAAGCATATCTTTGAAAAATAAGTTGGAAAAAAGTGCCCTTTTGGTTGTGCTGAGTACGTGGAAGAGGTTACCTAAATACGTTGTTTGAAAAGTAACGTGAATTTTTCTAAGTACTGCAGTATATAAATTATCATGTAAGCAAGTCATCCTTGATCCTGAGGGATTACCAAATAAATAAAAAAAGATAAAACAAGCACTATTTTATTAGGAAACATGGCAACTAATTTGCACACTCTGAGGTCCTTGTCACAACAAAGAAAATTAATGACTGTTTATCTAAATTCAAAACACTGCAGATGTCAGAACTATGAAACAAAACAGAAAATGCAGAAAATACTCAATAGGACAAGCAGCATCAATGAAGAGAGAAAATGAGTTGAAGTCCCAGGTTGATGATCATTTAATTGAACCCTGAATTTTCTCAGGAAACTAGCAGAGGCCTCTGGTGTTTTTTTAAAAAAATACGTACTACCCTTAATGCCCATATAAATAAATGGATCTGGTCCTACTTTAATATTTTCTCTGATACACTGTACCTGTGAGAATACAACCATATTGCAATTAAATGTCAAACCAAGATTATGTGCTCAAAACTTGGAATGAATCCTGGAATGAAAATACTGACTAATACTTTTCAGGGCAGGTTTCTGAGGATGAAAGGTCTAAGATTCATTACTAATGTGTATACTTCATGATGAAGTAAGTCTATTTGAGAAATAAGACCTGTACTTTGTTGTTAACCCAGTGTTCTATGAAAAGCAAATTAATAAATCTCACAAATACAGTATCTGATGAAACATAACATATTTTCTCACTCTTTCCATGGTGATTGAGTTTTACTCAGGTGAGATTTATTAATAGACCTGCCACTGAAACTAAGGAACAGATGCTAGCTAATTAACAGTATGAATACTGCACCATTGCACCCCTTTCATTACCTTTATACCCTAAGCAGCAAGCATCTGCTTCCTACTGTAATAACAAAGATCAGCTTTATCAACAATTCCATGTACAAACTTCAATGGCCTTTTTTATTTCAGAATATTAATACAAAGTTTGGCAGTTGATTTATGATAATATTATTATTATTATTTAGAATTTCTACATGGTTTTTACAGCCAACTGTACTTGTAAGGAATGTTCATTCTTAATATCACAGAAATTTCATTGTTCAGAAACTGCCAAATTGAGATCTCTTGGCAATTGTATCCATTTACTATATGCTACTGTCAGCTCTGTTGGCGCATGGCCAAGTGGTTAAGGTGTTCGTCTAGTGATCTGAAGGTCGCTAGTTCGAGCCTTGGCTGAGGTTTCGTGTGTGCACTTAACCACACATTGCTCCGTGATGACACCGGTGACAAGCTGTATGGGTCCTAATGCCCTTCCCTTTATCGGTGTTTAACATTGGTGGCATGGAGAGGGGAGACTTGCGGCTTGGGCAATTGCCGGTCTTCCATTAAAAAAAAAACCTTTCCAAGGCGCAAATCCATGGTCTATTGAGACTAACGGAGGCCTACACACTGTCCGCTATTGGTGAAAGCTATATACTCTTGTAATCAAGTCTTCTTCCTCAACACTATTGTCTTTTAAATTCATTTATGTCTTTCTTCACAAGGATGGAATTGTAAGCTTATATCATCTTGGTTCCATCAGAGCTGTCCAACACTATCACATGAAAAGTATTAGCTTTGTGTATTAGCTCAGATTTATTATTTATTTACTCCATGTGCCCATTCTGAGTATAGGAAACATAATGAAATGAAATTTAATTGCATAGTCATTTTCTTCATGCTGTTTGGGAGGCCCACATATGTATTTCCTCATAGCAATACCCAATGTAGTAAAGCCAGTTTTAATAGAATTTCATTGCTTTGGTGTGATGTTGTGTCAAAAAACTCTCAAAGTTAATTCCCTGATTAATGTTGTTACTGTTTCATATTGTACTCTAAAACTTGGAATGAATCCTCATAATAACTAACAAAGTATCAAAACTTTCATCCAGGAAGTCATGAGGCATGGGATAAGTGGAACCTTGGCTGTTTGGATTAAAAATTGGCTTAAAGGAAGAAAGCAGAGGGTAGTTATGGAAGGAAAGTATTCTGCCCGGAGGTCGGTAACTAGTGGAGTGTCACAGGGATCTGTCCTGGGACCCCTGCTGTTTTTGATTTTTATAAATTACCTGGATGTACAGGTGGAAGCATGGGTGAGTAAGTTTCTGGATGACACGAAGATTGGAGGAGTTGTGGATGGAGCTATAGGTGGTCAAAGGTTACAAGAGGATATAGACAGGCTGCAGAGTTGGGCAGAAAAATGGCAAATGGAGTTCAATCCGGACAAGTGTGAGGTGATGCATTTTGGAAGGACAAACCAGAAGACTTGAGTACAGGATTAATGGTCAGTTACTTAAGAGTGTGGATGAACAAAGGGACCTTGGGGTTCAAATCCATACATCCCTCAAGGTCACCGCACAGGTTGATAGGGCAGTTAAGAAGGCCTATGGGATGCTAGGCTTCATTAACAGGGGGATTGAGTTCAAGAGTAGAGAGGTCATGTTGCAACTCTACAAATCTCTGGTGAGACCACACTTAGAGTATTGTGTTCAGTTCTGGTCACCTCATTATAGGAAGGAAGTGGAAGCTATGGAGAGGGTGCAGAGGAGATTTATCAGGATGTTGCCTGGTTTGGAGAACAAGTCATATGAAGCAATGTCAGCAGAGCTGGGACTTTTCTCTTTGGAGCGTAGAAGAATGAGAGGGGACTTGATAGAGGTCTACAAGATTATGAGAGGCATAGAAAGGGTGGATAGTCAGTACCTGTTTCCCAGGGCACCAATAGCAAACAGCAGAGAGCATATGTACAAAATTAAGGGAGGGAAGTTTAGGGGAGACATCAGGGGTAAGTTTTTTACATGGAGGGTTGTGTGTGCCTGGAATGACTTGCCAGGGATGGTGGTGGAGGCTAAAACATTAGGGGTATTTAAGAGCCACTTGGACAGGCACAGGGATGAAAGAAAAATAGAGGGTTATGGGGTAGTGTGGGTTTAGTACTTTTTTTAAGGATTATATGGGTCAGCACAACATGGAGGGCTGAAGGGCCTGTACTGTGCTGTAGTGTTCTATGGTTAAGTATTTACCTTTTTGATATTGGAAATATATGGCTTGAAATAAGGCTTTTCAGATCATTGTGCTCATGCTGTTCATAGTAGAACTATTTAGGCTACTCCCACTTTACAGCTCTTTGACCATAGTCTTTAGATTGCAATATTTCAAGTGTCCATCAGGAATATTTAATATGTGATAATGTTTTCTGCTTACCACCCTCCTCTCTTACCATTGTCTACATCACCACTAATTGAAAAAGTATTTCCTCCACTCTTTTGTAATCCTGCTGTGTACCTGTGCTACTTGATTGGCCACTATCATAAGGAAAATACCACCATTACATTCACCTTGTCTTGGCCTCCCTTAGTTTTATGCACCTTGATCAAATTTTTCTTCAGCCTTCTCTTTCTCCTAAAGAAATTAGCTCCAGCTTGGCCAGTTTCTCCTCATAACTATAATTCTGCAGCTGAGACAGAATCCACCTATACCTCCATGGCATCCAGCCTCATGTTATCACATCCTTCCTGGGGTGTAATACCAGACCTTTACACAGCACATTAGAAAAGAGTCAATTGCTGTTATATTTCATTTCTCATCCAATAGAGATGTCTTTGTAGGTACTTTGTTAACCTGCCGTATTAACTTCAGGGATCTACAAAACATACTCCTAAGACTTTCTGCCCTCACCTGGAGCCAAATCACCTCATGTGGTGTCAGATTGTTTTGATTTCAGTATCCCATATTCATTGTTCATTCACTTGTCAATTTTTTTTACAATCACTAATATCTATCCCTCACATTTATCTCAGTTGAATTCTATTTGCTAATGTTAGGCCCTTAAGAGCATTAATATCTTGTATTTCTGCATGTGCTTCCTGTAAAATTTAATTGAAAGCACTACTTTGAAAGATTTTTCAAATTATTTACCATGTTGAAGATGCTATATGAATTTTATTTGTTGATGCACTGCATTTTTAAAGCAACTCAGAAGTCTCCAGAGTTCATTTGCTGAACATTGTTGATTAGCAGTTCACAACAGGTTTTTTGAAAAATTATCAACAATTGATTAAGAATTATCTTTTTAAATTATAAACTTATTTTGTGGGATCATGATTCTTTAAAAGACAGCACATTAGATTTAGGTTTTTAAACTTGAAATCATATTAATGTAAATTACATTTTCACAAATGTTCTTTCTATTCACTCTTGTATTTTGAAACATTATATAATATGACACTATAAAACCAACATTTTGTGGTGCACTTAGCTTCTCTCAAACATTTGAAGCATGTTTTGAATAATCTGTCTTAAGGTTTTGTGGGTTATTTTATGCAGATTTTAAACTTCAGATAGTTTGGACCAATATTCAGATTTTAAGTTTCTGTTAGTTAAGTTACCCGCTGTGAATATTGTGTGCACTCATCTGAGCCACTTGTTCAAGGGGATCAGCAATATGCATACACTCTCTTTGCAGTGCCAGCAGTTGTAGAACTGTTATTAATTATGAATGCACACACACTTGTTGCCTCGTAATTAAAATTTTTCCTGCTTTTTTATTTGATTAATTTTGCTTGTTTGATCCATCAAAGCTTTTAAGATGCACTTATTGCAAAGTAATTTGTAACCACCCTCTTCATCACTTGCTTCTCTGGTAAAGTAGCTGACTACTACAGAGCACTGCAATACATGATGGCACGTAGTCTCTAGGACCGTGTCAAATCAGCAACATTCAAGTATAAGGCTAAATTAATAACTAAGGTATTCATGGGGTCACAGCCTTGCCTGATTCAGCACTCACCCTCTGCAGGTCTAGCAATAAACAGGAATATTTCATTTTACTGAATTTCTAATTCAAGGATCGTTACAGTTCCTCCAATTTCACTTCAGCTGAGATCAATCAAAAGAAAAGGAGATCTTTGTGCATGTATCTCAGAAATCTAATCGTTTGTTATTATTATATTGGACCTCTTCATTAATCAATCTGTAAAGGCTATCAGATAATACACCTAAACCTTCCTTCATATCATTTTTACCCACATCATATTTGTAAGCTACCCTGTTTAGTTCATCTAAGCCCCTACTGGTATTCAACTGTTTCCCGAAACTTAGTTCTTTTAATGGCTTGTCCTCATGTAAGTAATAATCAGGCATGCTGGGTGATGGGCACACATTCTTGAAATGTACTTTTCTGGTATCATTCCATGTGGAGTTGGTAAAAGAATTGAGAACAGTCTATGCAGACAAGCTCTTTCCTGTAACAATAAGCCATAAAATACATTTGCTGGTGGCCCAGCAAGGATGGAATGCCTGCTGAAATGTACAAGGCACTCAGCAAGGAATCACTTGAGGCTTTCCACAGCACCCTGACTAGCATTTGGGAAGAAGAAGAGATGCTGCCTGACCTCAGAGACGCAACGATAATTGCCCTCTACAAAAATAAAGGTCCAAGGACCAACTGTGGGAACTACAGAGGCATCTCACTATTTTCCATTGCCAGAAAAATCCTCGCCCACATCATCCTCAACAGACTGATTCCAACAGTGTCAGAAGAGAACTTTCCCGAGTCGCAATGCGGCTTTCGTCCCGAACGCAGCACTGGCGACATGATCTTCGCAGTGAGCCAGATACAGGAGAAGTGCCTGGAACAGAACATAACCTTTGTCCTCATTGATCTGACGAAGGCGTTTGACACGGTCAACAGAAACGCGCTGTAGATAATCTTTAGAAAGCTTGGTTGCCCGCAGAAATTCACTCCACTCATCCACCTGCTCCATGATGGCATGACAGGAGAAGTGTTCTCAGGTGATTCCCCATCTGAGACTTTCAACATTTCAAATGGCGTGAAGCAAGGGTGCACTCTAGTACCAGTGCTCTTCATCTTATTCTTCACCCAAATGCTGAAGCATGCTGTTAAGGACCTAGACCTGGGTATTTACATATCACCTAGACGGTTCAATGTTTGGCCTGAGACGCCTTGCTGCAAAGACCAAAACGATGAGGAGGCTCATTACTGAAGCCCTGTTTGCTGATGACTGTGCCCTCATGGCCCACCAGGAGAACCACCTGCAGACAATTGTCGACAAGTTCTCCGCAGCCTAAAAGCTGTTCGATTTGACAATCAGGCTCGGTAAGACACAAGTTCTCCTACAACCTGCACCAAACATTCACCCTCCTCAGCTCGACGGCACTGTCCTGAAGAATGTGGAGAGCTTCAAGTATCTAGGAAGCACCATCTCCGGTGACAGATCCCTTGACAAAGAGATCATAGCAAAAATCTAGAAAGCCAGCCAGGCACTTGGGAAACTCTGTGTCAAAGTTCTGGAGCACAAGGACATTCAGTTTACAACCAAGCTCAAGGTGTACAAGGCTGTGGTCCTCACCTCTCCCCTGTACGACTGCGAAACCTGGACCCTGTACTGCAGGCACATCAAACAGCTGGAGAAGTTTCACATGCGCTCACTGTGGTCGATCATGAGGATTTGATGGCAGGACCGAATCACCAACCAGGAAGTCCTTGACAGAGCCAACAGCACAAGTATTGAGGCAAGGATCCTCCAGGCCCAGCTATGCTGGACTGGCCATGTAATCCACATGGGCGAAACAAGAATCCCCAGGCAGCTGCTCTACAGTGAGCTTGAGCATGGCAGTCACAATCAGGGTTGTCCTAAAAAAAGATTCAAAGACAATTTGAAATCATACATCAAATGGGCAGACCTCCAGCCTCGACAACTTGACGAGTCCTCAGCTGACAGGGATGCGTGACGTGCCCTGACCAGAAAAGCTGCATCTGACTTTGAGGATGATTGAAATCAGCGCCTTACAGCAGCACGAGACCGATGCGACAAAGCACCTGTTCTGACAACCGCCATTCCATGTCCAACCTGCAGCCACATGTGTGCTTTGGCCTTGGGCCTCCGAAGCCACATGCATATCCACAGATGACTGCACAATGTTTAGTCTTCATCAGACTCTGAGAGACAACCACCACCACCATATATACTGTACTTCTCAATAATATTTTTTAAAAACTCAGAATTCACTACTGCATTAGATGTTGAAATTGATGTTAGTTACTGCAATATCTGTCCCACTGTGAGCAGCATGCTTACTACTGGAAACCACACTCTGAATTCACCCACCTTTAAGCCAAGCAATAGCCTTTTCAACACAGTTAAAGGCAAAATTCAGGGAATTTAATGCAACCCCATTCCCAACTCTCTAAAAATACAGTGAACTATTAATTGGGCTACTGGTTAATCAGTGTACCCACTTATTTGGTACTTATAAAGTCCCCATTTCTGACATTGTATGGTCATTACTGAAGATAGTTGGATAGCAGAAGATAGTTGGGCATATTACACCACTATGAAGAACTCCAGATCTTGAATGTTCAATCTTCATCTGTCATATAGGATTCAAGTCCAAATATCTGGATAATTATCCAAGCTTCTGGAAACAAATCTGGCTATTTAATGTAACACAGTGCAATTGTATCTTGACTGTGGAAAATGATACTGCTGAATTCCATAAAGAAACAGATAAAATAGAGACAGAGTGACTGTAAAATAGGGTGAATTTGTATCACAAAATATCAGAAGATTTGCAGTACAAATGAGGGCATTCAACCCTTGCATCTATTCCGACTAAGCAAAGAACTACTTCTCCTAAGTCACGCTTCCCAGCTTTTGGTCATTGAGCCCATAATAATCAGCCCACATTCCGGCTCTTGGTTTTGACTTCCATTGTTCACATGTTCATTCTGTTCATCAATAAAAATGAAAACAGTTCTGTTTCTGTCAGTCCTTATGTTCATCGTGTAGTATGGTGACTGGAATTATACTGAGTACTCTTGTGTAAAGTGCAGTTCCACCACACCCTCCTTACTGTCATGCACAATATCTCAGCCAATAAAGGCAATATTGCATTTGTTTCATATCTACCCTTTCTAGCTGTCCTCCTTATGTGTTTAGTGGATGCACATCTAAAGATACTTATGTTCTTCTACATTAGTGATTCCCAATGGGGGCGGTACCACTCGCTCAAGGGGGTAGTTACGTGTCCTAAAGAGGCATTAGGGGAAATAGTAGTTGTCGGGGCCATTCAAGATTCTTGGAGGGCAGTAAGTGCCACCCTAACTTGAGGCAGGAGACCGACTGACCCATAGTAGAGCAGATATTTCCACAAAAAAAAAGGATGAGGCACTGCAACACATGAAGAACGATAGCTCTGCAGGTGGTGAGCACTGGTCATCACAACGTGTCTGAAACTTGGCAATCTCATCTGACCTTACCAACCAAACAGTCATAATTGAGGATGCATAAATTTGCAACCATTGTGCCTAGCAGTTCCCCTTGACTTGCAGCACATAATGAGTTCATACAGTTTAACAGTTGATAAGTCAAGTATATATACCATCTCAACTTTCTTTACAGCTCTTTGGAAAACAGGTCACGTAATGTCATCATACTGGCAGAACCAAACGGTGAAATAGAGCCAATCAGTGAATCTGCTGACACCGATGATTCGCCTGGAGGTGTTTAAAGTCACCTTGGCTTTATATATGTGGACAAGAAGCATCTTTGGGGATTATGAAACCTTATGTGATTGGTCAATCCCGCTAACTGGGATAGTATAAAGGTAGCTTGCCGAGCTCCAGCTCTATCCTGACTAACAATCAGAACAAAGGGAGCAGGAAAGACCATTTAACGGATGTTATGCAGGGATAGTTAGGGTATTACACCTGAGTGAATTTTGTTGAGAAGCTGGATAGCTACAGGAAGGAAGATTTGGTGATGACATATAGTCATGGTGGTCATGGACTTGTAATGTCTCCCTGATGGCAATTTGGTGAATAGGTGACTGCTAGAGTGTGGGGAATCAGCAGGGTTTTTTTTTCAGCTCTTTTCTTCACTCTGGCGATGAACAGGTCAGAATCAGATTAGAATTATTATCACTGGTATGTGACGTGAAATTTGTTAACTTAGCAGCAGCAGTTCAATGCAATACATAATATAGAGAAAAAAACAAATAAAGAGATATATTGTGAATTAAGTGACGTGGTAAGATATCAGATGAGCAAAAGGGTTACAGAAAAGAATGCTGAAGCTAGGAAACAAAGATCAAACAAAACAAGCAAAGAGGGAAATGGTTTTCTGGAACGCCTTCCATTTTTGATAAACACTTTCTATCCCTGAGTAAACAGTGTGTACCCGTCTTTGCAGGTATCCTGAAATTTTAGAAATTTGCTTGAACATATCTGTATGTTGACTGATGTAGATGATCAGGCAAAATTGAATTTTCAGTCTGTCTTGTCTTTTAAAATTGAGTTGACAGTGTTAGATTCATTGACTCTGAGGAGGCTTTTATTGCATGTTATAATTGAATGCTCAATCACTATAAAGCAAATTATTCAGCTGGCTGTGGATTCTGTTGATGTGACAGTTATATAAAGCCTAGTTGCTGCAATGAGTTGGTAAGGGGAAATAGAATTGTCTACAGTATACAGCACTGCTGTTACTTTTAAGACAAAACCAATATTTGCAGCTGGGATTTTTTTGGGAATCCTCATTTGCCATTTCTCGTACATGCTCAGGTTCACTGCATGAGGGACAGCAAATATTATCCCAAGCATTTGTTAATTGACTACTTATCTGATGTCACTTTGAAACAGTACTTTATAATTCTGCTCTTCTGTTTTTAATGGTGTAATATTTTTGTAGGCCATCTGCCTACTGTTCATAATCCAGATAAAAACTTCAATTTTCTGTGATCCATAATATAATAATTACAGTTTCTGTGCCCCACATAGGGCAATATGCAATTATCTTGATATGTATAAAGGTAATTTAATAAAATAACTACCCAAAGATACAACTTTTAGATTAAAAGGCACACCTTTATTAGCAGCCATACTTGATTGTAAATCCACTGAAGGGGATTTTGATCTAACATGGCATTTCATTTGCTTAACTCCCTGTATTTTTCCTGACTTCTACTCTACATTTCTGAGTTTCATTTTGTTAACTCTTTCACTCTGAAATCGGAAACAATTTAATATTAGTCAGTATTGATACAATTGTTTGTTCTGTACTCAAATCAATCAAGATGTCTCATTCTTGTGTTGCGACAATGGATGACAGAATAGCACAGCTCAGGCCCTTCAGCCCATGATGTTGTGCCAACATTTTAATCTACTCAAAGATCAACCTAACCCTTCCCTGCCATATAATCCTTCATTGAATTATCTACGTTAAGCCTCAGATGCTCAGGACAACCCCACTTGCCCACTCCCAGGTTCAAAACTTTTGTAAAGTAATATTTGTTAATTAAGGGTTAACAGATAATATTGAAAATTCAAGTGCCATTTGTGAAAGTGAAACATTTAACTAAGATTGGAGTTTCTGGACCATCTGTAATAGAGCACTTTAGTGTCCTAGCGATTTAATTTTAGGGCCAACCTTTATCTTTCAGTCTGCTTCACTAAATAGCATGTCAAGTATCTAATCCTAGTGTGTGTAGGGGAAACACTCTTTTTCTCTACAAAAGCATTACACCCTGGAATGTTGGAATAGCTATGAAGTATATATGAAGTTGTAAATGGCACAGATACTCATGCTGCAGTTTTGACTTCAGTTCCAAGTGTAAAATATTATGTTTTATTTTAACCCTGAGTCCAGTTGTTTCACTACAGTTACCACAATGCAGTCCAAGTATGTTCTGCTGACAAAAGGCAGGAAAAATATCTCTGGCTTGTTACCCCCTGATCTGCCTACTTTTAAATCATCAGCAAATTCAATGACAATGCTAACAAGTTACAATTGTTCTCCTGTCTCCAGTTGGAGCTTGATCTAGCTCACATTATAGTCTTGGATGAAACATAGACCAAAGAATTGAATTCCATAAATTCTTATCTCAGGGTTCTATTCATCAATACTAAATAGGATGTTTACAGCACAAGCCCTACCCTTGTTCTCCTCCCCTTTTCAAAAAAACGAACAACATCTTGCACTTATTAAGATTTTACATAACTGAAGTCACACACATGAAGCAAATCATACCACTTGTTGGATTTGTATCCTAGACAAAGGAAGATGGTTGTAGTTGTTGGGGGTTATTTATCCCAGTTCCTGGACATCATGCTGGACTTCCTCAGGTCAATGTCCTACACTTACACGTCTTTCACTATTTCATCAGTTTCCTTCCTTCCATCATGAGATCAGATTTGGGGATGTTCACTGAGAAGTGGACAACATTCAGTTCCATTCATAACCAAATGAAACAGCCTATGCCAGCATGTAGCAAAATCTAGACAAGATTAATTCATAGGCTGAAAGGTTGCAAGTAACACTGCTAGTGCAAAGTCTCAAGCAATGGTCATCTGCCACTTACTACTTCCTTTGATATTCAATAGTATCACCATAGCTGAGGCCTTTACAGACAATGTCCTGAAGGTCACCTTTGACCAGAAACTGAACTAGGTGAGTCTCATACAGTTAGGCTGTAAGAGCAGATCACAGGCTAGGTATTCCATGGCTAGTGATTCACTTATTGCTCTCCTGGCATCCTAAGACTGTTCTGCCATCTACAAAGCACAAGTCTGCATTTGCCAGGGTAAGTTGCAGCTTTAACAACACAGAGTCCTGACATCATTTTGGACAAAGCAACTCGTCTGGCAGGCTACTCACTACTGTAAACATTAATTCCTTCACCATCAGTTTCCCATCTAGGAAATGCTACTATGACAACACTCTCCAAATCTCCAATCTCTGCCACCAAAAAGGACAAGGGCAGCTGTATGGGAATATCACCCACCTATAGAGCTCTCTCAAATCTTTGACCATCAGAAATGGAAAAATATGTTCAATCCTTCATCAGTACCAGGTCAAAATCTTAGAACCCTACTCAAAGTCACTGTGGGAGTAATTGTACTAGAACGATTACAACAGTTCAAAAATGTTGCTTGTCACAATAATCTCAAGAGGAATAACAGATAGACATACATTCTGGTCCTGCTGGCATTGCCCATATAAAAAAAAATAGGTGATTGAATCAGAAAGCATCCTGGACAGATATTAATGCAATATTTAAATTAATGAACTTCATGACTCAGCATTGTTCTTGTTTGGTCTCATTCTCTCTTTAGTAAAATTAATAGATGTCTGTGTGGGATCTTTTGAAAAATGGTTCTGTATATACATTGACTCTGGTAAACGATAGACTTTGTTTAGTCAGTCATATGTAATGAGATTTTTATTCCAGTAATTTTTGCATTCAGTAGAGCTCTACTTTTCAATTCAGGGTTTATAGTATGATGATACATGAACAGGTACAATTTATGGAATGGAAGAGCCTGAATAACCAGATTCTATGATGCATGAGCTTACTCTCTGTAGAATAACTGAGTAATATTTGCATCATTTGTATAATTTGAGAAATGTTTCTTTTTATTATTATGCATGACATATAAAATGGGCAAAATAATGTTGAAGTACATTGATTAACAGAAGAGTACTTAGTTTCTGGGATACCTTTGGATACAAGATTTGGCAATTGCATAAATGTGTCTTCCTGCTGATGAAATTAATAATAAGAAGCTTTATTCAAAGAAGTATTGATTTATTCTGAAACCAGCTCTTGGTGGTATAGCACAACATCAAATTAAATGTAATGTTTTAATGATCTTGGTTTTGTGGAAATCTGTGAGCGATGATTTCATAATACAGCAGAAATATTTAATATGTTCTGATCAATAAATATTGAAAAAATAGGTTGTATTGTACAACATTTAAAGATTATGTAACCCTCAGGTTCTATCGGCTGAATTAGTCTAGGGAAGACAATCTCTGGCCCCACCAAATGTATGAGATTGAGTTGCAAAACCACCTGTTTGTGTGGATGCTGTGTGATGTGTTATCCTGTTACAAATCAGTACCACGAAATAACAGACAGTACATCATATGGAATTAAACAACTTAGCTTTATAATTCTTAATTTGACTAAAGGGTTAGTAAAGAAAACAAAATGAAAAGGGCCCATTTCAATGAAACAGTCTAATGTGCACAAGATGGAGCTCACATTTTCCCTTCCATTGGTCCTCCATCGATTTTCCCGGGCGTCGTCGACTCCTGGCCCCACTCCAAGTCCACTCCGTCCAGCTGTCTACAACCTCTCGTTTCTGGCACCTTATCTCTTCATCTTGCACCAAACAAAAGACCCGGATCACCTTGGTCACAGACATACAAGAAAAAGACACTCCCTTCATTGGACTGTGCACTTTCCAAAGCCCCCATTATTTCTAGCAATAACACAAACACTGCTGCTACAGAAAAACCATTACATTAGCAGTGCTTCTACAGAAAGACCATTACATTAGTAGAGGAACCTTTCCCAGGGTGTTACAATTATTTCAAGCACAAATGCAGTCATATTTAGCTAGAGAATCTGACTTCACTTCCACCATTCCATAGTGCAATCCATTGTGCTATAAAAATGATTTCTTGTATTACTTTTGGTTCCTTTGTTAGTTGCCCTCATTTTATATCCCTTGTCCTTGACCCTTATGCCAATCCGAGCATTCTCTAACTTTCTATGTTTTTTCTAGTCTCCTCAAGAATAACCCCAGTATTTTTATTCTATCCTCACAAATATAGTCATTCATTACTAGAACCATTTCATTAAATCCCTTCTATACACTCTCCAAAGCCTTCAAATCTTTCTTAAAGTATGTTTTCTACAATCTTTTAATTGTGCTCAACATTTTATTTAGTTTCCATGTGACTTCCTTGTTCTTGTGTTCTATGCCTCTTTTTATTAAGCCCAGAATCCCATAGTTTTGCCCCTTTGTCAATTGGTTCTGAATCCCTTTTAGAAATATCCTGTTTTGTTTTGCATCTTCTCATTCTACTATCCGAAATGTAGTGCTTCACATTTTTCAGCATATAATTTCACCTTCCACCTATCAGCACTTTTCACTTAGCTTTCTTGATCTACCTAAAGTCCCTACTACAGTCCCATTTATTCCATGGCTTTCAATCTTGATGATGTCGATTGAGTGCCTTCTGAAAGTTCATTTAGACTACATTTCCCTCATTAGTCTTCCATTACTTTGTGGTAAAACTATCAATTTAGGTAACATGATTAACCTTCTACAAATCCAGGCCAGCTTTCTTTAATTGGTTAGCCAAGTTAATTCTGATTCTGTCCTTAATTATTGTTCCAGAACTTTCCCAGCACCGAGTGGGACCGTTCTATATATAATGGTGTTAAGCCTGTAGGAGCCATGTTATCTATTTTCTGTCTGCCGGTATTGTATTTTATGTTGCGTGTTTTTATAATGAGTTGTAGTGATCTGTCATGTGGGTTTTGGGCGTGGTAAAACTAAATGAGTATAGTCACGTGCTCAACCTTTGTGCTGTTAGTTTAGTTAGAGGGGGAATGGATATATTTTGTTGAATGCTAATTTCACTATTGCTGTGCTAGTTTGCAAGCTTTTGCCATTTTTTATCATTCGTCTTTGTCGCTCGTCTTAGCTGCTTTAGTAATAATGGATTGAAAGTACTTTTCTCTGCTTGGAACTGAGTTATTTGGAAGTGTGTTACATGGTGTTAATTCCCTCACACAGTCTCTGAGTGTTTTTGGCTTGTCTTTCAAGAAGCCACTGCAATCCGTAAACCTTTGCTTGGCCAAGAAAGTAACATTTGCAATCCTAAGTTATAGCTGTAGAAGCTCTGGGTATTGGAGGGGTTAAGGCCAGACCTCTATAATTTTCTTTCTTCCTTGTTTGTCCCATTTAATACACAGCTTAGCCCATCTGGAACCTCCTGTATCAATTTGAAATTCTGTAGAAATTCAGCTACATTTTCCTTTGCTGAGACTCCAGTAACATCTTCACATCTTTGGAGCCATGGATTCCTTTGATCAGTGTGAAGTTTGCACTCCTTTGCCCCAATGATAGGTGGACTTTCACTGAGCCTGTCATTGTACTCCTATGATGAGATGAATTAAATAGTAAATTGTCTCCTGTAAATTGCCCCTTGGTGTAGGTAAGTGATAAATGTATCAAAGGGAATCAACAGGCATTTTACTGAGAATAAGGAGTAGAGATACAGGGGAAAAAAGTAGTGAGAGTGGCACATGAAGGATTAGCGTTAGGCTCTCACTGATTTATACTAATGACGTGTAGGATGTAAAGTATTCAAATTGGCAGATGACATGAAGCTAGGTGGGAGGGCTTGTTGTGATCTGGATATTTGTACACTGTACAGATTAAGTGAGTGGGTGAAAACATGGCAAATAGAGTTTTAACATTGGAACGTATTAGGTCATTCTCTTTGGTAAGGGAAATCTAAAGGCAGACTATTATCTAAATGGAGAGACACTATAGATGATCCAAGTACAGAATCCTTGGGCATGAGTTGCAAAAAGTTGTCAAAGTTACAGAAAGTGGTTAGGAAGTCAAATGGCAAATTACCCTTTATTGTAAGAGTGCTGGAGTTTAGAAATAGAGAAGATGAAGATCTGCTACAATTGTACAGGTTACCAGTGATAGCACATACAGATGACTGAAAGTAATTTTGATCCCCTTATTTAAGAAAAGATATACTAGCACTGAAGAGACTTGCTTGGTTAAGTTCTGAAAAAATATGGTTAATCAAGTATGAAAAGTTATAGATATATATTCCTGAAAGTTTAGTAAAATGTAGGATTGTCTAATTGAAATGTATATGACTTTTGAGGGGACATGACAGATAGATGTAATGTTTTAAAAATGTCTTGAACAAGAAGCTATGGTGAGAAAATTGGGAGGTGTGTGTTTGGGGGGGGGGATGTCAGGGGTCAATTAAAACATGGTGCATAGGAATTTCTCACACAAAATGGTAAATCTCTGGAATTTTGTATCCTGGAGAGTTGTGGAGGCTAAATTATAGTAGATATTAAATGAGAGCTTCAATATATTTTTGAAAAATTGGAGAATTTAGGACTAAGGTAGATTAGCAAAGATTATATTGAATGGTAGGGCAAGCTTGAGGTGGTATGTGACCTACCTTGCTCCTGCTTCCTTGATTCCTATCTTTTCATACTTTGTTAAACATTATGACTTCATTATAGCTATTTTCTAGATGTTCCTTCATTACTTCCTGTGCTACTTAACCTTGGTCAATTTCAGTACCACCCCTTTCTTGTTGAGCCAGAAACACAGATCAAGAGCATAATGAAACATACCCTGTTGTCAATACCGATGGACTTTTGCACACCTCTGTAAAATACCTGTGAATTTGCTTGTCAATATTCTTCCTATTACTTTAGGTATAAATACCATTTGATATTAGTCCATGTGGTTCCTTAAGCAGTCTGAATATTGTCTGTACATATTTTCACTCATCGTCAGAATTTAAGAGCACCATATCAGATGATGGGGTATTCTTGTTTGGTTGTTTGAACAAATTTAATTGGTCTTTGTTTTTAGTCTTTTGATAATTTATCACTTGTTACTCCATAACCAAAATGTTAATATTACAAGATGTTATCAGTTTCCAGCACTTTCTTGATGATGCTGGAGAATTTGATGAATTTGTCAAGGTATTTCACCTAAAATAGAGAATTTTTAAAAAATTTATGCTCCCTGCTGCCAATATGTTACCTGTTGTAGTTAGGATGGATGAGCTAAGTCCTTCAACATCCTTTCTGCTGTTTGTCTTTCATTTGGCTGTCTGTTGGTAGACTGCATTCTTGGTTAATTTCCAGGTGTAATGGGACATTCAGTTGTTTGATCTTCAGACCAAGGAGTAGCATTATTGGCACCTCTTCCACCAAAGCAACATGGTGTATTGCACTTAGTTGCCAGACGTGTCTGCTTCAGAATCTATTTGTTTGGAAATAAGACACACCCTGAGAACAAGCTTTACATCACGTTGGTGCTTCTCACACTACAGCTTTGCAAAGGCAGCAAGAAAATCCACTTACAACATTCATGCCCTCCTCATACTGCTTTATGGTTGTCAGTGCAGTGAGATGGTTATCTTCAACCGTTAGAAAAATACTTCATATTTACATAAATGAGCTCATTACTAACTCTCATTTCTGCCATCAATCAACACAGCCAGGAGTCTCTAATTCCTTAATGATATTTTTGGCAGCTGCTAGAGAAATCATAGCCTTGCATACCATCGTTGGCATACTGTTATGTGGATGGAGCTCACCTTGGAAAACCTCAGGATTGAGATGATGTGTACAATTGGGGGTTACATTAAAATCCACCATTTTGACCTGTAATTACTATACAAAATAGAGTAGGATAGAGTCCTGTGGAGTTTGCAACACCTTGATTCATAATTAGCAACTGATAGAAAATACTTAATTTGCAAACTTCATTTGGAAAAACATTTAAAAATAGTTATATTTGAACACTACTTCAACCAACTAGCAAACTTTGACCAGCTGGTAAAGCCCTAATCACTACAGTTTAGCAGCCATGGTGATCACTTTGTACTGAAATGCCTTGAGTTTGCTTAAAAATCTGATATTACTGCTCCATCTGAGGATGAGAGTGGGGGCTGTAGGAATGATGAGCAATGGAACTGTGGTATTGTGCTTTTGGGAGCCTTTCAAAAGAGCAGAGAGAAGAGAAATGTAGTGTAATTTGGGGTAATATAGTCAAGGGAATAGACACAATGTTCTGATTTGCAAGGGTTGAGAGTCTGCCTGATGCCTGAGTTCATGACATCTCATCTGACCTGCATGGGAATTTGAAGTGGGAAGGATAAGATCCGGTTGTTGTGGTGCATATGATACCAATAATATAGGAAGAACAAAGAAAGAGGTTCTGTTGAGGGAATTTGAGTGTTTGGGGATTAAATTAAAATACAAATCTAAAAAGTTAAGGATCTCTACAGTGTAACCCGAGTCATGTGAAAATTGGCAGTTTTATTAAAATGAGAATGCTAAACGTGTGGCTGAAAGATTGGTATGGGAGAAGTGGGGCTGAATTTGTGGAACATTGACACCAGAATTGGGGAAGGAGGGAATTGTTCTTATGAGATGGGCTCCACCTGAACCATGCTCAGACCAGTTTCTAGACGAATAGAATAGCCAGGGCTTGGCAAAGTTTGGATAAAGTGAAATGGAGGGAGAGTGCAGGAGGGGTTACTGAACTCCCCTGCACCAGAGAAATCATCTGGACCAGATGGATTAAGACTCAGGGTAATGAAAGAGGTAGCTAAAGAGATTATGGGTTTTTTTCTTAGTGATGTTTCAAGATTTTGGTTGGCTGCCAGTTACTGGTAGTATTCCTGAGAAAGTCAGCATTGGGTCCACTGCTTTTCATTTTATATATTAATAATCTGGATGATGGAATTGATGGTTCTGTGGCTTTGTAGCCTTGTGGCCAAATTTGCAGATGATACAACGAAAGCTGAAGGGACAGGAGGTGTTGTAGGGAGTTTGCAGGGAGTCTGCTCATACATCTGTGGTTTAAAAGAGGCTTTTTTTGTAATTGTGTTCATTCTTGTAAAATTTTGTGTAATTTATGATTAATTTATGTTTTTCTTGTGAATGTTGCTTATATGATGCTATGTACCTATGGCACTGTTGCATGTTTATCATTGTGTCTGTGCTTGTGCATTTGACAATAAACTCAATTTTAACTTCGTCTGTTTTGAACTTGAACTATTAGCCAAGCTATTAGATTGCAGCTTTTGTCAAAATATATAAAGAAAGACAAAAATTAGAGCTATTTATGCTGATGTATTAACTCACAGAATATTCCTCACATTAGGATCTTGTCACTAGTTAATCATCCGTCTGGAAATATGCAGCTTAGTCCTTAGCTTCCTATGATGAATAAGTCTTGGTCAGAGCTGAGAAAACATACCTTGTATTACTTTAGTATGTTCTTTCATTTTAAAAGTGGATTCTTTTTTTTTACTGTCGGTTACTATTTGGTATGTGTAAACAGATACTTGGCTTTTCCTGAAGGTAGAAATAAGGACAAATCCCAATAGACTTCATTTGTTAATATTGTGAGCTTAATGTAGCTGGTGTGTAATAGCCTAGTACATTGAAATCTCCTCCTAATTTCAAATCATGAAATGTAAATTTTAATTATATTGCATCAGCAGTAGCTAACCAGAATTTTAAAATGTTTGCAGCAGCAGTAGTTGACTTTTATAAATACAGTATGGTAGCTGAAAGCAAGAATGTCTTGCAGCTGCCAGAACGTTCAGGGCCATTGCCTGAAAGAGGTTTCTGCTCATACTGCAGAATAAAAAATTGTGGAAAGAAAGACACTGAAAAAGAAATCAGAAGTGACCCTAAGGCTTATGATTAAAACAGATAAACCTACTACAAAATTGACATTTCACTTGAGAAGCTTATCAAATACAATGTATTAAATTGTAGCACCTTTCATTCTTCCTTCAGGAGTCAATTTAACTTATAATTCCTCCAGACAGTACAGCTGCTATAAAAGAAAATAACTTTAGCTTGAATCACACACATTAACTGGCTGGGCTTGTTTTCCTTGGAGCAGGGGAAAATGAGATGAGGATCTGACAGAAGTGTACAAAATTATGAGAGCATGAGTATGCTAGATAGTTGAGACCTCTCACATAGCAGAGAAGCCTAAATCTAGAGGACCTAGACTTAGGGAAATGAATAATAAGTTTAGAGAGGTTCTAAGTGTAACTCTGGCTATGGTTAATGGCTTATGGCCAGGCCAAACTTAAGAAATCTCGTTTGGGTGGATGCTGCGCAATGTGTCCCTGTTACAAATCAGTACCCTGAAATAATAAACAGTACACAATATGTGATTAAATGATTAAGCTTTATAATTCTTACTTTGACTATATGGTCAGTAAAGAAATGAAAAAAAGGAAAAAAAAGGGCCTAATCTTATTAAACAGTCTGTTGCACATTGTTGGAGCTCACTGATAAGCTGATCGTCCACCATTGATCTCCTTCGATCGTTGCTGCCCTTCAGACCCTCGCTCCAGATCCACCCCGTCCGGCAGTCTACCAACTCTCTCTATTCACATCTTCTCTCCTTATCTCTCCCTGGCAAAAGACTGCAAAAATCTCTCTTCCAGCTCACAAGAAAGAACAACGGCATTCCAACCTCATTATCTTTAGTCATAACCCAAACATTGCTGCTACAGAGAAATCATTACATTATCAGTGAAACCTTACAGCATATTACACTCTCCCCCCACCAAATTTAGTCATGTCCTCATGACGTTGAGATAATTTGCCAACCCTTCCTGCAAAACACAAAGCCCAATCCAGGTGTAAAAGGCAGTGACATAGCTTCCCAATACAGTAGGGGCCACACTCTGTTCCCCTGGTGCTACGTAGGCCAATCTATCCAGTGGTCTCCTAATTCTCTGAGACCTCCACACCCCATTTTCTAACTCTTCGGGTTCCAACACTACAGGGGATACTTCCGGTCTACTTGGCAAGGCCTCCCCTGATCTATCACTCATGCCCACCTGCAACTTGGAGCCCTCTGTTCTGTGATCAAACCCTGTTTCCTCCCCTGCAGAATCTCGCTGCAACCCAGGCTGCCCACAGATAGCCCCCCGCCCCCCCACTTCACCTGTCTCAATGGGAGGAGGGCCGGGGGTCTCTTCATAAATCACTGGGGAGTTAGCGAAAGGCAGCATATACCACACATCCAGGTCCTCATCCTCCAAATCAGTATCAATGACCATCTCTGCTGAGGTACCCTGGGGGCTCACTCTCCTTCTGGCGTGACACCATATGGGGGGGGGGGGGTCACACCCGCTGATAACAGCCAACGTATCTCTGTTCTCAACTCTGCCATAGTCTCCTCTACCACTCCCTGGGGTAGGCTATCTGTGGTCACTTCAAGCAAGGGACTACTACCGAGGACTGTACCCTGCTGATGGAGTCCTTTCGCGCCTCTGCCGCGTTCTCCTTTCTGATCACCTCAACAAAAGATGGGGGGGGGGGTGCGTCTTACGAGACAGTCGGAGACCCCAAGCAGTCAGGTCATGGGACTGGGCACCCTGGCTATCTGGTCCATTCTGAACTGATCCACCTCAGCCACCTGAATGGCAGCTCTGCGCTACAAGCAATTTAGCTGCCACTGTAGCCGAAAAATAAAAGCAGAAAGCTTCACCCTCTTCTCCTGATGCATGTTCTGAAACCCCACCATGAGCTCCATTGGGCTTCCAGTCGGGCTAAAGCATTGTCCAGTGCTTGCAGATAATTGACAGCTGTCACCACGGGAGATTTCAACCTGATGGTTCTCACAACGTCAGCAGCCCGTCCATTCAAACTTTCAAACAATTTCTGTCACTTTTCATCATCAGAACACTGCCATTCATCTAACAACTGAGAGGTCCACTCTTCCCAAGTCTCATACTCCTCCTCCCCTGTCGGGGTGGGCGTTATTCCAGAGAACAGGTGGAGCCTGCCATAGCTGGGACTTTGAATCTGATTTTTTTCATCTATTCGCCAGAGAAGTAGGGGCAGATACTAACTCAGAATTCTCACTCTTCACCGGGGGACATGGACTAGTTAGACATTCCAAATCCGACCACTCTTTCCCCTCACTCCTCAGAAATCAGAGAAACCTGTCTTTGAAATCTCCACCCCCAGCTACTGCTACCTTAGCGCTGGTCTGCATTAAAACGAGACGTGCCAGCCATTTTATCAAACCTCCGCCTACAGTTACAACTTCAACAGTGCTTAACAGTGGAATTAACAATTTATCCAGAGTACAAATATCTGCCCCACTGGTTCATTGCTCAGGGTAATCACACAGCATCCAATGGAATCAATCCCAAATGTAACCCCCACAATTGTATCTGTCATTTTGGCTAGTGGCTTAATATAGGGGGTGATAGCCCCTGGCCTGGCCAAACTTAAGAAATCTCGTTGGATGGATGCTGCGCAATGTGTCCCCTGTTACAAATCAGTACCCTGAAATAACAAACAGTGCACAACAAGCGATTAAGTGATTAAGCTTTATAAATTTTACTTTGACTATATAGTTAGTAAAAGAAATGAAAAAAATGAAAAGTAGGACCCAATTTTATTAAACAGCCTTGCGCAATGTTGGAGCTCACTGATAAGCCATTCGTCCACCATTGACCTCCTCCGATCGTCACTGCCCTTCGGACCCTCGCTCCGTCCACCCCATCAGGCAGTCTACCAACTCTCTCTATTCGCATCTTCTCTCCTCACCTCTCTCTGGCAAAAAAACGCAACAATCTCTCTTCCAGCTCACAAGAAAGAACAACAGAATTCCTAACCCCGTTATCTCTAGTCATAAGTCAAACATTGCTGCTACAGAGAAACCATTACATTATTAGTGAAACCTTACAGCATGTTACAGAAGTTAAAACGTTTTTACCCAGAAGGGTATTGGAATTTGGAATGCAGTACCTGAAAGAGTGATGAGGGCAGAAACTTTCACAACATTTAAGAAATATGTGAACAAGCACTTGAATTGCCGAGGTATACAGTAGAAAGGATCAGTATCGACTGGGAGTTGATAATTGGCATGATGTGGTGAACCAAAGAGCTATTTCTGTCCTATATGAATTATAAATCAATGAATGTATGTCCAGTAGTATAATTAATATAGATAAAATATGAATTAAAGAAAGGCTACTTAAAGTGTTGTTCTTATGCCACTTTTTTGAGTTTCTACATTGATTTTAAATTCTTTCTGACAAGCTGAAGAACAGTACATGGCTACCTCCGCAGGGGCGGACATCACTGTAGCCTCAGGCTTTGGTCAATCAGGGGTGTAATGCATTGGGCAATATTGGCACTACCTTCCCTAAAGTGAAATCTAAAGCATTTTTCTGGTCCATTTACTAAGAATATTCATTCATCTACACAGCTGTGGCTACATGTAATTCGTCTAATAGCACACTGTTTAAATTCTAGTGAAAAGCTTTTAACCCCAATTATTTGGACTATTTAATAATATAAAACTTTATTTAAGATTACAGAAAAACTACTTTAATCAGCATTAGTTTATCATTTTCTCTTTTGTTTTAATAATTTGTGTAAATTATATTAGATCTGTTGTTTTTGAAGGAATAAATGGTGCAACAGTTGAATGAATCACATTTGACAGATATGTCAATTATGTAGTTGATTTATCAGATTTAATTTAAAGCCTTAGGGTCACTTAGTTTTCCTTACAGTAATTTTCTTTCCATCCATGTTCATCTTCTCCCACACATACCTATTTCTCCACAGCCACTACCCATTCTTTGTACATTTGTTACATTGTACTATGAATTATAAACAGAACTACAAATAGCTATCTGGGACAAAATTTGAATCACCCTATATGCTTTCCATTGACGTATGTACTTTTTAATAATCCACAAATGTCGACCTGTCAGATGGTGCCACCTGATCCAAAATGGCAAGGACTTATGAGAAATAATTCTGACATATGAGCTGACCATGGAACAGTTCACCCACTGTGACAGAAGAGAAATTCTGAAAGTCAGCATAGCCATATCCCAAGGATTTGTTCATTCTCAACAAATTTAGAATGCTTCTGTAATATTCCTGACATACAGAAGTAATTAATAATTGTTACAAATCAATTCAATCATTTAAAAAGTTAGGGAAATGAAAACAAATAATTTAAAATCAATTACAACTTTTAAACAGTTAACTTAAAAATGTAAGTTATTGTGTACTTGCCTTCGTGCTGTTTCTCCACTTTAATGTATCATATGCAGATTCTCCAAAGTGACAGGAATAGGTTTGTACTCTGTTGCTGCACAAAGCTGGAGATCTGTGCATTGCCTGAAGCTCATTTGCAAGACCAGAATAATTACAATTTAAATAATTTTACAGTTTAAATGTTTGACTTGTATGGTAGCATGTTATCTATATTTGCAGTTCAAGCCTTTCCAGAAATGATCATAAAACTCAAAGTGTCATTGCTTCCAGTACTGAGGAGAGTGGCTCTGTGGGAAGTGCACTATTCCCTGAGGTATTGTCTTTTGGATAAGATAGTAAATTGAATTCAAGCCCCCCTCCCCTTTCAGGCTGTGCAATAGATCCATTAGGATAATTGTGATAATAAACAGGGGTGGTCTCTCTGATACACTGACCAAGAAGCAGCTGGCCATTATCACACCGTAATATGTGGGACATTTTGTGCAAAATTGATTGCCAGGTTTTTTGCATCCCACTGTGTTTCACATATATGAATATAATGTACTGAAAATATTTTCATTCAATCTGCCAACAACTCCAGTATTTTGAATTTGAACAGTTTAAAAGTGCCAAGTAAGCTTAAATTTTGTTTGATAATAACAGAAAAGACCCTGTGGAATCACTTGCAGTTCTTGAATGTAAAGCAATAAGAGCATGTGACAGTAGGCTATATTGTTAATTTTTAATCATCGTTAAGATGCTATTTCAGTAAGTTTCTTCTATAAAAAATAGTATGAAAAAACTGCAGGAGGTGGGGGTGGTTGAATGTGAAGGCAGAAAAAAGATTGATAAATAGATATCAATATCTATCATAAATCAAGCAATGCAGGTGGGTGCAAGTCATCGCACACAAGAAGAGCAATTCAGCAACATACATTCTCTAGCTTTGAAATATATAAGAATGAGGCTCAGAGTATCTAGTAGTCTAAGCAAATCAAATGCCATTGAGGACAGCTATCGATAAAACCAATCTAAGGTTGAGTTACTGTATGTAGTCAAAACCTTCAAATGCAAGCCTGAGGAAGATGCAGTATGAAAGTAGAATGAAATTTAAAGGTAAGATTGCACCCTGGAGTTATAGGCTGAAGGAAGTTTAGAACCAAAATAGATTTAAAATTGTTTTAGACATTGCTTGGACAGGATTCCATGACTTTTGTAAAAGATATCTGTCGGCAGGCCACTTGCGTATTCACTCTTTCATGAGTTGACATTTAAAATGAGATGATTAGGAAGCATATTTATATTGGCAGTCACTAATACAGATTTACTGAAATTTACGTTTATATTGGTTTTCACATTTTGATCAAATAACTTCAAAGCTTTGAGTCTTTTTCTTGCTATTGAATTATGCTTTGTGCTCTAAGGTTGGTATTCAGTTGTTTCCAGGTTCATTGTGATATTTATCACTTGAATTAATCTATTGGCTTTCCTCCCCACTCTTTTGACTTGAGTCTCAAATGAACTTTCATTCCAATATGTTGTTCTAGGAACCAGAACATTGTATGCATAATATGAATTTGAGAATATTCTTACTTGATTCCATATATATACTTTAACAGAAAAGTCATCCCGAGGACATTTTTTTTTCTATTGATAAGTTCTACCTGAATTGCTTGAATGTTTCCTGCAGATTTTATGATTTATTTTAATTGCATCTGGATTCATGATACTTTACTAGAATCTTGTTACATTGTATATTGGCACCTGCAGGATGTATATAAACATGCTTTGACTTGATTTGCAGAAACTTGAGATTAAAGGAAATTCATGCCAAACAGTTGCCTGTTTGAGTGTCATTTGTGATTATTCATTAGAATGTATGGTTTATATCACATATTTCAGAAAGGTACTGTGAATTATACTCTGGTGTGACGAGTACACTGTGTTTCTAAGTTTGAATCTAATGCTGTTTTGAGTAATGGATACAATGACAGAATCATTTGTTCATTTCTAATGTAACATCTCCAAAGTCCCTGGGGTAATACGTATATTTTTGGCATTCAATTACAGACCTTTGTAGTCTCACTAGCTCTAGGCATCATATATCTGTCAAGTTCAAAATTATTACCTGTTTTGGAAAAAGAGCTCTGCTTGAGAAATTTAAAGGTGAGCCACTCCATACTGTACACCAAGCCTCTCCATACTGTACACCAAGCCTCCAGTGTGCTCAATTGTTATGTTACTGAACCAGTTACATTCCTGGTTATCAATGAGGCCAAGGGATGATTTCAGTTGATTAAGGTGAAGGTAATGCTGTTGAATGTCAAGGGATGCTGCTCAGACAAACTGCCTTATTGAAGACAGTCATTACCTGCCAACTATATGAAGTGAAAGCTTGTTACTTTTTATCAGGCTGAACCTGAATGTTATCCAGGTTTTGCTATGGCAAGCTCAGTATGCTTCATTATCTGAGAAGTAAATCTAACTGAATGTTGTATAATTATTAATGAGCACCCCTCTTTCTGATCTTGTAATGAATAAAGGATCATCCTTGAAGCAACTGCAGCTGTTTGGGAAGAGGAGATTGCCCTGATAATATCCTCCTAACAATCATAACCAACTCTCTTTATGCTATATATCACTACACTAACTGGAGAGTCTTTTATGTTGATTACTGTGACTTAAATTTTATTATAGTTCTGTGATGCCTCATTAGGTCAATTGCTGCCCTGCTTATATCTGGAATTCAACTATTTTGCCTGTGCCTAGAATGTGATAAAATCTGGAACTAGATGGTCTTGGCAGAACCCTAAATCTGCTTGAGTGATCAGTTTATTGGTAAGTGAGTGCCATTTGATAACACTGCTAATGCCATACAGTATTCTATCACTTCAGAAGGATGGTAATTAATCAGTTTGGATTTGATATTTTTGTGGACAGAATGTAAAAGTGTAAATACAATTTTATACTGCCATCTAGATCCCAGTTGATCTAGTAACTGTAGTGGAACTACTTGGTAAAAGGTCTGACTCATCCTGAAGCTCAAGTTTTCAGCACTGGAAGCAGAATATTGTCTGGACATATGTGTGGCCTGTGATGTTTTTGCAGCAGATGGTGATGGAATAATACTTTGAGTCTCCTGATGATTTGTAGTAGTTTATGGATGTCCAAACACAGTTGTCTGAGCAACATTATCATAACTCATGTATTTGTGTCTGTAAGTAAGTGGACCAGTTGTATTTCCCTTCGTATTGGACCTCTCACCACTGTTGCAGGTCCAACCTGGAATCTGATTTATTCAATAATAAACCAGCTCAGCTAATAGTGGTACTACCAAGTCACTCTTACTGATAGATTTAAAAAGCTCTCATATACAGAACAATTCTTGCACCATTTTACAGATTGTGTTTCTTGGGCCCTTGCTACTTTTGGCACATATTAACCACTTAAACTCATATGTGGTTGACAGTCAGAAGAAACCCTTAAACTAAAGTAACATGTATCTGGTTGGCTGGGTGGAAAAATGGTAAATTGATTGTATGGATGTAGCAGTGTACTTGGGAGGGTGCAATAAGACAAGGGAATACACAAACATTGGAGTACACTGAAAGATATGGCTGAACAGGGGGATCTTGTAATGTAAACTATAAAATTTTAGTGACATAGAGCAATTATATGGTTGAGAAGTAACACATAATCTCTTGATAATGAATGTGTCATACAATACAAATCCAGGGAGGTTATATTAGACAATATTTAAATCAAATCTTGTGTACTGCATGCGGTTTTAGTAACCCCATTGCATGTGATTGCATTGGGAGAGTGCAGAGCAGATTACTGAAGATTTTGCTAGTTAAGGAAACTTTAACAGTGAGTAAAGATTGAAAGGCTGGTCTTGTTTTTGGAGCAGAGATAAGAGTGGTAACTTAATTGAGGTGTATAAAAATTACAGGATGTTTAGGCAGACTAATAGGAAGGGCCTGTTTCCCTGAGCAGAAAGTTTAAAAAGCAGAAAGCATAGATTGAAATTAAATAGTAGAAAGATGAAAGGAGAGATGAGGAAACATCAGCCCCCACCAGAGAGTGATTGGCATTTAGATCTCATTACCTGAAAGAGTGGAAGAAGCAAGACCTTCCATTGGGTTTAAAAAGTACTTAAATTTACACTTGAAGAATCTTTATCTGCAGGGCCATGGACTTTGTGTACAAAGACAGGTTTAATCTGGGAAACATTTCCAACTGTTATGTGGCAAACAATTTCCCTCTTGTAAATTTTCCATAAATGATGTGTATACATTTCAAATGAGACCGACTTGAATTAAGAGGGTTTGCTGCAAATGCTTGTGGAGATCACTATGGCCTGTCTAGGCATATGTATCTAATAATTATATTATCCAAATGTGGGAACATTTTGTGAGGCAAATATTTATACATATTTGACATTTCATAGTCAGTTATAAAAATTTGACATCCATCAGGTTTTGCCAGCTCATTTCATTTTACCTCTCCATAAATAACTTGCTTACATTTTCTCTGTCTTTGAGGATAGTTGCACTAGCAGCAGCAACATCCCAAAGAATCTCACTTTACTGAAATCGATTGAAATTTGTGTTACAGCCTGACACATTATTTCCTCCATTCTTGTCACATTTCATTAAATGCAGCTAACTATACAGAAAAAAATGGTCACAAAATAGTCTTGCTTTGTGCCTCATCTTGCTGGACTTTTTGCCCTTTGGCCCACAATGCTGTCTCAAACATGTACTTACTTTAGAAGTTACCTAAGGTTACCCATTGCCCTCTATTTTTATAAGCTCCACGTACCTATCCAAGAGTCTCTTAAAAGAGCCTATTGTATCCACCTCCACCACTGTCACCGACAGCCCATTCTACACACCCACCACTCTCTGTGTTTTAAAAAAACTTATCCCTAACATCTCTGTACCTACTTCCAAGCACCTGAAAACTGTGCCTTCTCGTGTTAGCCATTTCAACCCTGTGAAAAAGCCTCTGACTATCCACACAATCAGTGCCTTTCATCATCTTATACACCTCTATCAGGTCACCTCTCAACCTCCATCGCTCCAAGGAGAAAAGGCCAAGTTCACTCAACCTATTCCATAAGGCATGCTCCCCAATCCAGGCAACATCCTTGTAAATCTCCTCTGCACCCTTTCTATAGTTTCCACATTCTTCCTTTTAGTGAGGTGACCAGAGCTGAGCACAGCACTCCAAGTGGGGTCTGACCGGGGTCCTATATAGCTGTAACATTACCTATCAGCTCTTGAACTCAATCCCATGGTTGATGAAGGCCAATGTACCATATGCCTTCTTAACCACACAGTCAACCTATGGACTTGGACCCCAAGATCCCTCTGATCTTCCACACTGCCAAGAATCTTACCATTAATACTATATTCTGCCATCATATTTGACCTACCAAACTGTACCACCTTATACTTATCTGGGTTGAACTCCATCTGCCACTTCTCAGCCCAGTTTTGCATCCTGTTGAAGTCCCACTGTAACCTCTGATAGCCCTCTACACTATCCACAACACCCCCAACCTTTGTGTCAATCTTATCACAATAACATTCCCCTTCCAGTTTGATCACTCAACAGACTGCGCAGCATAGCTCTACTAATACTAGTATACTAATATTAGTATACTGTGATATTGTTTGGTTGAATTGTGATAATGTTATTTGAGTTGAGATGAAACCTTTCATTAGATCACTGCCTTTTTTTATTGTTGTGGGTGTGCAATGCAGAAAGTAGGTAAGAGGAAATAAGCAATAGGATTCAGTTTTCTCCACCGTTTTCAAATTGAGAGAGAAGAGAGAAGAAGAACGTGAGTTGAACGTGAGTTGGAAAATGGAACAAATTGAGGAGAGGTTAATAAGGAAGTCCAAAAATAAGTACATACGAACATGAAGAAACTCAACACACTGGCATAGAAACCCCACCGCCAACTTGCGTTTTGGTGGTGAATTGCAGAGTGACGCAGACACACCAACACACAAGTATAAATGCTCACAATGGCGTAGGCCACTAGCGATGGCTATGGCGTAGAGCCTACGCAGAAGTATAAATCAGCCTTTAGGCTAAGAATGAAGAACACAGTACTGTTAAAGATTAGAGGCTTATTTTAGTACTGAATTGACTGAAGTCTTATGGAATTAGCACATGCCCTTTTTGCAAATAAATTCTATATTCAGTCAGTTCAGGAATCATTGCTTAACATAAGATAGTGCCTTGAAGGAATCCATGGATTAACCTGAGAAATCAAGAATGTGCTTTATAAAAAGAATAAGTACGTAAATCCCAATCAGGATTCATAAAAATATAAATATACTGTAGGAAATGTGACTGGTGGATGGGGAGGTAAAGAAATTACTGCTTCCCACATCTCAGGTATCATTTCATCTCTGTATACCACCCTGTTATAAATCACTAGGAGACATAATCTGATCAGTTTTCATGCCTTTACAGATCTGGCTAAACTAAAAGAAAAGTTTTTTTAATAGAGTTATTCTAGCAGGTCACAAGTGTCTTGACAAATTGAAATGATCACAAAATGCATTGTTCTAACTAGAATTATGTGTGCTGATAATCTCAATATTTACAAACTACATCAATGCGATGGTTTGCTAAGAAGTGATTAAAACTTTGTTAGAATTCAAATATTCATAATATTGCAAATTAAACCAAATGTTTAACTGTACTGTAGAAGCCAGACTCTTGCTGGTTCCCCATTATCTCTCCCAGTGATCCACTTACTACATCCCTGTGACTCACCTTGCCAATAATTTCTATCTCCTTTGCAATTTTAAAAAACGATTCACTTTGTCCCCTTTTGTCCACTTTGCATCAATCACCCTTGCTGCTTTGAAAAACATTGGATCCTCTCTCTGATCAGAGGTTTGTATTTGAATTCCATTCAACACTTAATGAATGAAAGATGTACCTAGGACCATGTGAAGTTCCCAAGGCTAATCTTCTGCTGTGTACCAGATTTGCACATTGTTTGAACTATTTTCTGTCTGGACCGTTTAATTTTCCCACACCAGTCAATGTGGGAATGCTAATCCAATGAGTATTCAGATTTTGTGGAGTGACATTCATGTGCAAATTGGAAATGGGTTTCAACTCATTCACTACTAAGTTACTGCAGCAACATTATTATAGCTTTTTAGGTCCTGTACACTCTAATTGTAACTTGTTAACACATCCAATTCTTTCATGTTACTGGGATTTCTTTTTTTACGTAGTGGGTTATTTGCCATCAAAGAAAATGTGCTTTGATTTTGTTATCTATAAGCTTAGTGGATCAATATTATTCTGTAAATATGGTATGTTGTTTGTTCATTGTGTTATAAATTAGCAGTTTTCTAAGCCTACAGAAATAAAAAATTGCCATGCGAATTGACACTACTTAACCACAACGACTAATGTTTCCCAAAGTAGAATTTGCATTTAGAGTCAGAAAGTATGAAGCCTCTTTTTGCTTGGATGGCAGTTTTACAGTTGTGGAGAGCGCCCTCTTCTTTGTGGTGGCGTGTTGGGGAGGAAGCATTAAGAAGAGGGACGCCTCACGTCTTAATAAGCTGATAAGGAAGGCGGGCTCTGTCGTGGGCAAAGTACTGGAGAGTTTAACATCGGTAGCTGAGCGAAGAGCGCTGAGTAGGCTACGGTCAATTATGGATAACTCTGAACATCCTCTACATAGCACCATCCAGAGACAGAGAAGCAGTTTCAACGACAGGTTACTATCGATGCAATGCTCCTCAGACAGGATGAAGAGGTCAATACTCCCCAATGCCATTAGGCTTTACAATTCTACCGCCAGGACTTAAGAACTTTTTAAAAGCTATTATTAATGCTTTTTGAGATAGTGATTTAGATGTATATCATATTTTTTTACTGAGTTAAGTATTGTATGTAATTAGTTTTGCTACAACAAGTGTATGGGACATTGGAAAAAAGTTGAATTTCCCCATGGGGATGAATAAAGTATCTATCTATCTATCTATCTATCTATCTATCTATCTATCTATCTATCTATCTATCTATCTATCTATCTATCTATCTATCTATCTATCTATCTATCTATCTATCTATCTATCTATCTATCTATCTATCTATCTACTGTAAGAGAAGAGATTTATTAGAGGCGATTCCTTTGAAACTTACGAAATTGTTATAGGATTCAACTTGGCAAATGTATGGAAGATGAGGCCCTACTAAGAAATCTAGAATCAGAGGTCTCCGAATAAGGTGTAGACTACTTGGAATGAGATAAGGAGAACATTCTTCATACAGATGGTGGTGAACTTTGCAATTCTTTACCCAGTAGAGCTGCAGAGGTTCGGTTAGCTCAATACAAAAATCGATGGTTTGCTGGATAAGATGGGTATCGGGGGTTATGAGGGTATTGTAGGGAAGTCATGGCAGAACAACAGAGATCTTAATGAATGGCAGAGTAGGCTTGAAGGGCCAAATGGTCTTCTAGAGCTAAGTATCTTGTTTTCATTTCCAATTTGTAGAAGTTATCCCTCTTCCATACCCCTGTAAGTGCCAAATTCTATAATGGTCCACTGATTTTAAGGAGTTGGATACTTCTGGCAGCTAATGCACCTGATTCTTAATTTTTCTGTGAGCTTTCTAATTATTGAATATTATTGAAGTCTTTCAAATCCTGTATTATTTTTGATACCACCCTCTCCCTCTATCGATCACACACCACATGTTGGGAACTACTGCTTCAGAGAATTAAGCAACCATAAAGATTTTATATATTTTTCTTGGAACAGCCTATTTGCCATTAATCATACTAAATGACTGATCGTTTGAAGATTTGTAATTCCAAATTTAAAATTGATACTAACTTCCTAGTTACACTAAAAACCCTTATGAAAAGCAGTATGTCATGAAGTCACAAAAAGGTGCTGTATGAATACAAGTTCTTTCAGCTTTCAGGGGATACAGAAATAGAACGCAAGCAGTTAGCTCTGAAGGCATATGGAGTAAAGTTGGCCTTTTCATACTCTCTGTGTTAAAATTAATTTGTTAATGCACTCTTGTCAGGGTATTCACATTCTTTCATTCACCCACCCTCTTGTCAGGGTATTCACATTGTCATGGTAACAGTTGGCCAATAAACCACTATAGACATGTCAACTATGCACCTGATGTGCCTTTAGTGTTGCTCTATTATGCCATTTTCTGTTAACAGTTTTGGCTTTGACTCATTTTATGCTATGGGTCATACTTATCTTATTCTGATATTATTGTGATGTTATGCAATGAAGAGAGATTTGGGTGTGTTATTCCCATAATGAAAGTGAGATTTCCTGAACATAAGCTATTGTTATATATTGTAGGAAATGATGTTTATATAAAACAAGGTGCTGTTTTATAGTGCTAACTATTAGTTGTGGACCATGGAAGAAACAAATACATTGCAAAAGAGTAGTATGTGGAAATGTATGGTAATAAGGGAGGTAGCTTCAGGAGGGAAACTGTGTGTGAGAGAAAATGATTATTAGAGATTTACAATACTATATATTGAAGCTTAGGCTTCACTATAAATCCATTGATTTGCACAATTTAACAAATATTGTGGAGTGTCAATTTCCTGTTTTTAAGTGTAGACTTAGAGTATTCATTCCCTAAAGGGTGATTTGAATCTCAGTATTTTGGCACAACTGAAGTAATGCAACACCGGTGTTTGTAGCCTCAGTGTAAAACTGTTAGGTGAATGCTTCCTAGGACAGCATAGTTCAGTTTAGCAGAGGTGAAAATGACAGTTTGCTGTCTCTATAAGTGCCTGTCAGATCCCATGGTCGGATGTTTACATCATTTCACATTTTTGATTTTGATTTCCAGAACCTAAAGTAATTTTAAAACTTTTTAAAATCAGAATGCATTAAAAGGAAATTCTGGTATGCATCAAATATATGTAATTAGTCATTTCTGTAGGCTTTAAAATATGTATAATCATGAATTTCAAAAATGGTCATGATCCTTGTAACTAGAGCTTTACTGAATTTTTGAATTAATGGATTGAAGTTTCCATGATCAGAACCATGTGTCTTATGACTAAAACATCAGTAATTGGAAATAATGGAAATGGGATTAAATATTAAAATGCCTTCTCACAATATTTTCTATTACGTAGTTGCATTGCTCATTAATTAAAAATAAGTAGATGAATTAAAATCTCTCCATTTTGCTCTAGCTTGTTGAAAGATAATATTCTAATTATCTTATATCTTTAAGTGTATTGATTTTCAGAACAATGATTTTATAAATTTTATAAATCATTGTCCTATGACTTGTATTGTGATGATACTTAAAATGAAAAGCAAATTTTAATTGACACCATACAAATTAGATTAGTCCGTCACATATTGGGATGTTTTCACTTGGTACTGTTACAGTGATGTCCTAAATCTGCTCTTACCTCATTTGAAACAGCACATTTTAGCTAGGTAAAGGTGCAACCAATCACTACACTTGACAGATGTTGTCTTTTTCTCCAGTAGCATGTAAATATAGTTAATTGGAGGATTCTAATTTGAAATTTGAACACCTAAATCTGATATAAGATTATTCTTACATCAAAAGTTGCATAATTCTCGGTTAAAGCACTAGTTGATTTTCAACTACTGTTGTCCCATTTTGCAATATACCGTAATTTGAGAGAGAGTGGGATAAGAAAACAAAATAAATTGCAGCATTTCCACTGGAAGCCCAGCTGTTGTGTTTCCTCATCTGCACAGCTGCCAGCAACGGACTAGAGCCCAGTGAATACTGAACTGAAGATCCAATGAAGTGATTAGGGTCCAGAGAGTGTGAATGTCAGTACTCCCAACATGATATCCTATATCTGCTTACAGATCATATGGAACAGCTTGTTTAAGAACAACATAAAGATGGATTCATCAACCAATTATATTTTTGTGAACACATGATGGATATCTTCATTTTCACAGTTTTGACAATGGCTGAACTTCTTAAGTGGCCAATGTTTTACTTCTAGATAAAAAGACTCCTTTGCACATTTCTACATGTGTACAGTGGGGAGCATTTTGGCAGTTGCATCACCAACTAGTATGGAGATTCCAATGTGGAGGGTTGTAGACTTAGCTAACTCCACCATAGGCACTACCTCCCCTGACAGTGAGGGCATCTTCAAGATCTTATTGTTATTACCATCAGGGAGGGGATACAAGAGCTTGAAGGTCCATACTCAATATTTTATGAACAGCTTCTTCCCCTTTGCCATCAAATTTCTGAAAGGTTTGTGAACCCTTGAACTCTTAGCAATTTTTTTTGGCAACATGGTAATGTTTATATCCTGCACTGTACTGTACAGGGTACTGCTTTTGCAAAACAAAAAAATTCATAACATATGTCAGTTACAGTAAACCTTATTGTAATTCTGGATAGTGGAAACTAAGCACCAGGTCAGAAGTTAACATAGAGCTCCAGTTAGAAAAGGATTATAGAGACAGAGAGGTTGCAGACATCACTGTCTTCACAGTTTGATGAATAGACTGAGCATTACAAGTCTGTATTTCTCAGCCATTGCTCATTGCCATGAACTTTGCTGCTGTTTTCTTCCACTCTGTAACTGGGGACATCCACATTATCAGTCAATTTGCAGCTCACTCTTGCATTAACCAGATGATTGGTGCTATGTTTTTGACAGCAATTTGTTTTATCACTATCCCTGTGGCCAAGCAGGAGTAGCAGAATATATGTGTGTGCAGATTATGAATTCTTGAAGGAATCACCGACAGCACACAAATAGCCAGGTAAGCTCCTACTAATGATTTCATTGTTTTTGAGAAATGATCAATTTGTCAATGATTATCATTATGAAAGTCTTTGCCAACTTTTCTAGTAGTTGTCATGATTTTGTTAACTTTCAGCAATCCTCCATTTTAAAAGCAGATACAATTTGTAATGACTCATCTCAGATGCCCGTGCTTCCCAGATGCAACTAGATCCATGTGCCAGTTGGAACTCTCAGTTGACAGACTATTGGAGTACCCAAGTACAGTTTCTCCTGCCTAGCCAAGTCAGATGGTTTCCTTCACTGTTGTCCATAGGCATTATCTGCTATCATAGTGGTCTTAATATCAGCAGGAGAGATGAAGCACTCCAGTGGTTCAGATGAAGGCACCCGAGATATCTATGATCAACAGCCTATTGAAGGTCAGGTTTGAGACAGATTCCTACTGCAGTTCACCACATATATTGGTTAAGTTCATTGCTAAAATAATGAGATATCTCACTCCAAACTCCAGTTTTAACCCAAATGAATTTGAAGAGAGCAGTGTTTTTTCAGTTAATGAAACTGAATGTTCTGCTATTCCACAGTGTTGCTGAATTTTCTTTTGTAAGTTTGGCTGTGCATATTTTTTTCAACCTATTGTGTGCTGCATGCATTGGATTAATGTTGTTCATGGCCTGGCCATCTGTATGCCCTTTTGCTTCCCATACTGTTATCCTGAAGAGAACAGGCTAATGGGAGATGGTTATCATTATATGAACATGTACGTGCACACTTATTAAGTAGGAAAGTAAGCCTCAGTTGTGTCATTTCAGTCAAACTGTTAAAACATGTTTATGTACATAAAAATGTGCAGTTTTCGACCCAGTAACACTCATCCAATAAATACTGCATTAAATAAACCTCATATAAGACAGCTTGTCACCACTAGCAAGATTGCTCCCAAGATTCCAATATAAGTGATCACAGTTCCATTTACAAAGTGATTAAAACCACAAGTCAACAATTTAAGAAGACTTAATGGTATCTTCTGAGCTGTATGTTGCTTTCAGCTGACACATCAAGTCTCAGTGTTGAACTGATATAATAAATCAGTTTTCAAATGTTCAATTTCCTTCCCTGTAGTATATGAGTGACTACACTTACTTTGAAATTGGAAACCTTCAGAATTATCTCCATTTCAACAAATCCTCCTGCTGTGCATGAAATTTGACAATGGTTTATGATTACAAGGTGAAACAATATGGTAATTTTGAGCCAAGGAAGATAGTTTTTCCATTTTTCTTAAGTCCGGAAATAATACCAAGCAAAACTGTATTTTGTTCTACAAAGGTATAAATTAAGTGCACAACAAATATTCTTCAATGAGTTAATTGTGCAGTACTTGGTTTGGGGAATGAGAATATAAATCAAGTTTTAGTTTTGTTGCAGGTGTGTGTTGAGAAACAGCTTAAATGTACTCTGCTAGAGGGATCGAGTTTCTAAAAATTAATGAACCAAGATTAACAGAACTGTGTGTTATGAGTAATTACCTTTATGAATTAGCCAGATTTTTGAAGATTTACCCTCACAGCAGGAAGACTTCCTGCAGCTAGGAAACACTATAATACAGGAATGGAGATAACAGCTTTCTGTATCCAGTTGGCATGTTTTTTCTTCTCTTGTGTTTTGCCTTTGTTGTATTACGAACAGCATGCCAGCTATTTCCACACATTCGGGACTCCAGATGGTGAGAATGTTGAAATATATGGTACTAAGCAGAGTGATTTATTTCATAGAATATTGGAGGTTCCAGGAGGTCTAACTGAGTATTGAGTTAATCTGACATCAGGAATGTCATAGCACTACAGTGTTGTGCAAAAGAAGTCACCAGCTTAACTAAAGGTGAGCACTTGCCAACATCACTTAAACCAAATGCATAAGTATTGTGAGAAGCATTTTGAGTTTATCAGAACTGTTGATGCAGCTGCTTTTCCAGTATGAGCTGCTTCCTTCTGCTGATGCAGGGTTTCAACCCAAAATGTCGACAATTCTTCTCCCCTAACAGATGCTTCTCAGTCCACTGAGTTCTTTGAGCAGATTGTTTTTGCTCCAAGTTCCAGAATCTACAGGCTCTTTTATCCTTTTTCCCCACTTGCCTGAAATGAATAATCTGATTGGATGAGCAGACCATGGTGACAATACATATTTCTAGTATTTTCACATATTAATAAGTATTAATAAAAACTCTTGCATCATATTTTTTCAATTAGCTGCTAAAAGGATAGCCATCTCTCTTATTTAGTAGTGCCTGAGGATCAAGGATGACTTGCTTCCATTCTGGTCTTATGTGTGTTCTGAGATGGCTAATGAGGCACAATGATGGGCACAATGTCACCATGGCTGACAGTGCAGGTGGGTGAGTTGTTTATGAGGTGCTGTACTCATTTCACTGTTTCAACAGGACTTCTGTGTACTCTCTGTATGACCTCAAGATTTTCAATGCTCTGTCTCCAGTGTAAGCGAGTGAGAATGTAGCTTTTCTTCAAGGAAGCTTATCTTCAAGTTGTTTTTCAGTACAACTCATAATCTCCAAACATGAATGAGCTCAGAAAAGAATGAGTGTTTAGGAGTTAAATGAAGTAGGTTGCTCAGCATAGCTGATTGAGTGTAACTAGGGATTCAGTGCTGGGGCTGTTAACCTGGGAGAGGATTCTGTCGTTAGCTCACTTATCCTGTGAATTTGATGGACTTTGTAGATACAGAGTAGGTAGTATTTGTACAGTGCCTTAAGATGCCTGTTGTAGGTAGTCTATCTTCTAGAAAAATATTAGTGGGATCACTGCTATCAGGTAAACCATGAGTTTTATACAAGGTCTGAGGCCTTGATCTTCAAACACTCTTTTTCATAATCAACCAAGGGCTGCTGTTGTCAATTAAAAACCATACCAGACAATGCCTTACTTATCAACTGTACTTCTTGATTAATCATGATTGATTCAAACAGTTCAGAGATTCACTACATAATTTCAAACAATACTTACTAACTCTATAGTTCCACAATTCTTTTAGTTTACTTACACAATTCTTTAGTTTACATTCACGACTTCCAATATCCTTTACATGAATCCATATATTACTTACTCTTGATGAAGATGTCCCGTGTTTGATCTTTGTGAGAACTTCTCAGGGTCGTCTTCTTCAGTGGTTGGTCTCCAGGGTCACTGCTAGCTGCTCATCTCATATGTCAGCTATCTTATCCATTTCTTTCCCTACCTCCCAAACATTTATTGCCTTAAAATATCCTAAATTTGAATCCTTATCCATATGAGCATGTGTTTCCTGAACTTCTTCAATTTGCTGATGGTACTATCCTACAATTTTATGCATTTGGTTTCTAACTTAAAATGTTTATTTGAAATTTGTATTCTGTCAAATGACCCCTTTCACAGGAACTCAGGTGCCAAACACAGCTTGTCCTGTCTACTGGATACTTCAGTGTGGGATGTGTGTACAAGCAGAGCTATAAAATTGTCTCAGCTATGTTGAGACCAATTGAGACTGACCAGGTGTCAATTGTATGAGCTTCCTTTACTGTACCCTTTTATTCCCTGGTTTCCAGTACCTCTTTATGGGTGGCCGAATATCATCGTAAACCTAATGAGATACTTGACATCACTTTGGCTGCTAGACTGTACTGGAACATTAATGGAAGTGGTGAATTCTGTCTCTGATGTCAACCTTTGTTGAGAGGTAGTTTCAAGATATGGAAAGTGATGTGTGGTCTCTTTGTGGACCTTTATTGTAATAGGGATATGTGGTGCATTGGAAGCAGGTAGGTAGAGAGTCTTGATATTGTGAAGGTTGAGTATGTGCCATCCTCTTGTATGCTTTCGTGACTGAGTCAAAAATGTCTTTCAGCTCAGCCTCTAAGTTAATGTAAACAAAAGAATCAGGTATATTTTCACTGGCATCTGTCATGAAATTTGTTAACTTTAGCAGCAGCAGTAGAATGCAATACATGATAATATAGAAAGAAAACAAGTAAATCAATTACAGTAAGTATATATATGTAAATTGAATAGATTAAAAATAGTGCAAAACAAATATATTTTTTTAAAAAAGAAAAAAGTGAGGTACTGTTCATGAGTTTAGTGTCCATTCAGAAATCATATGGCAGAGGGGAAGAAGCTATTTCTGAATCATTGAGTGTGTGCCTTCAGGCTTCTGTAGCTCCTTCCTGACAGTAACAATGAGAAGGGGCATGCAATGGGTGATGGGGGTCCTTAATAAAGGATGTCATCTTCCTGAGGCACCACTCCTAGAACTGACTAATTTTACAATTTTCTCTAGCTTCTTTAAGTCCTGTGCAGTAGCCTCCCATCCCCCCATACCAAACAGTGATGCAGCCTGTCAGAATACTCTCCACTGTACATCTGTAGAAGTTTTTGAGTGTTTTGGGTGACAAACCAAATCTCTTCAAACTCCTAATGAAATATAGCTGCTGTCTAGCCTTCTTTATAGCTGCATCAATATGTTGGGACCAGATTAGATCCTCAGAGATCTTGACACCTCTCAACTATCTGGTATATCTCGCTCTTGTACACACTATCATTTTCATCTGAGATTCTACCAACAATGGTTGTATCAGCAGAAAATTTATAGATGGTTATTGAACTATACCTAGCCACATAGTCATGGATGTAGAGGGAGTAGAGCAGTGGGCTAAGCACACACCCCTGATATACAACAGTGTTGATCATCAGCGAGGGGGAGATATTATCACCAATCCTCACAGATTGTGGTTTTCAGGTTATGAAGTTGAGGATCCAATTGCAGAAGGAAGTACTGAGGCCAGGTTCTGTAACTTATTGATCAGGATTGTGGGAATGATGGTGTGAAACACTGAATTGTAGTCAATAAGCAGCATCTTGACATAGGTGTTTGTATTGTCCATGTGATCCATGTAAAGAGCCCTTGAGATTGTGTCTGCATAGACATATTATGGCAATAGGCAAGTTGCATTGGGTCCAGATCCTTGCTGAGGCAGCAGTTTATTCTAGCCATACCAACCTCTCAAAGCATTTCATCACTGGATGATAGTTATTAAGGCAGCTCATACTACTGATCTTATATTAAGTATAATTATTGCCTTTTTGAAGTAGTTGGGAACTTCCAGCTGTAGCAGTGACAGGTTGAAAATGTCCTTGAATACTCTCAGCAGTTAGTTGGCACAAGTTTTCAGATCTTTACCAAGTACTCCATTGGGACCTGCTGTCTTGTGAGGGTTCACTCTCCCTAAAGGGTCCTTTTCATGCTGCAACTTAGCTACTGGAGGTTCAGGTGTCCTTGGTGCTGGCATTGAATCAGCATAGGTCAGATGGTCTTCCATTAAATCTGAACATTAGTTCCCCTCCCTTAAGATGTTTGAGGTGAAGTGAAATCTTGATCTCTAACACTTGTAGTAACTGAAAATACTAGCATTTATCTGGCACGGAGAGTTTCTCAGGTGTGCTCTGTTCTCAAAATGCAGCACAAATCATCTGCAAAACAATAGATGGTATTGCTACAGTGCTATGGACCTGCACCAGGATAAAGATGAAAACATGTTTGTTGCCAATATTCACAAATAGTTGTTCTGTAATAGACTCTTTGTTTAATATCATGACGTGCATGCTATTTGAAGTTGAGTATGTTCCACAGTTCCTCCCAGCTGATAGAGTCAAAGACTTTAGTAAATTGCAAAAGGTCATGTACATTAGCTGGTGCTGTTCCCTGCATTTTCCTTGGAGTTGTCACACTACATCATGTCCTCTGAATCTCTAAATGGACGGAATCTGCATTGTAATTCAGGGAACAGTTCTTTAGCCCCAGGGAGCATGTGTATGAAGAAGAACCTGGTTACGATTTTCCCTGTGGCAGATCTCTATGTGCTTATCAGTCAGACTTGTTTCTTTTCTTGAAGAGCATTTCTGAGGTCTTTGATCTATCATTATTTTTCCAAAAGTAGATAATGGTGCTGTGGATTTGCACCAGAAGCATTTCATCGCTGTGCTTCCCTGCTATTAGATTTCTGAACCTGTCAACTCTTTTACACCACCACATTCTCATATTCTTAATTCTACATCTCTCAATTGTTCCATTACTGTTGCTTAAGCATTTGTTTTTCACTACTTCAGATTACATGACAATCGTTCTACCATTCTTCTGCTTTGCACTCATTGAGTATTTATTGTTAGTGTTTATTTTTACCATATACAGTGAATTCCAGTTAATTGGTCTACTGGTTATTGATGCAGTCACCTACTGGGACAACTCTTAATGAACAGAAATGAATCAGGGATCCCTTTGTTTATTTGGGATACTATGCAGCTTAACTGAAGCAGGGGATTGTTGCCAAACAGTTTCTAAATAGCGTCAATCGTGTGTCCTTGTGTGGCTCTTAGACACTACTCCATGCTTAGATCTAACAGTTTTTAAATAGTGTCAGTTGCGCTTTTGTATCCAAAAAGTAGTTATATTTGCCACTGATAGTTGGCAAGAAATAAGCAGTAAGACATTTCAGAACTGTTTTGCTCACTGCAGTTTCAAGCATTTGGGCTTGGAGATGCCAGAAATAATCAGGAGTGAAAATGAAATGATTTCATGACTTCAAGATTGGAACTATGAATCATCTTGAATGTTACAATGAAAATGAAGATTTATAAGATACAGTCTTTAATCATTGTTTGAAGGCAGTCTGTTGTCTGCACTTGTCAATAATTATTACAAACTAATACACAGTTTTATAGTACTGTGGTGGTATTGATTGTGTTTTAATTTGTTCTGTATTTTATTTAAGAACATAATTTGTTACTCAATTAAATGGTAGTTTGTCTTTTTTATACCTTTTGAACTATTTCTATGAAACTTCAGCTAATTGGCACAGCTGCTTAATTGGGCCAAAATGTACAAGCCCCAATGTGTCCCAGTTAACTGGAATCCACAGTATACTGTTTACTCTATGAGTTCCATGTGAACAAGGAATTTCATTGCACCCTAGTATCCATTGCAGTAAAGTAATCCAATCTAATCTAGATATATTTTTGGAATTCCTGTTCCCATATATTTAATAAGTCACCTTTATTCACCCTGCCTGATTCTGGAACTTTACAGTGAATAAACTTGTTGAACAATTTTTTTCTCTTTCAAGAGTTATATTTTATAAAAAGTTAGAATTCAGGTTGATGACTTTTCATCAAAACTGACTGAATCAGATTAACAATATTACCATCTTTTAAATGCTGGCCTCCTGTATCCTTCATACTAGATTCTTGCATTTACTTTAGATGCATATTAGGCTTCTTCAGTTACAAGATTCCTGATTGTTGTCAGATGTTTGTAATGATTGAAAACTTGCATGTTTTTTATAAAAAATGTTCTGGAAGATTTCATCCGATACATTGATCATTTCTGCTGCCACTTTGAAAAATCTGGGATGGTGTCCATCAGTGTTAGGTTTCTTGGCAGCTTATAGTCCCATTAGTTTGCCTGGCACTGTTTCTCCAATGAGAATTAATTGTTTTATATTCCTCCCTCAATTTTGCTCCCTGTCTTTCTGCTGTATTGAGATGCTTCTATGTCTTCTGATCTGGCGCCGGATACAAAATAATTGTTCAAAGTTTCTATTTTCTTGTTCCCTATTTTAATTTTTTTATATATATAAAACATTGCCTTATTTTTTGCCAAAACACAAAATGCTGGAAGTATTGCAGCATATTGTGTGTTTAGCCTTGGATTCCCAGCATCTGCAGATTTTCTCATATTTGTCTCATTTTGTCCGTGACTAGCAGTTACCTGAACTACTTGCAGACTTTGATATGAAAGATGTAGAACTATCCAACAATACTGATAGTTCATTCTCTCTAAGCTATGGGCATAAGAATTCTATCTCCCCATCTTACGTGCAGCCCATTCCCAATTTTTTATTTGCCTTCTCAATCTGATCCCACTGTTTGGAATTAATCGGTAAGACAAGTAAGGGTTTGAAATATATATTATCCTGAGAATGTTATGTACATAACAATAACAAATAACCAAAGTGTACCCTCATTAGGAAATACTGGGTGACTTCCTACTACCTCAACCCTAGGCGTGAGTACATGTATGAAATTATTGCCTCATTTAACGTTGTAACCAATTTGTCCTAAACAATGAATTATTTATGGACTTTAACATTGTAAAATATTCCAAGATGCTTTACCAGACACTTCTCAAATAACAGCTTGTGCCTTTCAGGGCGTACTGCCTCTAAAGGCATGTTCATTTTGTATGCATTTTGCTTTGTGTAACCATCACTTTCTGTTTGTAAACTTTTTTTACATCATTTCCTGTGCGGGTTCATTTGAACTTCAACTTGGAGCAAACACAGTAGAACAATGTCCATCTCCATCTACGGTATTTGCCCTTGAAACAATAATATCTTTTCATAAAGTTTTCTCATTAAAAACACAGAAGAAAGCTTCTGGCTCTGGTGATTTTTGAGAAGGTATTGAAATCCCTGCATAGCTTTGTAGGCAATGCACTGTGAGCGCAATAAACTAGTTGGTACTTCATAAACTGAATCTAAATTCACAGTTTTCTTTCAGTTTATTCAAAATCCTTTCTGAACTAAATAGGGGAAATTGTATATTACAATGCTCCTTGCAACTCAGTTTATTGTGATGTTTGGGCAGATAACTGATTTTAGTAGAGAAACGAATCAGTGTGAAAAATTAATGGTAGCTTTGGAAAAATACACAATGACATAAGCAGGTGATGAGAAAATGTTAATGGTATTTAACATGTAATTAAAGAGCTGGGATGCAAGGCAAATAGCTCCTGTCAAAGTGACTATTTGCATTTTAACAAGTATTCTGAATGTGCTGGCCATTAACCAAGACTTCAGCGTAAAATGTGTTCCTTCATGGGAATGGTGTGCATGGAGTGCATATTAATATGAAAATGACAGAGCCGGTATGAAAAAAAAAACAACCATCTATTGAGCAGAACTGATAAGAGTTTGGTAACTCTCATCACCAGAATCAATAAACCCATGTTTCCCAAGCAGATATTAAAATGCAGCCTCATGGAAATTTATGAATATATGTTTATATTTTGGCAAAGCTTGAAATATGACAGAATTGCTTAAAGTGTAATAGAGAAGTCCATTAAAAGCAAAAATGAAGTCTGCTCTGATGGAAGAACATTTTCCTGACCTATTAATGCCTTTTCTCTCTCTATAGATGCTGACTGCTTTAATGGATATTCATCAGTTTGTTGTATACATTAGAAAAGTGCATGAGATGACCTTACTGAGACAGGGTTATATCATAAAAAAATGGGTTAAACTAGATTATATCAGCATATAGTTTGTGTGTTTTGGAAAGATTTAAAGTAAATAATGATGTGAAAAAGCCAAGGGTATTGATTATGGTCTGTCTAGTATTGAATAAATACACTCAAAAGATCAAAGTAAATTTATTATCTAAGTAATGGCGAAAAACTAGAAGTAGTGGACATTCAAAGAGAGTTGTTCTAGTTCATTAATTGTCATGAACATGTATTGTAGCAATCAGATAGGTCCACTAAAGATGCAATTTAAACTACAATTAACAAGAGTCCTTGATAGTCCTGGAGTAGAAAGTGTTTTTCTGGTTAACATAGAAAGTATTACTGGTCATGGAGAGAATGCAGCTTAAGTTTGACAGAATGGCCCCTAAACTCAAGGAGTTAAATTGCTTGGAAAGTTTCTATAAACACAGGTTGTAATCCTGAGAAGAAAATGTTTGATTTGATTTTAAAGATATTATGGGAACTGATAATGATAAATCATTCCACTACTTTGGGAATGCAGGGTTGAAGGTCATTGTTTAAAATTTTGCTCCTGAAAAGCTGTGCCTTTCAGGAAAGAATTTGAGAAACACCTTACACATGTAAAGTGATAAAAATTTAAAGACCATAAGATATAGGAGCAGAGGTAGGCCATTTGGCCCATCGAGTCTGCTCTGCCATTTAATCACGGCTGATCCAATTCTTCCAGTCATCCCAACTCCCCTGCCTTCTCCCCATACCCTTTGATGTCCTGGTTAATCAAGAACCTAGCTATCCCTACCTTAAATGGACCCATTGACTTGGCCTCCACAGCTGCTTGTGGCAACAAATTTCACAGATTTACCACCCTATGACTAATGTTATTTCTCCACGTCTCTGTTCAAAAATGAACATCCTTCAATCCTGAAGTAGTGCCCTCTTGTCCTAGGCTCCCCTACCATGGAAAATAACTTTGCCATATCTAATCTGTTCAGGCCTTTTAGCATTCAGAATGTTTCCATGAGATCCCCCCACATTCTCCTGAACTCCAGGGATAACAGCCCAAGAGCTGCCAAATTCCTGGAATCATTCTCGTGGATCTTCTTTGAACCCTCTCCAATGTCAGTATATCCTTTCTAAAATAAGGAGCCCAAAACTGCATACAAAATGTCGTGTGGTCTCACGAGTGCCTTGTAGAGCCTCAACATCACATCCCTGCTCTTATATTCTCTATCTCTAGAAATGAATGCCAACATTGCATGCACCTTCTTCATCATCGACTCAGCCTGGAGGTTTACCTTTAGGGTATCCTGCACAAGGGCTCCCAAGTCCCTTTGTATCTCTGCATTTTGAATTCTCTCTCTATCTAAATAATAGATTTATTTCAATAATATATTTATTTCTTCCATCATAGTGCAAGCCCATACACTTTCCAATATTGTATTTCATTTGCCACTTCTTTGCCCATTGCCCTAAACTATCTAAGTCTCTCTACAGGCTCTCTGTTTCCTCAACACTACCTGCTCCTCTACTTATCTTTGTATCATTGGCAAATTTAGCCATAAATCCGTTAATCACATAGTCCAAATCATTGACATACATTGTAGTAGGCAGCGGTCCCAACACTGACTCCTGTGGAACTCCACTGGTAACCGGCAGCCAGCCAGACTAGGATCCCTTTATTCCCACTCTCTGCTTTCTGCCGGTCAACCAGTGCACCCATGCTAGTAGCTTCCCTGTAATACAATGGGCTCTGATCTTGCTAAGCAGTCTTCTGTGCGGCACCTCATCAAAGGCCTTCTGAAAATCCAAGTACACCACATCCACTGCGTCTCTTTTGTCTACCCTGCTTGTAATTTCCTCAAAAAATTGCAATAGGTTATTCAAGCAGGATCTTCTGTTCAGGAAACCTTGCTGTCTTTGGCCTATCTTGTCATGTGCCTCCAGGTACTCTATAATCTCATCCCTAACTATCGATTCCAACAACTTTCCAACCACTGATGTCAGGCTAACAGGCTAAGTTTCCTTTCTGCTGCTTCCCACCATTCTTAAATAGTGAAGTAACATTTGCAATTTTCCAGTCATTGGGCACAATGGCAGAATCTATCGATTCTTGAAAGATCATTGTTAATGCCTTTGCAATCTCTCCAGCTACTTCCTTCAGAACCTGAAGGTGCATTCCATCAGCTCCATGAGATCATCCACCCTCAGACCATTAAGCTTCTTGAGCACCTTCTCAGTCATAATTTTCACTGCACATACTTCACTTCCCTGACATTCTCAAATGTTTGGTATACTGCAGATGTCTTCCACTGTGAAGACATGCAAAATACGCATTCAGTTCCTCTGCTATCTCTGCGTCTCTCGTTACAATATCTCCAGCGTCATTTCTATTGGCCCTATATCTACCCACAACTTTCTTTTACCCTTTATATACTTAAAAAAGCTTTTAATATCTTCTTTGATACTAGTCATCAGTTTCCTTTCATAATCCATCTTTTCCTTCCTAATGACCTTCTTACTTACATTCTGCAAATTTTTAAAAGCTTCCCAAGATTGCTTCAAAGTGTTCTTCTGCAGATTCAATTCAAACTTGGTTAATTGTTAATTTTAAATCTGAGCTTGATAAATTTTTCTTAACTATCTGTATTAAAGGAATATGGGTATAAGATGTTTGGTCACTATTGAGCCATGAACTTATTACAGATCAAGAGACTAAATGCATATTCTTATTTGATCAGGATGACTTTTAAAAAATTGGGTAAGCCAAGCTGTTGAGAAATGCAGAAAGGAATTATTTATACGTAAGTGCATTGTCAATCGCATTTTTAAATGGACCCACAGAGTAAAGAGTTTTCATTCTAGCACTTTTCTGTGAATGTTGTTTACCTGCATTTTGTGTATCCCAATTTCAGTTTTCCAGCATCTAAAGTTTTATTTTGTCTGGTTTGGCTTACTGCAGAGATATTTACTTAAGCACTGACAAGAATTCTCTAACCTGCAGGAAAGGCAAAATGAATAAATATGTGATGATCATAGGTTAATAATTATTTATTTGTTAAAACATAATTGCATATTCAATCAAAATAATATAAGTTTAATGTATTTGTAGCACATGCATTGCCAGAGTCATTTTACTGTTTATTACTTTAAGTACCACATGGCAGGTACAGTAGCATGCAAAAGTTTGGGCACCCCGGTCAAAATTTCTGTCACTGTGAATAGTTAAGTGAGTAGAAGATGAACTGATCTCCAAAAGCCATAAAGTTAAATATAAAACATTCTTTTCAACATTTTAAGCAAGATTACTCTATTATTTTTGTTTTGTACAATTATAGAGTGAAAAAAAAAGAAAGGAGCAGCATGCAAAAGTTTGGGCACCCCAAGAGATTTGAGCTCTCAGCTAATTTTTACCAGACCTTATTTAGCTTGTTAGGGCTATGGCTTGTTCACAATCATCGTTAGGAAAGGGCAAGTGATGCAAATTTCAAAGCTTTATCAATACCCTGACTCCTGAAACCTTGTCCCAGCAATCACGGGCTCCCCAAAATGGCAGTTAACAGGAGCGGTGGAGGCCAAGTTGAAGTCTGGAAGACCAAGAAAACTTTCCGAGAGAACTGCTGATAGGATTGCTATAAGGATAAATCAAAACCCCAATTTGACTGCAAAAGACCTTCAGGAAGATTTGGCGGACTCTGAAGTGGTGGTGCACTGTTCTATTGTGCAGCGACACCTGCACAAATATGACCTTCATGGGAGAGTCATCAGAAGAAAACCTTTCCAGCGTTCTCACCACAAAATTCAGCATCAGAAGTTTGCAAAAGGAACATCTAAACAAGTCTGATGCATTTTGGAAACAAGTCCTGTGGACTGATGAAGTTAAAAATAGAACTTTTTGGCTGCAATGAGCAAAGGTATGTTTGGAGAAAAAAGGGTGCAGAATTTCATGAAAAGAACACCTCTCCAACTGTTAAGCACGGGGGTGGATCGATCATGCTTTGGGCTTGTGTTGCAGCCAGTGGCATGGGGAACACTTTCACTGGTAGAGGGAAGAATGAATTCAATTAAATACCAGCAAATTCTGGAAGCAAACATCACACCATCTGTAAAAAAAAGCTGAAGATGAAAAGAAGATGTCTTCTAATGGCTTCTACAACAGGATAATGATAGTAAACACTCCTCAAAATCCACAATGGACAACCCCAAGAGGCACAAGCTGAAGGTTTTGCCATGGCCCTCATGGTCCCTCGACCTAAACATCATTGAAAATCTGTGGATAGACCACAAAAGAGCAGTGCATGCAAGACGGCCCAGGAATCTCACAGAACTAGAAGCCTTTTGCAATGAAGAATGGATGAAAATCCCCCAAACAAGATTTGAAAGACTCTTAGCTGGTTATAGAAAGCGTTTACAAGCTGTGATACTTGCCAAAGGGGGTATTACTAAGTACTGACCATGCAGGGTGCCCAAACTTTTGCTTTGGGCCCTTTTTCTTTTTTGTTATTTTGAAACTGTGAAAGATGGAAATAAAAAAGTAATCTTGCATAATGTATTAAAGAAATGTGTCATCTTTCACTTTATGCCTTTTGGAAGTCAGGTCATCTTTTACTCACTTAGCTATTCACAGTAACAGAAATTTTGGCCAGGAATGCCCAAACTTTTGCATGCCGCTGTATATTTCCAATCTATGCTGTTTCTAATAAGTTGCATCTTTTCTCTTTAAGGCTCACAGATGGCTTACAAATTCTGCTGTAAAATAATAATCTATTAAATACTCGTCTCCAGAGATCAATTTCCATCTCTCTCCGCAAAGTGTGATTTTTATTTTTTAGCTGCTGTCTGTTTGCATCAATAGAGGCAAGATTGAATAAAATTGTCAGGAACTTCTGGTATCCACATAGAGTTAAATACATAGAAGCTGCTGTCAATGTTGCACTTCTTCTCCACAGGGTGTTCTGTTGCAATTTTCACAGATGGAAACTGTACAGAAATCAATGTTGTGGTGTGAGCTTGGACTAATTCCCCACTGTCCTTGCTCCAAAAACAGATGGAAAATTAGAACTTGTAGAGTCAGGTGTAACTTACTTATTTTAATACTGTAACAACTAATAAATACTACTGAACATACTGAACTAATACATACACCTGAACATTAAATTTGTAAGTTTGAAGTCCCGATCAGAACAAAATTATTTTTCCAGATTTTTACAAAATGTTATTTTAAGCTTTTCTGTTTTTCTATGTTATATTTATTGCAATGCATAGGTCCCAGTTATTATTTTGCATTTGTAAAATGAATAGAGATATTTTATAGTTCCTGTTCATTTATTTTATCTTGGGCAAACTCAGTATCTCAGTGTAAGTTCCATTGTTTAATTGTTTGAAGCCTGCCCTTGCTTCCTTACCTGCAAACAGACATCACTATAGTAGAATTAAAACTTAAGAGTAGAGGAGTGGCAATATTTACTGATGTCTACTGATGGCTTTCTTGCGAAGAAGGCGCTGGTGAGACACAGCGATGCTTTGACGGCAGTGAACAAAACTACTAACAATTCTACTCAATACTATAAGCTTTTTTGGGACTATGACCACTGCAATCCACAGCCTGTAATTTTCCACTGGGAGTTGTACTTTTGAACTGTCTGTGCAACCTGGTGTTTTTGTAGTATCCTGAAATATTTGGTGAACTGGCCTCTCAAGAATCTAGGTATGACCACGACAGCCATTGCTGGAGTGGACTTGGGGCCAGACTGAATCAGTGGCTCCCGGGCCTAAGAGCAGATGAGGATACAAGGTTTGCCAGATTTAACTGCCAAGCCAGTTTATAAAGGTTTAAGGCATTGAGGCTGAGGACTAACCGGTGTTCAGGTCACTACTCTGGGAAGCTTTACTCACGTTTGCACTGAACTGACTCTGCAGCCATTAGCACTCACCTCAACACTGAACCTGCCTTTGTAGCTGTGGCTGTGGATTTACTTTGTGGTTCATGTTCTGTAGGTTGTTTATTTGTGTTTTTTTTATTGTTTGCATGATTTGCTCTTTTTTTGATGACAACTGTGTTTGTGGTGTGGGGTTTTTCATGAATTCTATTCTATTTCTTTGTTTTGTGGCTGCCTGCAAGAAGATGAATCCCAAGGCTGTACATGGATTTTTGGGACTATGACCACTGCCATTTATTGATAGTAAATGTACATTGAACTTTAAATATTTGGTCAGTTATATGTGTTATTGAATTCATGATCAGTAACTATAGCTACTCAGCTGCTGCTCACAGCAAAATTAGGGGTGCTGTTACTTTGTAGAGTATTTTAGTACTTGCAAACTTAATAACTGTCACTTTGAAGCACGTCTCTCCACGTCCTCCATTGCCTCAAAATTACAATTTTTTTCGGTAATTGTTATTGAATTAAATTTATCCTCTTTTCTATTACACCCATTACAGTCTTCAGGAGAACATAAGCATGTAAGATATAGAAATGGGAATAGGTCATTTAGTCCCTTATACTGCGCTGATGTTCAATAAGATCATGGCTGATCTTTCACAAAGGAATCTGCAGATGCTGGAAATCTTGAGCAACACACACAGACTCCTGGAGGAATTCAGCAAGTTAGGTAGCATCTATGGAGGAGAATAAACAGATATTGTTTCAAGCCAAGAGCCTTCATCGGGACTGAAAAGGAAGGTGGCAGAAGCCAGAATAAGAAGATGGAAGGATAGAAATGAGTACAAGCTAACAGTTGATAGGTGAGAGCAGGTGAGCAGGAAGGTGAGTGGGTGAGAAAAGGGAATGAAATAAGAAGATGAGATGTGGTAAGTGGAAGAGATAAAAGACTGAGGAAGTTTGGTCTCTTGACAGTGGAGGAGGTCATGAACAGACACGTCAGAATGGTAATGGGAGGTTGAATTGAAGTGGGTAGCCACCAGGAGTTCTTTTGCACCAGACAGTGAAAGGTGCTTTACCAGTGGTCCCCCAATTTTCCCCTCTGGCTGAGTCTTCACTCAGTTCTACTTTCCTGCATTTAGTTCATATTTCTTGGCTCCCTTGATACCTTGAAGTATTATTGTTCTCTGAAAGCAATAGTACATCAAACATTAGTACAGACATGGTTTTAAGATTAAGGTATTAAACAATATTATTAAATTAAAAGTATTAAACAATATTAAATAAAGAATCTAGAATTGCAGTAGAAGATCAATTATCTAACTTCAAATAGACAAAAAATAATGGCTGAGTAAGAATTAAACTAATTTTGTAAATAACTTAAATATGTTTTTTGCTTTCCACTTGCTCATGAATATTTTACTATTGGTCTGTATATGAACTTATGTTACTCCTTTAAAACTAATCTTGTTCTTTTTTTTCAACATGATTGATAACTTCTCAGGAATTTTCAAATTGGCTCCATGATCCAAATGGAATTTTTATTTACCCCAGTGAAAATTTTCAGGGCGTGTATTATGAATTTCAAGTAATCAAGTATTAATAAAATATGGTTTTTCATATAGAAACTGACCAGACTATATAGCATTTTTTAAGTTTCAATATTCCTCCTACTTACCTGTAAGCAATAAACTTGCAACATTATATTATGTATGCTGTTGGAGACTGAGCTTCACTCTATTTTCTTTTTTACCATACTTTAAGTTTAAGTAGATAAAAGGATTAGTACTTCATATTATGTATTGTGAACATGAAAATAAGAGATGCAATGGTTTTCTCATTCTTAGTTCATGATGATATGTTAATTACTTAATACTTTTACCAAGTTTGACTTCAAATGCAGAATTTTCTGATGTGATCTGTTTTTCACTTTTACAAAGAGACACAGCATTGTTTAAAAATAATTTCCTTAAGTTTAAACTAGGCAACATTCATTAATCTCAGGATTTATTCAACAAAAGTCATAGGCCATTTTACTTGTTGGTCACCTCTTATGTAATCTTAAGAGAGTTACAAGCCCTTCAGTCCAATTATTTGTCAACAGCCATCAACCACCTGCTTACACTAATCCTAAATTACTCCCATTTCTTTATTCCCCACATCTCCCCCAGGTCCTACCACACCCTGACATGTTAGGGGCAGCTTCTAGTGGCAAATTAACCAACCAACCTGCATGTCTTTGGTTATGTGGGAGGAAATTGGAGCACCCAGAGAAATATCACACAGTCACAGGAAGAACATGATGCACACTGACAGCATTTCAGTCTGCGAATTTGTCTGCAATATTTGATATAGCTAAAATACTGTAATAAGAAGGGGATGGATACTACAGTACTGGGATAGTGATTTTAATTAGATATGTAAATGTTTCTAGTTTATATATTCATGATTATTAACTATGTTCAGATTCAGTATTTCCTCCAATGAGAAATGAGGGCCAATTCTTGGAAATTGTAACCTTTGAATGTGATGAATATAACTTGATACTTGCTGTTAATTATCGGAACTTGTACTATTTCTTTATGGATTATTTATTCAATGTTCCTACCATTCATCTTCTATAATAATCTCAAAGCAAGTTGTAGACTATATTTATAGCTTTCATGTACAGAACTGGCACAATCTGTACTTCACTGGACATTAGGTTCAAGACTTGGTTCAAATTACTTTGATTCATGGTCTTGATTTATTGTGAAATTCAGTCATTTTGAATATAGCATGGTGGACATTATTTTTGATGAAGTAACCCGCAGTTGGTTAAGAGACTAAAATTTAAGATGCTTTGCTGAATATTTATACAGGGGTTTCTGTTAATGAAGCAATAGTTATAAATGTATTGTGTATTTTTAATATATGATATTCCTTGATGTTTAATTAATAAGAGGAACCGTATTTGAGAGAATCTAGTAAGAATTGTTTCTTGTCTTTTCAGCTTAGAGACATCATTCGCCTCACAATTACATCATGACTAGCTGGTAAATTGGTTTACTGTTGTCACGTGCTGAGATACAGTGGAAAATTTATCTTGAGTACCTGACACATAGATCAATTCATTATAACAGTACATTGGGGTAGTACAAGATAAAACAATAACAATGCAGATGAAGTGTTAACAGAGTGAAAGTGCAGTTCAGGAAGACTATAAGGTGTAAGGCATAACAAGATTGTGAGTTCAAGGGTCTATTTTATCAATCTAGGAAAACATTCAATAGTCTTATTTTTATTTATTGAGAGCAGAATAAGCCCCTCAAGCCCTTCGAGCTGCACCACCCATCATCCCCTGATTTTACCCTAGCCTGATCACAATTTACAATGATCAATTAACCTACTAACCGATATGTCTTTGGACTGTGAGAAGAAACCGGAATACCTGGAGGAGACCCATGTGGTTATGGGGAGTACATACAAAAACCTTATAACAGAGGGATAGAAACTGACCTTGAAACTGGTAGTATGTGCTTTCATAATTTTGTATCTTCTTCCTAATGGGGTGACTGGGGCTTTGATTATGGTGGCTGCTTTACTGAGGCACTGAGAAGTGTAGACAAAGTCCATGGAGGCGAGGGTGGTTCCTGTGATGTGCTGAGCTGTGTCTACAATTCTGTGCGCTTTCTTGCAGTCCTGGCCATATCAAGCTGTGATGCATCCAGACAGGATGCTTTCCATGGTGCATTGGTAACAGTTGGTGAGGGTCAGAGGAGACATGGCCAATTTCTCTAGCCTCCTGAGGCTGTAGAGGTGCTGGTCAGCTTTTGTAGCTGTGGTTGAACCAGAAAGGCTATTGGTGATGCTCATTCTTAGAAACTTGAAGCTTTCAATCCTTAATTGAAGAAGAAAATTAGTAGTTTTTATCACTCAAGCAAAACATTGCTTCCTAATTTCCTTCCTGAATCATATTTTATTGCTACTCCAACCAATAGAAGTAATTTCTCTGCAGGCCCCCTATCAAATTCTTTCATCAATTTATATATTGGGAGCTTGAACGTCCAAGGTGACACGTTATATTGGAGGGATAGGAAGGTAGGCAGAGGGGATGGTGTGGCTCTGTTGATAAAGATTGGCATCAAATCAGAAGAAAGATGTGACATAGAATCGGAAGACGTTGGATCCTTGTGGGTTGAGTTAAGAGACTGCAAGGGTAAAAGGGCTTCAATGGCAGATATATACAGGCCTCCCAACAGTGGCTGGGAGGTGGACCACAGGTTACAAAAGGAAATTTTGTTAAAAAAGTGAGTCAAAAAGGCAATGTTATGGTAGTCATGGGAGATTTTAATATGCAGGTCAATTGGGAAAATCAGGTTGGTAATAGATCTCAAGAGAGTGAGTTTGTTGAATGCCTAAGAGATAGCTTTTAGAGTAATTTGTCATTGAGACTACTAGGGGATCAGCTATACTGGATTTGGTGTTATGTAATGAACCGGAGGCAATTAGGGAGCTTAAAGTAAAAGAACCCTCAGGAACCAGTGATCACAATATGATTGTGTTCAACTTGAAATTTGATAGGGAGAAAGTAAAATCTGATGTAGCAGTATTTCAGTGGAGTAAGGGAAATTACAGTGATATGAGAGAGGAGTTGGCCAAAGTAAATTGGAACGGGCTGCTGGCAGGGATGTCAGCAGAGCAGCAATGGTGTGTGTTTGGGAAAAATGAGGAAGGTGCAGGATATATATATATTCCAAAAATGAAGAAGTACTTAAGTGGTAAAAATAGTACAACCGTGGCTGACAAGGGAAGTCAAAGCTATTGTAAAAGCAAAAGAAAGGGCATACAACAAAGCAAAAATTAGTGGTAAGGTAGAGGATTGGAAAGTTTTTAAAAACCTATAGAGAACAACTAAACAAATTATTAGAAGGGAAAAGATGAAATATGAAAGCAAGCTAGCAAATGATATCAAAATGAATAGTAAAAGTTTTTTCAAGTATGTTAAAAATGGAGGAGAAATGAGAGTGGATATAGGATTGCTAGAAAATAAGGCAAGAGAAATAATATCAAGGTGCAAAGAGATGGCTAATGAACTAAATGAGCATTTGTGTCAGTCTTCACTGTGGAAGACACCACAAATATGCCTGGTGTTGTAGTGTGTGAAGGATAGAAAGTGGGTGCAGTTACTATTACAAGAGAGAAGGTTCTCAAAAAGCTGAAAGACCTAAAGGTGCATAAGTCACTCGGACCAGAGGAACTGCACCCTAGGATTCTGAAAAAGGTAGCATTAGAGTTTGTGGTGTCATTAGAAATGATCTTTCAAAAATCATTGGCCTCTGGCATGGTGCCAGAGGATTGGAAAATTGCAAATGTTACTTCACTCTTTAAGAAAGGAGGAAGGCAGCAGAAAGGAAATTATAGACCGGTTAGCCTGACCTCAGTGGTTGGGAAGATGTTAGATCAATTGTTAAGGATAAGGTGATGGAGTACTTGCTGACACAGGACAAGATAGTACAAAGTCAACATGGTTTCCTTCAGGGAAAATCCTGTCTGACAAACCTGTTGGAATTCTTTCAGGAGATTACAAGTAGGATAGATAAAGGGGATGCAGTGGATATTGTATATTTGGACTTTCAGAAAGCCTTTGTCAAGGTGCCATAGATGAGGTACCAAGTTAAGAGCCCATGGTATTACAGAAAAGTTACTAACATGGTTAGAGCATTGGCTAATTGGTAGGAGGCATTGAGTGGGAATAAAAGAATCCTTTTCTGTTTGGTTGCCAGTAACCAATGGTATTCCAAAGAGGTTGGTGTTGGGACCACTGCTTTTTATGCTGTATATAAAGGATTTAGATGATGGAATAGATGGTTTTGTTGCCAAGTTTGCATATGATAGGAAGATTGATGGAGGGGCAGGTAGTGTTGAGAAAACAGGTAAGATGCAGAAGGACTTAGACAGATGAGGAGAATGGGCAAGAAAGTTGTAAATGAAATACAATGTTGGAAAATGCAAGGTTGTGTACTTTGTAGTAGAAATAAATGTGATACATGGAGAAAATCCAGGAATCTGAGAAGCAGAGGGAATTCTGCTCCTATGTCTTATGGTTTTGTATCCCAATTAGATCATGGATCAGCTATCGATGTTCAATGGAGTAGAAGACAAATTATGCAACTTGTTCTCATAATTTGTCCTTCTAAACTTCAAGAGCATTCTGATAGAGGAATTATGTCAGTGCTATAGATGAAAATCTAATATAATGCAACACAAAACTTACCTCTATTTAAAAATTACCAGGCAATCTATTTATTCTCTGTTTAGACATCCTTTCTGTAGTCTCTTATACAATGTGCATATTTGATGATGTATGCATATCCATCTTTCTCCGATTTTCTCTGCACACTCCTCCTGCTTGCATTATGTAAGTGTTTATTTCATGAAAATGTCGATCCATGACTTTTCAAATAAATTGAATGTGGAAAATGATGAATGTTTATTCAGATCCATTGGGATTTGCAAAATTTGGTGGATATCATGCGACAAATAGAGTCTGAACCTAACACTGGAAAGGACACGGCCGTGATTATAGAAGGCTAAACATACATAATAAAAATCAACATTTTTTTTGTTGCTGTGTTTTTTATGTGCAAAATATGTGCTTATCTTGTGTGGAACAAGCATTCGGGATCTTGTATGCTTGAGTACTCATTCTGCATAAGATAAGCTGACTTAAAGGAATAAATCATTAAACCACAATAACCTACTTTAACTTCTTACAATTCACGCTATCCATATTCCAGTAGCCAATGAATCCAAAATAAATAGATAATATTCACCTTCCTTTGAGGCAATCATCAGTTTTTTGGCAAATAGTAATTAGTATGCATTTGTCAGTCTTGCTATTAGTCATTCAGATCAGAATTATTATATTTACATATCACATAACCAAGTAAAAAAGATTAGACTTTTTCAAAATCGGAACTTTTACATATCGAAGAGTCAATGGATATCGAAAATATGCAAATATTATTTAAGACAAAATATTGATAATGTGGTACAAGAGGTGTAATGATATATATCTCAGTTAAAACATTTTTCACACCCTGTGAGAATCGCAGCACAACTTCTATTAAGTAGGAATAGATCTTAACAGAATTGTCAGTGGTTGTTTAAGAAATATTGCACTCATTAGGTGTAGGAAAGAATCAGAATCAAAATTAAGTTTAATATCACCAGCATATGTCATGAAATTTGTTAACTTTGTGGCAGCAGTACAGTGCAACATATGATAAATATAGAAAAAAACCTGAACTACAGTAATTGTATATATGTATATTAAATAGTTCCATTAAAATTAGTAGTGCTACAACAGAAACTTTTAAAGAAGTAGAGAGTTAGTGTTCATGGGTTCAATGTCCATTTGGAAATTGGATGGCAGAAGGGAAGAAGCTGTTCCTAAGTTTGCTAAGTGTGTGCCTTCAGGCTCTGTACCTCCTTCCTGATGTTAACAATGTGAAGAGGACATGTCCTGGGTGTTAGCGGTTCTTAATGATGGACGCAACCTTTTTGAGGCACCACTCCTTGAAGATGTCTTAGATATTATGGAGGCCAGTACCCATGATGGAGCTGAATAATTTTACAACTTTTTGCAGCTTACTTTGATCCTGTGCAGTAGCACCCTCATACCAGATGGTGATACAGCCAGTCAGAATGATCTCCCTAGTACATCTGTAGAAACTTAAAACAGACATCCAGAGGTGCACCAGTGTTGATTGTCAGTGAGGTGGAAATGTTATTACCAATCAGCACAGATTGTGGTCTTCCAGTTTGGAAGTCGAGGATCCAGTTGTAGAAAAGAGAGTGAAGGGTTTGAGTAGTAAAAAATTAGGGATCGTTTTCAGATATTTTGGAAATTACTTAGTGGTAGAAGATGGTGTTTTGAAAATAGAGAAATCATAGTCCTTCTCCACCATCCTGTCATCCTGTTTTGAAACTTTAAGGGGATTGTAGATGTAGACCTGTTGGTCTTGCTACTCATCCTTTCTTAGTACCCTATTATATTACTATATATAGCCTACCCTATCTGACTTCTGAAAAATTATATCTGACAATGCTCTGCCCAACCTTATTATCTGATCTAGATTGTACTGTCGCTTTAAACAAGTTTTATCTGCAACATCTCCATTTTTTGTTTCAGCCATAGACTTGCTAATCGAACCTTATACATTCACATAAATGTCATCAGTATATAACATCAACAACAAAGGTCTCAGCACTAATCTCATATGAACATTGAAAGATTGTAGTCAGCATATGCTATTTCCAGTGTATCAGTGGCTTAAAAGTTATTTTGGCATTAGCAAGAAATTAACAATACTGGATTCCAAGATATTTTACAGCCTGCCACTAAAACTTCCAAATTGGCATCCAAAATGTAGGTATCTTACAAAAATGCTTGTTCTGGTATTGGTAGAAGGACTTAATGTTGATTCAAATTTTAGATTAACAAAATTATTATTTTAAAGCTTTTCTAGAACTTGATTCTCACTCAAGTGCTGTTTATCTTCAGTTTCTTTAATGCTTTTTAATGTCGTAAATATGGTACACGAAAATCCTGTCATTGATGTGCTTGAATGTGCATAAAACCCAATTAGAAATATATTGTTGTAGCCCACATTTCTCCACTGATCTATGCCGATTTGTGGTAATACTTACAGCTATGTTCTAGTGAATTGGCAGGGAATGATGTAGAGCACATTTTCAATTTTACGTCCAAGGCCTGTGTGCACAGCTCAATAGCAGTTAATTTTTGTGGCTAGCAACCGAAAATATTTCAAAAGCTGTATTATTTTTTTCATTGAGGAGGCATTGAACGAACTTGGATTGTTATTTCTGAAAATTTAGAGATTGAGAGGGATAGAAGTAAATACAATTATGAGAGGTATAATTACCTTCCTGTCAGATTAAACTTGTCTGGCCATTCTCTTCTGACCCCTCTCAGTAACAAGGCATTTTCACCCATAGAACTGTCTCTCACTGGTTGTTTTTTTTTGTTTTACATAAAACAGTCTCCAGAGTTTACATGAAATGGTATGTGAAAATCCCAGGAGATCGGCAGTTTCTGAGATCACTCCAACTGACACCAACAATCATTCCATAGTCAAAGAGACTCAGATCACATTTGTTCCTCATTTTGATGTTTAGCTTGAACAATAACTGAACTTCTTGGCCATGTCTGCATGCTTTTACGCATTAAGTTACTGCCACATGATTGGCTAATTAAATATTTGCATTATGAAGACGTGTTGAGGTGCACTTAATAAAGTGACCACTGAGTATACAAAAGACAACAATTATTTGATTCAAATGCACAACAGATAAATGTATGTTGTTATTTCCAGCAGCGGCATTATTAGAGTATTTAGATTGTAAATGCAGCTTTAAAACTTAGCATAAGTATAACGTTTCGATTGTGGACTGTAGAAAGTGAAAAATGAAGCAACAGTTCCCCTCTATGATACAATAAAAACATATCAAGACAATCATTTTACCTTTCAAAATGGAAGTTCTGCCTTACCAGGCCAATCCCTACGCTAGAGAATGGATCAATCTGCTTTGTTTAGTGATTATCATATACTCAATCTATTTTCTCATCTCAAATTGCTCCATGTTAACTTTTTTTCATTTGCCATATCAGCTTTGGGATACACAATTGCTGGCCATTATCAATGATGTTTTAGAGCAGTTAAATCTCAAAGATAATACTACAGGATTTTCTGTAGTTTGGAAGATTGATGCCACAGCAGTCTTAGTATCTTGATAAATGATTGGTAGCTATGAGTTATGATTGGCAGCTCCACAGCAAAGCAATGTCCATCCAAATCTCCCCTTCTGGGACATACCCAAGATTGAATTAGCAGAGCCCGCAGTGCTCCACTTTTTCCTTTTACAACTCTACTGTGAAGACCTTTGCTAACTTGCTCGTGCTTAGTTTTCATATGTGAATTGTGTGATCTGGGTATCCCAAGCAGTGTCAACATTTATTGCCGATCCTTAATTGCCCTGGAAAACTTCACCTTCTTAAACCACCACATCTGGCCTAGGGAAGGTAATTCCACAGTGTTGTTTGCAAGACAGTCCCAGGATTGAGGTAGTTTCAATGAATGAAAGTGATGTTTCCACTGGACGAACATTAACAAGGAGATTGGATAACAGTCCTGTGATTTAACCTCTTTCTGAAAGGTAAGTTTTAGAAATCCAGAAGGATTAACCTTTCAAGTATAAAGATCGAGCTTCAGAAATCGCATGAACTGGTGGATTAATCTTTTAAAAATAGCATTTACTTCATGTAAAAAAGCTATGTATTACTTGAATATAAACCAACATGACCTAAAAAAGTCATGGATGAATTACATGAACATTTTCAAGTGGAATGAGCTTGCTTGACTGTAGCTTGACTGTAATATTTTTGTAACTAACCACTCTTTTCTGCATAAAAGGTTTTGGTTTGCAAACAAGTTAGAAACCTCAAGAAGTAGTTCAGGATTTCTCGTATTAATGTGGTCTATTCTGATGGTTAAGACCATTGTCCCATTAGTACATGTCCTTGTGTTGTTTGAACGTATTTCCTCATTAATATTTTAAAATTGCAATCAATATAGATAAAACCAGAGGGCAGCAAGTTAAGGTGTACATTCGTATGGACCAGTAAACTCTAGTATAATTTATTTAGTTTCATGGTATTGCACACCTTAAGTATTACCCTCTGGTAGGCAAGTAATACTTCTTATTAGACATAACATAATAATTGGCTGAATTATCTAAGGAGGTAGAAAAACCTTTGGCTGTCATTGAACTTCATTGCAAAAGGTAGAGTTACCTTTCGTAACCAATTCAGAAAATTTGCAGTACATTTGAAAGGAACTATATACAAAATGAGCAAAAGGCAAGCAAGAAAAATGCCAGGATACTGGAAGTGGAGGGATTTTGCAATACATGCCACACTCCTCTACAATTATTTAGTAGATAAATAAAGTGGCACAGATGGTTAAATGGGAAGTTTTATTTCTTAAATTTGCCATTCTGTATTAGTACGGAAGTCTTCTTGAAATGGAGTAAATTATTAGTGAAAACAAAATAATTTTAATTGTAAGCTCAGTAGGCCAAGCAGCATGTGCAGAAAGAGATTTGAATTACTGTTTCAGATTGAAAACCCTTTATCAGAACTGAGACAGTGGATGGGGTGAGGAGAATAACAAGTTAATTTTAATTTTCAGAGAGGGTGGAGAGGATGGATAGTTTAAAAAGACTACCTGATAAGATGTTATAGAGCAGTTTGGATAATTGATAATGAGTTAGTAGCGAGCAAAAGGAAGATGAAAACATAAAGGAACATATAAAATGCAACTCCAAGCCTGAAACCAAAGATGAATATTGAAAGTATCCAGCAGACAGAAAAAGGTGAGTTAATATTACAGATAGGTAATCTTACAGCAAAAAAAAAAGCTTCTCACATACTTTCTGCAATTAAAAATTAACTTATTTTCCCTGTTCTGATGAAGGGCATTAACTCAGTTCATTTCTCTGCAGTTACTGCCTCACCTGCAGAAATTTTCCAGCATTTTCTGTTTTTATTTCCAATTTCTTGCATTTGCAGTTTATTGATTTTCAGTTGCATAAACCATTACTTATGCCATCACAGACTGGAGTTTACAGCCTGGTCACTGCACAATTGCTGAGATATAGAGCTGCTAGAATGGGTAAAGAAGATTAATGAGGATGTTACTAGGACTGGAAGATTTTAGTTCTGAGTAGATTTTGCAAATTTGGATTGTTTTCTTCAGAACAGGTGATAGTGAGGGAAGGACCAAATGGTGCATAAAATTGCATCCAGAGGATGTAGAGAGGAAGGAATTATCTTCAACATCAATCAAGGAGCAAGTAATCAAAGTAATTTGTCCGAATTGTTTTCCACCCAGCTAGTAGTAGGGTTGAGAAATCATTACCTGAAAAAAGGTGGGATGTCATTATACCTGTATATAAAATGACTTGAATGTACACTATCATAAGCTTCAAGGTTGTAGATCAAAACTAGTAAGTGGGATGAGGCATTGAAGATGCCCTTCAGCTGCCATGATCATGCAGAAATGAATCATTTATTTCTTTGCAATTGATTTCTATGATTCTATATTCAATGACTTGGCATTTAGATGTAAATGTATGAAATAACCCTATAGGCTTTAATTCTAATAGTGTTCCCACAGTCAGATTAACTATTAATGGATTTTGAATGTCTCATGAATGTCATGTACACATATTGAATTTATCTGATAGTTTTCACATCTGATGAAACCTGTAGATGTGGCTTGGCAGCATGTGTAAACATTTCCATGGATGGCACTTATCAGTCCCACCACGTGATGGCCTTATGTTTGGAAGGTCCGGAGCTGTGCAGGACTGCGCCAGGTTCATTCAGGAAGTTGCTACCTGACAGTAAGCATAGTTCTAGTGAGCAAGTGTAGATGTTTATCACAGCCACTGAATGTGTGTGTTTTTTAAACGGCTACAAATATTACTATATGAGAACTGATTCATAGATTTTCATCTTGTTTTATAAAATTGATCTTAAGAATAATTTAAACATTAATACATTTATGAAGTCAATAGTTTGTGTTTCTCTCTTTTTGAGGAACATTCAGGCCACAGAAAATGCAGCAGAAAGGATCTTTTTATCTTGCGACCTTCCATTGGTGTACTTGAGGTCTGCTGATGAGCCTCTTCTTATTCTTAAAATAAATCTATAAATTCTGGAATTAAGTATTATGTAGCTTATTGTACATTTTATTGTAAAAGCTATATTATAAAATCACATAGATAAGCAACAATATAAGCACTTTCTAAAGATTAATTTTCTTGATTATAGGATCTTCTGTTTATGGATGCAAGAAATAAATTAACTTTGGAGAAGTGTTCTGAATTTCTATGTAAAGGGAGAATTTTTAAATTAGTCCAGTTAAAATTTACTGAAATTCATTTTATTTAGTATTGCAACTTTTCTTAAGACACCCACCATTTTATTTTCTCTTTGGTTAAGAAATGTTGGTCTGTAACTAAAACATTGTCAATCCATCACTAAACTAAAGGATAAAGGCCTAGAAATTCTTTCAAACAACTTACTAATAAAGAGCTGTGCAGTTGAACATCAGCTTGCTTTTCAGTGCATAAGTAATCTTTTTCTCTGGCATAGAACTTAGCCAAATGATGGGCTAAGTCTGAGTTCAAATCTCAGTTGAATTTATTTAAAATCAGAATGTAAGCCAAGATAAGTCGTGACAGAAGAACTTTCTCCAGGTACAGTTAAGTCAGACTCTGATTACCAGCATGCTGGATTTGCTTGTGGCTCAGTGCATCTGCTTGTGGTCAGTATATTTGTGGTATTATATTTCATTGCTGTTTGAGTCTGTGGTAATCTACAAGGAATGGTGCTGGAAAAATAAGAAAGAAGCATTGCAAGAATGGAGTAGATTATATAGTGATGATGTTATAAACTCAATTATACAATGTTTAAGTGCCTTGAAATGAAAACAGATGTTTCCTTATGCCTGTGAAATTCTTGTAGTAAGTGACGCATATTTGTTCAAATAAAGAAAATTGCTCTTCATTTTATACTTAATTGGTGAAGTTTGTTTCAAGGTATTTGCAAATATGTAGAGACCAGGGGTATCTTTAAAGCAAATATAAGGAGATTCTTAATGGAAGCTGCAGCAGTGGCAGAAGCTGATTTCATATGGATCAGGTATTTTATAGAAAAATATGTTTTGTTAAAAATAAAAATAGTTTGAGAGCACCATCAAGTCTCACTACTGTCCTAAAGAATCTTTTAAAAATGTTTCTTTCAATGTATTACCATCAAATTTTACAATAATTTTCCCATAAGCCAACATCTCATGTATAAGAAAATTACACAGCCTAGCCCATCCATATATATTTTAACAAAATACTTAGGTTATTACCAAAAGAATTGGGAGTCCAGTACAACCAAAAATTCAAGAGTTGAGAGTAGGTTATGGAGGCAATCGTGATTTGATGCTAAGTATCAGACAGCCAGTTCATTGTGAGGAGAGTGACTGGTTCAGGATTTGGCTGCAGTTTGTTTGAAAGGAGCTTTGCCAATCACTGGTTGGAAGAGGTGGGAAGAGTTCAGAAGGGGTTGTGTGTTGCTCAGAATCATGAAAGTTGGGCATAATTTAAAAAATCAAAGTCTGGAATGAATTTTTCAGAGTGAGTTCACTCAGGGGAAAGCTTCTGCAATATATGAATGTTTCACATAAAAGACACTGCCAGACTGGAGACATTGGCAATGTCTCTTTAACTAATGATGCCATTCTTAAAAGCAACCAGTGACCTGAAACACTAATACCCCTGCTTTTTTCTCAAGTTATTGGCCAATCTGTAGAGCAGATGGAATAGTGTAACCCAGATTTTGATTTATAGGAAGTTCCTTTCTGTAAAATCTTTCATTGTTTCAGAATGTTTTTTATGTTTTTTTTTATTTTGCAGGTTTCTTTGTATTGATTTAATTTTATTTGGAATAGATGGTTAATAGTTAATTCTGTACTTTTTTGCTGTTGAAAGTACATTAGAAATGTATTGTAAGTAAAGGAGAAGCTTCAAGACTGGTAAATTTCTATTAAGTAAAGATATTAAAGGAAATGAGCGGTATTGGGGGTCAATGATGATCTCATTCAATGGCAAAACTGACCAGTGGCTAACTTGCTAACAGTTGCTGCATTTCTAGTGCACTGGTGTTCATTGCTATGATGAGTGTGTAGTCAGACAAAAGGTGTTATTTAATAATATAGCTACTTTGGCCAAATGGCAATTTGCAAAGAATCCAACTGCATGGGTTATGATAGGAAACTCCTTTTTACAAGTTCACTGCAATGGTAAACTATTGTTAATCTACTGGAGTCCTGGTGGATTTTAAATTCTAATAAAAAATTTACTCTTTCTAGTGTTAATGGAACTTTTAATTTTGGGGGAGGGGTTGAAACCAAATATAGATCAGATTAGTTGCTTGCTTAAATTTTAGCATTTTTAATTGGTTTGTATTCATAACGTTATTCTTTTGACTTTTTTCCCTTGCCTTTCAGTTTCCCTTTCCTTCCCAATTACTTGCTTTCCCTGCGCAATTACTCATGTGAGAGAAATAAGCTGCTGGAAGTATGGACAATGCTACCATGTTGTGCTGTCAGAGATCAACAGGGATTTTGAGGCAAAATGTCAAACTTATGTACACAACATTCCATTTATTCATTCTCTAGGTTTTGTTAAAATATACATCAGGTGCTGGCCTGAGGGAAAGGAGGTTGTGTGCTGTAGAAAGCTTAAATTAATGCAAAAAGGCATTGAATAGGCAAACACTGATCTGACCTAACAGTCTATTATATGCCTGACTTTCTGAGGGAACCACCAAATGTCTACATTCTGCTGGAAATCGGAATCATTGATGCATACTTGTAAGGTAGCATTGAGCTGCACCAGCTTTGTGTATCTTTAAATTCTCTTCCAGTTCACCTTTTTTAAAGTTCAACTGTAATAGACTATTTCTAATTTTAGGCTGTTGTATATTTTTGCATTTTAACTTTAGTTAGCTCTGTGTCTGAAGTGCACAGAAATGAATCAACTCTGCCCATCTGTTAGCTAAATACAAAGAGTGCATGCACTCTCACTGTATAAGGTGACATTGAAATTACCCACTCCAGGGAGCAAATCAACAATTTCTGCTTAGAAATAGGAGTTTAACACAGATTATCTGCAGAGAGGACTGTTATATCTCCAAAACCTGTCCATATAGGAGTTGGGACATCAATGCCAATCTTGGCATTTATGGACAACTGAAATTGTCCTTAAACTGAGGAAGCATAACAGTCAACAGAATTGATAGACAAATCAGTAAATTCATGATTGATCCTTGACAACTTTTCATTTATTAATTTTACATCATGTTGGTATAGTTAAGAATGGGAATTTGAATCATATATGCCATATCTCTGCTCTCTATCCACACCCTTGATGCCTTTTGGGAATAGTCATCTATCTTAAATATGAGGGGTGATTGATAAGTTCGTGGCCTAAGGTAGAAGGAGTTCACTTTAGAAAACTTAGCACATTTATTTTTCAACATAGTCTCCTCCTATATTTACACACTTAGTCCAGTGGTCATGGAGCATACGGATCATGGACCTCCAGAAAGAGTTCACTGATTGATAAGTTCATGGCCTATGGTAGATGGAGATGAGTTATACATCTCTTGTTACATGCACATGCAGGTCAGCTATTTGAGTGATTATGCAGAAAGTTTTAAGTTAATAACTCATCTCCTTCTACCTTAGGCCATGAACTTATCTATCACCCCTGCTGTGGACACTTTCTGGAAGTCCAAGATCCCAATGCTCCACGACTGCTGGACTAAGTGTGTAAATGTAGGAGGGGACTATGTTGAAAAATAAATGTGCTAGGTTTTCTAAAATTGACTCCTTCTACCTTAGGCCACAAACTTAGCAATCACCCCTCGTGTATTCACTGATTTGCCCTCTACAGTCTTGATGGTTCAGAATTTCACAGGGCCACCAGCACCTGGGTGAAGAAATTTCTTAAATTATCACTGTCTAGAGTCTGTGACCCCTGATTCTAGACCACTCCATCTCCAGTCAAGGGAAATACCTTACTGTGCATGCGAACTATCAATGAATTTTTTTTTCTCTGTTTCAGCGGGATCTCCTCCCATTTGTTTAAACTCTGGTGAATACATGTTGTTCCAAATTCTCTTTGAACAACAGGCTTAATGACATAGGAACCATTCTAGAGAAACATGTAGCAAAAATGAGCTGCTGGAAGAACTTTGTGTCCAGTAGCATCTGGAGAAGGAAATGGGCAGTCAACATTTCAGCACAAAACCCTTCATCCGGACTGAAAGAGTTGAGGGTAGGTAGCCAATATAAAGAGGTGATGGTTACAAGCAAGAGTGATTCCGCCCTTTAAAATGACACATCAAATCATCACTGGTGCAGCCAATTGGTTTTAGAAGTCACATGATTAATTAAATGGAAATCTGTTTTTGGAGACCTGTATTTCAACTTGCTGTAGTAAAAATACACCTAGTCAGTATCCTGGGAGAAACTACACCATGAAGACAAAACAACACTCCAACCAACTCTGCGAAAAGGTTATTGAAAAACACAGTTTAGGAGATGAATACAAGAAAATTACCAAGTCACTGAATAACCCTTGGAGTAAAGTCAATCATCAAGAAATGGAAAGAAAATGGCACAGCTGTAAATCTGCCTAGAACTGGCTATCCTCAAAAAAATGAGTGACAATGCAAGAAGGGGTCTAGTGAGGAAGGCTACCAAGAGACTTGTGACAACTCTGGAGGAGTTGTAAGCTTCAGTGGCTGAGCTGTGAGAGACTGCACGTATGACAACTGTTGCCTGGTTGCTTCTCCAGTCACAACTTTATGAGAGAGTGGCAAAGAGAAAGCCACTTTTGGAAAAAAAAAACACACACATGAAATCTCAGCTAGAGTTTGCCAGAAGGCATGTGGGCGACTCTGAAGTCAGCTGGAAGAAGGTTTTATGATCTGATGAAACCAAAATTGAGCTTTTTGGCCATCAGACTATACACTATATTTGGCCTAAGCCAAACACCACACATTATCAAAAACACACCATCCCTACTGTGATGCATGATGGTGACTTCTTCATGCTGTGGGGATGTTTCAGTGCAGCAGGCCCAAGAAGGCTTGTGAAGGTAGAGGGTAAAATGAATGCAGCAAAATACAGAGAAATCCTGAAGGAAAACCTGATACAGTCTGCAAGAGAATTCGACTTGGGAGAAGATTTGTTTTTCCTGCAAGACAATAACCCCAAGCATAAAGCCAAAGCTACATAGGAATGGCTTAAAAACAACAAGATTAATATGCTGGAGTGGCCAAGTCCAGACCTCAATTGAATTGAAAATTTGTGGTGGGACTTGTAAAGGGCTCTTCCCTCACACTCCTCATGGAATCTGACAGCGCTTGAGCAGTTTTCTAAAGAAGAATAGGGAAAAATTACATTGTCCAGATGTGCAAAGTTGATAGAGACCTATCCATGCAGACTCAAGGCTATAATTGCTGCCAAAGTTGCATCTACTAAATACTGATCTGAAGTGGCTGAAAACTTATGTAATCAATTATTTTGTGTTTTATATTTGTTATTACTTTAGCTCACTTTGTAGAGGCCTGTTTTCACTTTGACACAAAGTGTCTTTTTCTGTTGATCAGTGTCAATAAAAGCCAAATTAAATCCACTGTAATTCAATATGGTAAAACAATAAAACACGAAAACTTCCAAGAGGGAGTGAGTACTTTTTATAGGCACTATAGTTTTGGTAACGTTCTAATTTATTCTGTATTTCATTCAAATATATATTTTGTTAACTCAGTTAAGTGGTAGTTTGTCTTTTTTATACCTTTTTAATTGTTTCCATGAAACTTTGGCTAATTGGGGCAGCTGCTTAATTGGGCCAAGATGATCCTGAGGTGGCCCAATTAAGAGTGTGTGTGTGTGTGTGTGTGTGTGTGTGTGTGTGTGTGTGTGTGTGTGTGTGTGTGTGTGTGTGTGTGTGTGTGTGTGTGTGTGTGTGTGTGTGTGTGTGTGTGTGTAAGTAATGTAAAACACCAACAATGATCTGGGACTTCTGACTCTATGCTGTCACTGCCACTGGGGCTCCCAGTCTATCTCCAAGGAATCCTATTTTCAGTGCTGGTATGGATTGTCTCTGTTCTACTCCAGTAGATTACCACTGCTGAACTATGATAAGGAATTCCTATCATTCCTTTCCTAAACCGTATTTTGGCAAGTCAGAGCATTTGGCTGTACTCCTATATATAGGCAGAGCCTAAAAAGTAAGGCTCCAGAGATTCAGATGTAGTCACGGGAAGCCTCTAGGATTGTTTTGTCATTGAACAAGGCTGAGTTTAAGCACTCATCTGAGTGACTACACCAGGGTTGTGACAGACTTTGTTAAAACAGTTGTAGATGAGTGTCTCCTCAAAATCATTTCCAATCAGAAGCCCTGAAAGAACCATGAAATCTGGAAGCTGCTGAGGGCCAGATCAGAGGCATTCAAGTCTGGAGATCAAGAAAGCTACAAGACTTCCAGGTATGATCTCCAGAAAGCCATCTCATGGAAATTCCAGACTAAACCAATGGTAATACTGAGGGGAGAGTTATGTGCCAGATGGTGGGGATCCTTAATGATGGATGCCACTTTCCTGAGTCACCACATTTTCAAGATATCCTCAATCATGGGGAGGGTTGTGCTGGTTGAGTCTATAACCCTCTGCAGTCTCTTTCGATTCTCAGGGAGGAGGTACAGGAGCCTGAAGACCCACACTCTATGATTCAGAAACATCTTCCCCCTTGTTGTCAGATTAATCAAAAGTGAATGAACTCATGAACACCATTTAATTATTCCTTTTTTGAACTATTTATTTATTTTGTAATATAGTAATTCTGTGTCTTTGCACTGTACAGCTGCCACAAAGCAACATATAGAACAGTCATAATAAACCTGATTCTAAATCCACTGAACACCATTAGTAGCTTTGATTTTGGAATGTATCAGGTATTATATCAGAGGTTACAATGGAAAATAAAAGCTTATGTGCAAGAAATAACATATTGGCATGGATAGAAAATTGTCTTATGAGGAAAGGGAATTCTAATCTTCACTGGATTTTAGAAGAGAGAGAGAGGACTGCTAAGATTTGAAGTGGGTCTTGACAGATTAGATGTGGAGAAGATGCTTCCAATTGTGGAACAAGCAAGAGCCAAAGGTCATTCTTTAATAAAATTGGTCAGAGATGAGGTATAACTTTTTGTTCAGAATGTCATGAGTCTTTGGAACTTTTACTTTATCAATGTACAGAAAGATGCCATTTAGCTGATAAACTTTACGCCTGTTCTAAAAGAGCAATCCCATCAGTCTCCTTCTCCTCCTCACTTCCCTCTAGCCTTGCAACTTATTCTTTTTTTCATGCCAATTAACTCCCATTCTTGATTCTTTTGTCACTCATATGCACTGAGTTAATTTACAGTCACCATTTCATTCAGCGTGTATGTGGAATGTGGCATGTAACCAGAACACCTGGCAGCAACCCATGGGGACGATACTTAAACTTCATGCAGTATCTATTCGGGCTGTGTCACCCTGCCAGCCCTTCCTCAAAGAGCAGTGAATGCAGAGATTTGAAATCTTTTAGCTAAATTATGAAAGATACTGAGGTAAAAAATTACCACAGACAGATGAGAATACAGAGCAGAGGTTAACTGTTACATCAGCAGTGATCTTATTGAGTGGTGGAATAGATTTAAGGGACTGAGGGCCTAATCCTAATTAACTAACGTAACAAAACTAGGGTAGCTAAATAATTTTTCATTTTATTTGAGGGCATTTTTGTCCCTACTTTTTTATTCCTCTATTTGTTGTTGGCTCTTACAGAATATAGTTCCATATTTGTCAGCCTATTAAGTGACCACATATGCTGCCTGGAATGAATTTGGTGCAGTTGAGGTGATACCATTTTATTAACAAGAGGTACGCTGCTGCTTTAAATAAACTTTTTTTTATAATAAACTAGTGTGCTTCTTGCACCCTTTGAGCTGTGCTAAAAATAAAAGGCAATTCCATCCTGTTTTGACATGTTCTGTTCCGACATATCGGTCCAAGGCCTCCTCTTGTGCCAAGATGAGGCTACCCACAGGGTGGAGGAACAGCACCTTATATTCTTTCTGGGTAGACTCCAATCTGATGGGATGAATACCAATTTCTAAACCAGTAACAAAGGTTATTCCCTCCTCCTTCCTCTTCTTTGATTCTCCACTCTAGCCTCTTACCTCTTCTCACCTGCCAATCACCTCCCCCTGGGTTCCTTCCTCCTTCCCTTTCTCCTATGGTCCACTCTCTTCTTCTGTCAGATTCTTTCTTCTTCAGCCCTTTATCTTTCCAATCCATCGGGCTTCACTTATCACATTCGATTTAGCCTGCTTCTCCCTCATCTTTTTATTCTGGCACCTTCCCCCTTCCTTGTCAATCCTGAAGAAGATCTCAGCTTGAAAGGTCAACTGATTATTCATTTCCATAGATGCTGCCTGACTTGCTGCGTTCCTCCAGCATTTTGTGTGTGTTGCTTTGGATTTCCAGCATCTGCAAACTTTCTAGTGTTTACAAGATATTTTCTGCTAGCACCTTACCATTTATGTCTGCTTCACTGCATTTTCAATTTAGTCCTTGGTTTTTCCCATCTCTTATCTTTATTTACATTATGTATTTCCATTTACTCTTTGTTCTATTGGTCTGTAATTCTTTATCTACTTTCTTGTCCACTCTAATATGTGTTGTTGTGTACTTTAGGGATGGATACACATTGAGACTTGTATCATGCAGCTTAATAGTGTTTGTGAGTTGCTACGAAAAATGCCGAGATCTGTGTGGGGTAGGCACATAACTGAAATGCCATCTATCTTTAGCTTATAATAATTGGTAAGTGCTGCAAATAAAGGGACCATTGAATGTACTAAGATTTCCAAAAGGTGTTTGATCTCATATCACATCAAAGGTTATTATAGAGATTAAAAGTTTTTGGTGTAGGAGATAATGTATTGGAATGAACAGAAATTTGGCTGATCAGCAAAAATCAGAAAATAGTCATAAATGCACCTTTTCTGGTTGTAGCAATATGTATGTCTTGAGAATCAGTGCTGGATTCTCAATTTATATAAATGACCTGGATGGAAGTACCAAATTAATTGTTGTTAAATTTCCTGTTGACTCAGAGGTAGGTAGGAAAATAAATGGCGAAGACAGTGTAAGCGAGCTACAAAAGGATTTTATAAGGTTAAATGAGTTGTAGAGTTCTGAGTCTGTGCCTGGTTCACAAAGCAGTATGCAGATACAGCAAGTGATTAGGAAGGCTAACATTCATGAATTTATTAGGGGAACTGAATACAAAAATAGGGAGATTATGATTCATTTAATAGGTGAGAAGGCCACTTATAGGGAGTTGTACCACAAGAGGTGTTAAATCTAGAAGAGAGAAACTTAAGGAAAATATGGACCTCCATAAAGCCATTTCAAATACTCAGAGAAAGCCTTGTCAGCTGGATAAGAAGCTGACTTGTTTTTTTTTACAGTAAATGATATCTGATTGTGAGTTTCACTTGCTTTTATTGTTCATTTGTGAAATGGCGAGTTTTTTTGATTTGCAAAGCGTTGCAGCGTAAGGTAGTAAATTGTATCTCTAGGCATGTAAGAAGCCGAATAAGTTGAATGAGCATTGTTTGTTTCATTTTTATTGAAGTAGTTCAATTTTCTGTGATATTTATTAGCTTGCTGTGATTGTCTTAGATTTGGTGCCTTTTGTTTTATTCATAGAAATGATACATCCAACCATGTATCTCTTGTACCTTTTGAACTTTTGCCATTAAAAACAAGTCAGAAGGAGAAGGGAAGGCAAGAGATATGTGAACAAGTTCCTGCTGACCTGTTCAGTGCCTATGTTGTGATAGGTTGTATTTTAAATCTCATAGCTTTGACAAATCGCTTAACTCTGAATGCTTTGACCAAGGTGCTGAAATCTGTAGTGATGTATGAGCAAATCTGCCTGATAAATTCTCATGTCAAGTTGTGAGCAATGGTAATTTATCAATTTTGTGATTTATCAATTCTGCAAATTTTATTTTTGGAGTGGTTTTGGAAAACATATTAGCATTTTACAAATACAGATTCTTTAGAATTATTGTTCCTTGAAAGATAAAAACTTATATTTTAAAGTCATCATGTCTCTGAATAGTTCTCTGAAAACATAACCTGGGTAGAAGACTACTAAACTCCCTGCCACCATCCAGGTCTCATCACATATGAAGCATCAGTTGCATTATACTGTTTACTTTTTAACTTGTGTCGTATATGCACCTTATCATTTGTTAATTTATTTGTGGTAATATTACTTTATGTGTTATGTGTGTGAGTTATATGTACTGTTTAGTGCACCATGGTCTGGAGGAATGTTGTCTTGTTTGCCAGTATGCGCGTTCCGTTGAATGACAATAGATTTGAACTTAAATTATTTCTAAAAAAAATTGAATATCAGCTCCTAAAAATGAAATGTGGGAAATATTTGTGCTTTTGTAAAGAGATGGTTAACAGATGCTTGAGTATTCTGCTGTTTGAGCTAGTGTACAGCGAGGTGATTGAAATTGAAATGAGTTTGAAATATGGTTGAACTTCAGTTAATGAAAAAAATCGAATACTTCATCTCACCTTAATAATAATAGAAAAAGCCTGAAGTTGACTATTAGTTCAGGGCCATGCGTCAATTAGATGAAACTGAAATCCATTTTTAGCTCTTTTATGTTTGTTTTAAGTTCTTGTAGCTTATAACACACCTTCAGATCAGAAAAGCAATATTTTGAACACTTTAAAAGTCAACCAGACATAATCGTGAGTTTATTCAAAATTGTTCATCTTACTTCCAAAAAAGTCAATTTCACATTTATTTTACTCGTTTAGAGATCTAGTCTAACGGATTGCATCCATTCAGCAACGCCACAAGTGACATTCTATTTTTAACTGCCCAGCTTCTAAACACCTGCCAACTAAAGTATTGAGTTAAATGGAAAAGGAGGTATTGCTCAGAAACCACTAGTACAGTCCACTACTGTTACACATTACATAATTAAATACAGAAAAATGCTTTTAGCCTTGACCAAGCATCAGTGTACCATTGTACCGTATCTTCTTGACTGAAGTGAGCAGTTTCACATTAACAGAGTAAATGTTGGGTTGTTACAACTCATACTGGGTGGTGAGTGTTTCTTTCTCTTCCCATTCTTTAAGGAGCTAGACCCTCACCAATCCACCTTATTAGTGTTGGTGCATGTCTTTTCATCATATTAAAAATGCACTGAGTAGGAGACCATGTTTCTCCCATTCCCTATACGTTAGCACTGTGAACAGGATCTGTGCTTTTTGTGTTCTTTTGTATCCAACATTTAAAAGCAGTCCAGTTACAACTGGCTTTTTATTTTACATTTGTTGTACAAAGAAAAATTATGAACAGTTTGCTGATACATCTATTACAGTGCCTTTAAGTTCCAGTGGTCCATCCTTTGTTTTATTTTTGTCCCAAAGATTTATAAGTGGAGGATAAAATTTGTTCAAGGGAAATGTTGCTTTATTCTGTACGTACTTTTCTAAATGACTGTGCCCAAAATTGTATTTCTTCCAAGTCACACAGAAATAGAGACATGCCATGCTAATAGCGCCAAAGATGGCACCAAGGGCAGCCATAAATGTTGAGGTTGTACTTGTGCTGCTTGAGTTTACTGCTAAAACTATTCCTTTCGTTGTGACATTGAGGCATTTCTTTTCCGTTTCTTGTTTGATGTTAATTATATGAATACATACCTCATACTCAGTTGATGGATTCAAATGTGTTAAGTTATATATATGTGTATCTGTTGGAACTCTGGCTGTGTAAGTAACTTCGGGATTATCGAAATCCATTTTGGCAGACCATTTAATATTAGATGACACACTATTTGAAACAGCCTTCCAGGTCACCACAATAGAATGTGCTGCAACTTCTTTTATTCCAATATTCATTGTCTCATTTATGGATGGTGGAAATGATCCATTCACTGTTAGGATAACTGATCTCAAATCTGCTCCAACCAGATTATGCGCGACACAAGTATATAAGCCTGCTTCCTTGTGGCTTATGTTAAAAATTGCCAGTGTTCCTTCAAGGTATACATTGTATTTATCAGTTGCAGTGTTAGGAAGAAGTTTATTACCCGAAGGTGTGATCCAGTAAATTTCAGGTTCTGGCTGTCCTGTAGCTCGACAGTGTAGGGTTGTGGAGCTCCCGCTGTTCAAGTTTATTTCAGAAGGAAAACATTCTGCAGCTATTAATGGAAGGCACATATCTGTCATTTCTCTGAAAGGAATTTCTCGAACATGCTGACCTTTGAACTCTGGTGGGTCAAAACAAAATAAAGACTGTGGCTCCATAAATCGAATATGTGTTTTATTCATGTTAATCCAACGAATGACGCAATCACATCTGATTGGATTACTGTGGATGCTGACTTCCTGCAATTTGGGCAAAGATTCCACTGTATCCCTGTAGAGGGCACTTAGTGCATTACTGTTTAGCATTAACGTTTCAAGCTGGGGTGCTCTGTAAAATGCATTTGGATGAATATATGAAAGTTTTGGATTGTTTGTAGCTTCAATTTTTGTTAGTTCAGGCAAATTATCAAGGGCAAGGCAGTCGATAGAAACCAATTCTGCCATGTTATTAATGCCCAACTCTTTCAAGTGCAACATATTTCTGAAATCGCCTTGTTGTATTCTCTGAATAGGGTTTTTATTCAAATCCAAAAACTTGAGATTAGGGACTTTTTGAAGAGCTTCATTGGGAACTCTGATAAGTCTGTTGTCATAAAAAGAAATGCTTTCCAAGTTGTTCAGACCAATCAAAGTATTTTCCCCCAATTCCGAGAGTTCCATTCCAGCTAACACCAGACTCCGCAGATTATTGAGGGGTTTGAAGCTCAGGTCTTGAATTTGAGAAATAGGGTTTTCTCCGATTGTTAGAATCTCTAAACTCGGAATAGCTTCAAACCATTTGCTTTTAATCGTGGACAGCTGATTAGAATTCAGATGGAGTCGGAGGAGATTATCAAGCCCTGTAAATGCTCCTGATGAAATGCTGGAAATCTGATTATGATTAACATAAAGTTCCTGTAGATTGCTGAGCCCAAGCAAGCCACTGTCAGGCAACTCATGGAGCTTATTTTCTTCTAAGTGCAGAGAGAGTAGTCGAAGCATCTTTCCTAGGTTAATGTCACGGATAGCTAAAAAGTTGTTTTGGGATAAGTCTATCTCTGTAAGGTTGGTCAAGTAGTCTATTTTGTTCTTGATTTTTGAAATATTATTACTTTGCAGCAACAAAACCTGTGTCTCAGCTGGTAATATTTGTGGCAGTACTACCAGATTTAAATCATTGCAGTCTGTTGTAGGAACTTCCATATAAGTGGATCTTGGTGTGAACCATGGTCTGATTTCACAAATGCATAACATTGGACAGTCCATATTTCTCCCTACAGTTTGCATTATTGCAGTTACTATTAATCCTAGAAAAAAATAAGCACTGAATGATGCATCCTTCATCTTGGATTGGTTCCCTCTACACAGTAATAATTCTTTTAAAGTTTTCGTAATTACTGCTGTTAAGCTTAATCACCAGATCATCTATTACCAAGTACTCAACATCTGCAATCACATGTATTCCAGGTGAATGGCTGGTTCCCCGTTGTTTCAATGACCTTGTCCAAAAATGCCAGGCACATTGAGCGTATGAATGCTGTTTGACCTTTTGTGAAGAGTATTTGATGAACTAGGATGAAACCTTGCAGACTTTTGGGAGATTAAGCACATTATTTATTTTCCTGTTATCTGTCCACTTTTCTTGAATGTCCTTTAGAATGAGCGGAATTGCCTACGAAAAAAAACATTTTTTCCATCAGATGACGTATAGTCATATACAAAAGCACAAGGTTCATTTATGATAATGCCTGAATACCTATTTACACTATAAGTTTTGGAAAGAAAGCTGGAATTTAAGTTGTAAAATACTAATCTAAAGTAAATCCAGTTTGTGCCAGGATTAACTGCATCTCAATTAACATTTCAAAATACTCACAGACTCTCAATTATTTGAAATTATGTGTTAACTTGTGATAGAAAAATATAGTTTGTACTCAGTCTTATAGTATTTTGTTCCTGAATTTGCTATAGTGACAGCTTCCTAACTTTTTATTTTGGAATGCATATTGTTTCAATTTAAGCAGAATTCTAGATCATAAAACAAACCAATGATACTATTACACAGGGCCATTCCATCCAAAATAGTACTCTTCCTAAATAGTGTAGGATCATGTTCTAGACAGGCTGTCTATACTGTACATAATTATATATCAAACATTTGGCAAGGGATTTTTTTTATGTTTCTCTGAGCTACTGACATTTGACCAGAGTTTTTGCTGTCATGAAATGTTAACAAAATATAGAAATTTGGCTCTGAAGTGCACAACATCTTATAGAACACAGAATGAAAATTCACATTTGAGTTTCATTTTATAAAGAGACAAAGCATTAACAATCAAGTGGTGAACTCTTGGTCAGAATTACATATGAAACAACTGTTTTAATGGGATAATAGACATGAACAATGTGTTACTGGAATTAGCAAGAAACACACATGAAACTTATGTCATTTTTGGTGCTTTTTTAATTAAACAGTGGGCAATCTAACCCTCTTAAATAATTCATACACTGTTCAAGTGAAAATCAGATGCATTCTATATCAGGAAAATTCTCCACTCCATTGGTTTACAAACAGAGTGGTAAGGGGAAGTGATACCCTTTTATGGTTCTGGCCCTTTATACAACAAACAACCAATTTCCCTTTAACTGTGCCACAGAACATCTGCTACCTATATATTACTAATCTTCTATCCATGCTAGTATCTTTCCTATAATACTGTAAACTCTTATCTTATTTAGCAGCCTCACATTATCCCTCAGTTCATTGTCCTCACTGTCTGTAATTTGCTCCTGGTTTAAAATTACCATTTTCATGTTTGCACTCAAAGCTCAGAACCATGTGTACTATCACCAGCATACGTCATGAAATTTGTTGTTTTGTGGCAGCAGTAGTATATTGCAATAGATAGTAATAACAACTATAAATTACAATAAGAAGAATATATTAAAATAAATAAGTAGTGCAAAAAACATCAAACAGGCCATAACAGCCCAAGTAAAGGCACCCCTTCCTTTCACTCCCCTACTAATTCACAGAAGCATTTTTTGTACCATTTACAAGATTCACTACAGTACCTTGCTAAGACTCCTTTGAATGCCCCTTCTAAACAAACAATCTCTATCAGCTGGAAGATCAAAGGTAGCAAAAGCATGGGAACCACCACCACCTGAAAGTTGTCTTCCAGGCCACACACCATCCTGACTTGGGAATTTATCACCATTTGTTCAGTCCCTAATACCATTGTGAACATACTTAAACCTAAGGACTGCAGCATTTCAAGAAGGCAACTCATCACCACCATCTCAATGGAAACTAGAGAAAGGCAAATAAATTGCTGGCCATGAATGAATATTTCAAAAGAAATGCTTGGTCATTGTTTATCCCTACACTAGCTATTCAACATTAAGGGAATTTTTCAGGGTCTTCCAAATCTAGCCTGACTTGTCACCCACTTTCTTACAATTGTGCTGTGGCCCAGTGGTGCGGAATGTTATCCCGAACAATTTGTTCAGCTCTCCTATCTTTAAGGTACTCCTTATTTTCACTTGTTGTATCATTGCATTATTTGGCCATGTATCACAATTGGTCTGATAACATTTTGGTCAGAAACTTGAGCAAATTTATTTTAGTGAAGACATTGCAAAGTTGCAATTTCTTAAAAGTACAGAACTCCACCTGCTTTTTGACTATCACTGATAATGTGTAATGAGTGGTCTCTTTGTAAAGGAACCAGTTATTTAATGTTATAACATGAAAAGACAGAGATAGGAAGGGCTGGTCATCAAAAGAATTCTGCAGTAGTTGTTTTACCTGAGAATCTATTTATAAATGTACTGGTTTGTGAAGAAAACAATATTTGATCTTCTCTTGAACATTATTACTTTTGAATCTATTGTCTTCTGGTCGTATGTTGTAACTTAACAACTGAAGGAGGAGTATTCAAGATTCTTGAGGCACTTTGTAGAGATGCTAAGCCATGAATTTCTGAGTGAGGTTGTCAAAATCATCTCAAAAAATATTTTGAAGCAGTTTTTTAAAGAAATAGTTTCAGAGAAGTAAAGCAGAGTCACTGAATACGTAGTTGGTTATTAAAAGTGAAGTGAGGACTAAAAGTGGAGGACCAAAGTTCTGGAAGCAATTGAAGAGGTAGAGAAATGTGAGCTAGTGCTAGAATTTGAGACTGAGAATAAAGATATTGAAGTAATTTGTTTGGAGAACTAGACATTTATGGAAATCAATGATGACAGGAGTAATGGGTAAATATAATTTGAAACTGAGTGTAATGAGATAAATTTTGCTTGTTGTACTACTCTTGTCATTTAGGAAAGTTTTAACCAGGAGTAAAGTGATAGAGCAAAAATCCCATCACCAATGAGATGATAGAGTTTCCATTGGCTTAAAGACATCCATAAATTATGTGAAATTGCTATACACCAGGTTAGGCTGCCATTTTTTTTCTCTCGCTGCAGATTTGAGGGAATGATTTCTAGTCAATGAAGTAACTCACTGTTGCCCAAGCATAAGATGACTTAGTGAAATGAAACTACATCATTGTAATTTAATGAGATTACTATCGTGTTTAATTTTTGTTGCCAAATTGAAACTTAAATTTTTGATTTGTACCCGATGTTGTCTTCACCAATTTACATGTGGCAGGTGCATCCATACATGAGAACATTGGTAGTTGTGACCACCATACATCCTCAAACTAGTCTTCTTTACACTAAGAATACCCTCTGTTGTGTTATGTGGCACAACAAATGTGCTAAATGGATTAAGCTCAGAAGAGATATAGCAAGTCACTATTGGGCCTGCATGAGGTACTGTGGACCAGCAGCATAAAAAGAATGTACTCTACCACAGGCTGCTTTTATTCTACTATTATTGTGCAGCCAGGGGATCTACTCTTGTTGAATAAGGAATGAGGAAGAGTTGTGGCAGCATTTTAATGCCATCATAAAACTCATGTCAGTAGGCATCAAGGTGAAAATGTAGTGTTTGGAATTGTACCTTGCACAAGGTTGCAGTTGTTGGAAATCAGTCATCCTAGCCTCAAGACATCAGTGCAGGAGTTCATCGGGCTACTGGTTCGAGTACAAACATCTGCTTCTTCATCAATGATCTTTCTTCCATGACAAGGTCAGAAGAGGGGATATTCACTGATAATTGCACAATATTAATTTCTATTCACAACTCCTCAGCAAATGAAGCTGCCCATCAATGCAGCAAGACCTAGGCAATATTTTGGCCATAAGAACTAGGCAATAGTCTCCAACAGAAAATATTCTTGTTGCCAACCCTTGAAATTCACTGGCATTACCGCCACTGTGTCTCCTACCAACCACGTCTTGAAAAGCCACTCTTGGTCAAAAGCTAAACTAGACCAGCCACTTAAATACCATGTGTATGACTGCAGGTCAAAGGCTTGGTGAATGACTCTCTTCCCTGTACCAAAATGTCTTTTTACTATCTACATTAACACAAGTCAGCTGTGTGATGGAACACCATCTCTTTGTACGAGTAGCAACAAATTTCAGCACCATCCAGGACAAGGCAGCCCAATTCATTGGCATCATCAAACAATCTAAACACTTATTCCCTCCACTACCAAAACCACACTGCTTTTACTTGCCCAGGATTCTCTGACAGTACCACCAAAGGCCACCATGTTAGATAAGGGCAACTGATGTATGAGGATCTGCAGGTTCTCCCTTAAATGCACACATTCTCACTTAGAACTATGAAGCTTGACCCTCCATCATCCCTGGATCTAAATTATGGATTTCTCGATCCCTCTCCCCCTTCTCTTTCTCTCCCCCTCTTCTCTTTCTCTCCTCTCTCCCCCTCGTCTCTCTCCACCTCTCTCTCTGCCCCCTCCCTCCCCCACCCCCTCTCCCCTCTCTCTCTCTCAACCCCATCTCTCTCCTGCCTCTCCCACCTCTCTCTCTCTCCTCCACCCCCCATCTCCTCCCTCTCTCCCCCCTCACTCCCCTCCCTTACCTACAGCATTATGGATAATCTTCACTAGAAGGCGGCTCAACACCTACTGAAGGACAATAAATTCTGACTAGCTATGTCCAGAGCCAAAAATTAATTTTTATAAGCCCAGTAATTAATATTTTGACCACTTATAACTACAATCTTGCCCATAGAGGGTATCTTCTTTCATATGTTGAACAGCCATCAAGAATATCACCAGTTATCAATTCACATTGTTAGCACTTTGTTGTGGTTGCTATGCAGCAAATAGGCAACCTACAGTAATAATTCACAGTGCTAGTAATTGTATAAATAAATTGGTATTTCAATTTCTGCCATTGGAATTTGATGTGCAATACATCAGTTTAAAATCTACAAATGTCTAGACAAATAACAATAAGGTCAAAATGTGTATTTGGGCTAATTAAGTCTATCAAAGAAGTCTGAAACTTCACAAGCTGCAGTATCGAGACAGCAAAAAATAAAATGAGCTTTCTTTAAGAATGTACATATGGTGTTGAAACAATATCCTGCTGCAGTAGTACAGTCAGATTGTGATTTCATCGTCAAGGATGAGCCTAATTGTAACTGTAGAAAGTGAGGATGAAAAGAAAATTGAGAACATTTGAAATAATCAAAGCAATACAAAATAAAATGGCATGCCTTTGGGTGTGTACTAAAATGAAATGACAAAAGAATGGTTAAACATGCCACAAATGAATATACAAATAAGTTGAATATCTTCAGCAGCAATAAAATAAGTAGGATTGTGCCCAAGGAAATGATCTTTTGTACATGTTCTATCACACCTGATCTTCAAACAATTAGCTCTCTCCCTACCCACAGCTTCCCTTTCTGTTCTAGCATTGTACATTTACTAAGCAGCTACAATTGTTAAATATAAAAGCTTACAACATTGTACTCCAACTTTGTTTTTCACTGTGTTATGGTAGTAAGCACTGAGAATAGTAGGTGCTCTATTTCTGAGCCCTTCAACTAAGTAAACAGAAAATAACCCTGTACGAGATTTTTAAATATTAGGGTAGCATGGCCAATGAAAACTTTACACTTCTAAAATAAGACTTCTGTTGGAAAATAACATGCAGCAAGATAGAATTGCACTGTCCATTGGCATTATGACATAGTAATTAGAGTTATTACTTTTAGTCATGACATCTAGAGTGTTTGCTCCTTCATAATGTGGAAGTGACAGCCATTCATTATTAACAAAAGCAATTTGATCAAGGACCTGGTGATTAAAAACTTTGGGACAATTTTCTTTTAAATAAGCATCTTTCCTGGGATTAATTTTCAGTTCCTACCTTGAACTTCAGCTTGAAACGTACCAGACTGAAGAAGACCTATACGTTGGGCAGGAAGGATCCCACACAGATTCAGGAACAGTTCTTGCCTTACAGCCATCAGACTCACGAACTAGTATCAATAACTTCAGTTATGATACTTTGAACTGATTCTGTGATTTACAGATTAATTTGCAAGGACTCTTTACAACTTATATTATTTTAGTTTTTTTTATTTGCACAAGTTTGCCTTTTGGACATTAGTTGTTTGTCAGTCTGTTGGCATATGTATATAGTTTTAGTAAAATTATATTGTATTTCTATAAATGCTAGCAAGAAAATGAATCTGAGAGTAGCAGATGGTTCCATACAGTGTATGTTCTTTGATAATAAACTTACTTTGAACTGAGTTATGGAAATTTATCTGATATTATCCGTATCACATTCTCTCACGGATATTATTAATATGATAATGCCGCATTATCTCCATTATTGCCTTTATCCTGCTTAGTTATTTATTCACAACAATCCTTCCTGTTGCAGAATCTGCAATTACATCAAACATGTTGAGCCTAATTATACTGGCCAGAATTAAAGCCAGTAGGCTGTCTATACTTGCTTCACATACCCTGGTCTGATATGGGAGGCCTGTTTATGACAGGGCCACAGTTGGAGCCTTGTTCCTAAAATAACCCTGTCAATTAAAAAGTTGTGGAATGCTTTGGCAACTGTAAAAGTTGCAATTGATGTTGATAGTTCTTGAATATCTGACATCAGATCCATTTGAAAATCTGTGAATATTAAAGCCAATTATTTTGTAAAATGCTGAAAAAAATCAAAAATTAAGTTTAACTGAAGATGGATAAATAATTAAAACTAAACTAAAACTAAGTATTTACTCTAAGTAATTTCTTTACCATCAAATTTTTTCCTACATTCCCCATTGAAATCAAAAGGATTCTTGGGCCCTTGTAATAGGACGATTGGAACCCGCTGTTGGTCCTCAAGAGCATAGCCCAGCAGATTTAGCCCTTTGTCACCGTTAGCACATTACAGGGTATGCTTGGAATTCTGGGTCTTATTGCAGTTTTAACAGCTGACTGCTGGTTAAAGTCAACTTCATATTGTCCATGAATCTTTATTTTTAAATAAACAGGCACCACTTTCCATGACGTTTACTGTGAAAAATGCAAACATGGGTACTCATGTACTAAACTTTAAAAAAAATTGTTTCCAGAATCAGGTGTAATTAATTTTAAGTAGTTATTAGACATCAGGCAATACAAGAATAGAGTTATGGAGCTGATTTTGTTCAACGAAGTCTTGCCCATGTTTCTTATTAAAAATTCAAAGTAACTTTATTAGCAAAGTACATATATGTTACCATGTACTGCTCTGAGATTGATTTTCTTGCAGGCATACTCAATAAATCCACAAGAGAATAATAACTGTAGAAGAATCAACTTGAAAGACTGCACCATCTTGGTGGTCCAACCAGTGTGCAAAAGCCAACAAACTGTGCAAATACAAAAAAAAATAATGATCAATAAATAAGCAATAAATATTGAGAAAATTAGATGGAGTCAAAGAGTCCTTAAAAGATGTAAATAAATAAATTTTGAATTAACTTCAGTATTTTCAAACCTATCATGTTATGATTAAAAGCACAGAGCTAAAGTTTGACATGGAAAATGTAAATAAAAAGCAAAACTTGTACTGTACTTGCACCTTATGCAGCTCAGTTATATTATTGTGGATTATTTTAATGGATTGGTCAAGATAGCTGGATGTCATATACAAGATATTAACACTTCCTTCCCTACCCATTCCAAACACACAAGAAGAGTCACAATCTTTGGATGTATATTCTAAATAACTGACCTTGTAAACCTTTCTTCACCATATGTCATGTGGCATTTCTCAACATAGGTGTTAGTAAAGTGGTTACTTGCTGTCTGCAAAAGGTCTAAAATTGTTTTGCCTGAGATGGAGGGAATATTCCAGGACATACATAACTATTCTTGCTTCTGATCCCTGTTTTCTAGAAAAAAAAGCTACCCATTAATAGCAATTGCCATATTCTACCAAGTACAGGAATATTGTTTTTTATTGAATGGAGGAGTACCTTCAAGGGCCTCTTGACTTTAAAAAAATAAATATCTTATTTCTTATGCCACAGATCAGATTCAGAAAATTTGCCTCTGGATGACAAAACTAAAAGTCTTAAGGTTTATGTCTTCATTCTCTTTTAAACATGTAATTAGTGAGAAGTTTTGTAATGTTGGACTATTAATCATAAGTATTTGTTCAGTGGAGTGTGGGCCATATTGCCAGAACTAATGAATGTGTAATCTCAGTAAGATGGAAAAAGTAGAGCAAAAACATAAAAAAGGACTAGTGAAAAACAAACCTTCATAGGAATCATGATACGTGAAGAGGGAATTCAACTCTAAGCTCTGTAGGATGTGAACAAATGATAGGTTAAATGTTGCTGTTCAATTCTTTGCTAAAGATTAAATCTATTGTACATAAAGGTGTGACTTGCAGCAATGGAATGTTTGCTGAAGAGAAAAGCGCTTGCTGAAAGCATTAGGGTTACTGTCAAAAGAGGTACAGTATTGGAGAATTTTTTTCCCAAAGCATCTACAATCTTCCACCTCAGCTTCAGCCCCTGCGAATTTTGATTCTGGCATATTTAGAGCAACATTTTAGCAGATTTTGAACAATCCATAATTGTAGTTTTTAAGTAATAAATCATAATTCTAAATGGGCACAAAATGGCACATTGAGCTAAATAGCTAATGATTCAAAAGAAAGAAACTGGATTCTAAACTTTAACTATTTAGCTGTCACTGAATTCCATTTGTTAAAATTACTTCTCTATCACACTGGCCCAAAACAAATTGAAGGCAGGTGGAGTGGATGGGTTAGGTTAGTAGATTGAGGATGTTCTGATTATGATATATAAACAAGATATTTTCACATCTGTTCAGGAGGGATACCACTAAAAATAATGGTTGACATAAATAAATTTGAACTTTACAACTGAATTCAGAATAGGAGAAATAATAAAACATTAATTTTCCTTTCCTCCTAAATGCTGATCAATGACTTTAAAGCTTTTTTTTGCTTCTTCAGACCTTTAAAATGTGATAATAAAAATCACTGCTGCTTTAAGTAGCTACAATTTAGTTAGAACCTGCTGATTATTTAAAATAAACAGCCAGCCTTATCAATTATGACAATCTCCTGGTCTGTGTGTAGCTAATCTGATTCTTTGATGCCTTCAATCCCAGATTAAAAAGAGTTTCCTTGTGAAATGCTGACAAGCTGATACATGAGCTGAAAAGCTGACTGCAATGGCTGGCATGTAAGAAGGTATCAGCTCTAAGCAGCCAACAGTGTAACCATGGCAACATTCTGGACATACAGAAAGCATTTCCTATTTCAGGAAAGGTAAATTATACAGAAGCTATGAAAACTGGTAAACTGAAAGATTGCATTCTTTTTGTGATGATCAATAGCTCATCGGTTTGGCAAGCATCCAGCGAATAAAAGATGGTGGGGGAAAAATATTCCAGTCTTCACTGGTATTCTTGCTTTCTGTCCTAGCTTTACACATGTTCCTTGCAGGAATATTCAGTTTAATAGTCTGTGCAACAGCAATAATTTCCCCCTTGAGACAAAAGGTAAATAGAAAGCATTGAGCAGTTAATATTTGGTATACCACAGAAGTACACTGTTGCTCTTAACCAATCTCAGTGTCATATGTGTGATGTGTTCAATTAATTATTGTTGAATTTCTGGTTAAAAGTGGAAGTGTAGCAAACAATGCATCCATAAGCAGATATAGTAGAAACGTAAAATAAAAAAATACAAGGGGTGACTGATAAGTTCATGGCCTAAGGTAGAAAGAGTTAATTTTAGAAAACCTAGCACATTTATTTTTCAACATAGTCTCCTCCTACATTTACACATTTAGTCCAGTGGTCGTGGAGCATAAGGATCTTGGACCTCCAGAAAGTGTCCACAGCAGGGGTGATTGATAAGTTAGTGGCCTAAGGTAGAAGGAGATGAGTTACTAACTTCAAACCTGCATAATCACTCAAAGACTCGACTTGCATTTGCATGTTAGGAGAGCTGTATAACTCATCTCCTTCTACATTAGGCCACTAACTTATCAATCACCCATCTGTGGACACTTTATGGAGGTCCAAGATCTGTATGTTCCATGACCACTGGACTAAGTGTGTAAATGTAGGAGGGGACTATGTTGAAAAATAAATGTGTTAGGTTTTCTAAAATTGACTCCTTCTACCTTAGGCCACAAACTTAGCAATCACCCCTTGTACATTAGTGAGAACTCCATATGGAAAATGAAAGTTTTATTCCTTGTAATGAGGTCTGATTCAGTAGCTTTTAACTCTAAAGTAGGATGTAAACAGTGGTTGCTTGCATTTAACTTAGATTCAGGATATCTTAACAGGGCCATTTTATGAAGGCATGTTGAAAATCCCTCCCCCTTACCAGCAATGGGATTATTACTGCAATTTTCTCTCTTCCCTTACAAAGGTAGTTGTCCCTGTATATTCTAAGGAGCTACACTTGCCACCCAATGTTTAGATAGAGCCACATTGCTAGGAGCTAATAAATAAGTAAAAGTAGCAACAAACACTGTTCTTTTGCTGCCAGTAGGTACAAGGTTTATTGTTGTTTCCAAAAAATTGTTGTTTCATCAACGTGGTAAGGCATTTTAATTCTGCTGCACTGGTATTTGTTTTTGCTAAGGCTGTAAAACTGCAGCCCCTATCATCACAGTACCTAACTTCCTGCTGCTGAGGAAAGCAGCCAATGTAATCAAGAACCTTTCCTACCTCGGTTGTTCTGCCTTCTCCCCTCTCCTGGTTAGGAGGAGGATACAAAAGCTTGATTCCAAGCACCACCAGCCTCAAGAACACTTTCTGTCCCACTATGGTCAACTCTTGATTGGACCTCTCATATGCTAAAAGATGGAATCTTGATCTCCCTATTTCATCAGGCCTTTGCAATGTATTTGTCTACCTGTACTGATCTTTCTCTGTAACTGTAACATTATATTCTGCATTGTTTTCTACAACCTTGATGTGCTTGGGTATGGATGTATCTGTCTAGATGACAAGGAAGTAAAAGCTTTTTATGTATCTCAGTACACTTATCATCACTAATAAACCAAAACTTTTGTATCAAAGTTAGAAATTAATAAGAATCAGCTATTGATTTTACATTAAGTATGTATCTTTTCTAATCTAAAGTGTATGTAATAATAAAACATACAGGATAATTGCAATTCCCAGAAGATTTAGGACGGTACACAGTCTAAACAGTCTCATTGTAGGAATTAAGCATGTATGTCTTCTAAACTTTGCTAATCATGAAACTAATCATCAACAAGAATGTATAATGGCTCAAGTTCTGCTCTGGTAATCTGGTTAACTTGTGTTCAAGCAGTAAAATCATGAGTAGTGAAGAATCAGGATTTTTATGACATTTTCAAAAGGCCAGTTGGATGGATCATTACAGAACAGCTTTACACTAGGCTGTGTCTACATCTATCCCTTCAGCCTAAAAGTGTCTTGTTTAACACATTTGGTTCTGTTACAGAATTAGTCACTTGGGGTGATTTATATAAATCTCAAAATTCAAATATCCTGCAATGGTGATTAAATCTGCATGATTCTGCAACTTACTAATTGTAAACTCATTGAAATCAAAAGAGGACACCTTTAGGTTGGGGTAAACGTGCAGAATGATGGCACAGGAAAAAGACAAATCAGCTTGTCAAGTTTATGTTGACTCATGGTAGAGTAATTCATTCAGTTCCATCCCTTTGCTTTTTTCCTTTTGGTCTTATGGTTGATTCAGTTTCCATCACCCTTATAAACATTGTGTTTAAGATCATAACTACTTATGAATGGAAACATTTTTCCTCCTATCACCCTTGTGACATTTTTCCCGGTTTCTTAACCTGTGCTTCCTGTCTGCGAATTCTCACTAATAGAAACAATTTCCCCTTTTTGTTACTCAATCCAAATCAGTATTCACCTCATACATCTTTATCAAATCTGTCCAACTTTCTTTACTGAAAGAATTTCTCCAGTCTAACCTTACAAATGTATCCCTCAACACTGGAGTGTTCTGGTAAATCTTTTCTGCATCCTTTCATGGGTCTTCATTTCCTTCCTTAAGTTAGGTGACTAAAGTGGATAAAGTACTACCTTCATGGTGTTTAATGAATTTTCACATAGCTTTTCTGTTTTGCTACTTTTATGCCTCAATTTATGAATGGAAGGATCCCTTATGGTTTGCTAATTATTCTTTCTACAAATCTGATCATTTTCAACAATGTATGTAGATACACTCAGGTTCTTCTGCACCATTAGCCTCTACTGTCTCTCCTTAATTCTTTCTGCCAAAGCATATCACATTTCTCTAATTATCTGCCACATTTCTGCCCATTTTGCCTTTCGATAGTATGGTCTATTACTGTTTGCCACAGAAAAATCTTCATAAAAACTAATATGACAGGATTATTGCTAACTGCCAGATGTAAATGACCCACCTAGCTGTTTGTTTATAGAATGAATAATATATTGCTTGTTCCTCCTTTTAACCCTAGTTCAAAACTGATTAGCAGTGAATGAGGTAAATGTGTAGATCACATGATTTGTTTTATATATCAAAACATATGTAATGCAACAATAATTTTAGAATTTCACAATAGCAGTCTCAAGAATATTTCTTATTACAGTACTTAATATCTACTTTTAATTGTAATGTATAATGCAACTCTGGACAGATAACAATGGTATCGCAGTGGTAGAAGATGATTGGTATCTCATAATTAGGGTTGTTTCACATCCAATCAGTCTGCATATTTCATGCATCAGTTGATACGGAGAGAGGACATTGTTTTCTGATGGAAAATCCTTTTCAGTTAGGATAAGCTGAACATTGTTGCTTGTCACCAAAGCAACAGAGAAGGAAAGCAAGACAAGCAGGAAGGGAGAGACACAAAGTGTCTTGTGCCTTGGCACTTTCTGTTTCCACATCAACAGTTAGAGAGCTGACGATGAAAATAAAAATGCAGCAGTTACATTAAACCATGCCCCGTTGCTTATAAAGCAAGCAGTGCACTTCACTGCACCATTTTTATCAACTGTAAGTATTTTCAAAGCACACTTGTTGCCCACAATAGCCTTTTTAAAGCACAATAAAAAACTACTTTACGATCTTTCCCTATGCAGCCATTTTAACAATATCACTTCTATAGCCTTGTAAACCCATCTACAAAAGGAAAAGAAAGATGTAACACCATGCTGGCCTTCTGCAATGCAATTTGACAATGTTTCACACTTAAGAAATCTTGCCTATTGCTTTCAGAAATGAATTTATACATTGGAACTTGATGGAGAAATTATATTTTTATAATAGTAGCCAATCTATTGATTTTGATGTAATTTGACAGAGAAAAAAATCAATGTCATTGTCCTCTTCTTGGTATATAACACAGCATTGCATCTAACCTGTTAAATTATTTTTCTATTTTAAATTAAATCCAGAAATTACTTAAAGGATTAGCAAAGATGCATATTATTACTAAATATTTCTTCAGGGTTAATTTTAAAGTGCTATTGGATCTGCTGTTTGCATTGATTCATTTGTTATGAGGTGTTATCGCCGGAGGGAAGGAAATCTGAAGCTGCAGGAATGCCTTTTGTTGTAACATTCAAATGAACAACTTTAGTGCATTGAACCAAAAATGGAATGGGTAATTGTGAATGATGGGTTAGTGGCATTGATTGTCCACAATCCCAGTGCCTTTGCTCTAGATAATCAGCAAGAAATTTTGCAGTCAATGTAACTCTGTGGGCTCGCAATAAAGAGAAATCATAGGAAGGCTAATAAGAATCAAATGCTTCTTTATGGCTCTCCTACTGCTTAGTGTATTTTAAAATGCTTTATTATATTATTTAAGCTAAAAATGATTTAAAAAATAAACCTGCTTGCTGTCAATAGTGGCTCAGTCTTCTTCCATTCTAATAGAACCAGGATAACCACTTGTATTTCATCAACGGAAGAGAAGGCATATGCTACTCAGTTAATAATTTCCTCGCTAGGAAAATCTATTCTGATTTATTATGACATAAGCAATTATCATACAAAATAATTCTGAAGGAAAACTACTTCATGGACTGCTAACAAAAATGTTGTGAAATGTAAAAGAAAATCAAGTTTTCTTTAAAGTATGGGAGCAATGGCTGGCACTATTGGATAACTGTCCTCTATCATCAGTAATAGCTAGATTCAGGGCTTCCTCTCTAAAGATCTTTATGCATTATCAAAATGGACATGTTGTGTGTAGTAATGCCTGTATTGTCAAATTAAGCTGTTAGAATGATTGATATGTGATTTGAACTGCTGATCTACTATTGGTGAACAGAGTGCAAAACTGCAGACTGTGAAAAACGAATGGCTCTTGAAATTAATGCTGAAGAAAAACAGAATTTATACTTTAATAATTCTTTTTTTTATTGTATACCATAAAGATTCCCCTGGGACATGGGCAGTTGATTTGCATAACACATTTTTGACATGATTAAAATGGGATCAGATTGGATTGGGCTTTAGTTTTCTGATGGATGCTAGTTGAAGCTGCTAGTTGAAGCTGCTTCACAATTGTTCCATGATGATATTTTTATGGAACTCAAATGCTGGATACCCTGTCTATGTTTAAAAATCAGATTTTAGTAGGATTAAGCATAGAGGTTTTTGATCTTTCTGCATATTTAGAAAACTTGCAGATTATGTATTTTTCACATTGCCAAACTCTGTTCTACATCACACACAATTCACAGAGTTTAGTTCCAACATAACAAAGAGCAAGTTAAACAGAAGTAGCAATTGTTGCACTGAGACTTTTACAATGAGATAAAAGGCGATATTTGCTTGCAATGTTACTTGCAACAATTATTTGAAGAAAATGCACAACATTTTCAGCTTTCTGGCTATCTAACCTTAAGTTTTTCAATAACCTGTTTCTAGGTTTCCTCCAGCCCTCAACTGCAGTAAAGGTTAGGCAGTTACATTGCTGATTAGTCAGAGGGATCAGATTGTGTGCAAATTGGCTGCTGCATTTCTTCTCCTCCCCACTATAATTTCCTTTCCACCAGTAATTCATTGTTTAGTAAATTATTTAAAATTGTGCTAATGTGAAAAAGAGAATCTAGTTATTTGCTATAAATAATACATAAATCAGTGAAGATTGAAACTTATTCAGTAATAGGAAGTTGGAACAGTAAATAATTGTGTTTCTATTAAGTAAGGGCTGGTAGTTCAATTTTGCAACATTGGGTTGGCTTCATTGGTATTGGCTGCTCCTGTAAACATTCTTAAGTATCTAACTCTTAGGAAAACTAACTCACTTTCCTGTATCTATTTGTGTCAGTGTGAGGCTTGGGAATGTAAATTTATAACCTCATAATGAAGTTAAGTGAAATTCTATTTCCTTAAAAAATACACAAGCATTTACTTTTTAAATGTATGACATGACACAAGGCGAACTGTGGCAATTTTATCTAACTAGTGTTAGGTTATTTAAATATTACACTTGGCATTCAACTCATGAGTTATATAGTCTAACTTCATCTGGTGTGTTTATTTCGATGAAAGTTTCATTTCTGATCATGCACTCAAATGGTTCAAAATGATTTAATAGAAACAGAATCATGGCTGAACAAAGATCACAGCTGAGACCCAAACATCCCAGGATACACATCCTATCGAAAAGATAGGCAGCTGGGCACAGGGGTGGGATGGCTCTTAGTTTAAAAAAAATGAAATCAAATCCTTAGCAAGAAGTGACACAGAATAAAAAGATGTAAAATCCCTGTGAGTTGAGTTAAGAAACTGCAAAAGTAAAAAGACCCTCACGAGAATTAAATACAAACCTCCGAATGGTAGCCAGAATATTCAAGGTAAATTTATTATCCAAGTACATGTATATCACCTTGTATTACCTTGAGATTCATCTTCTTGCAAGCATTCACAATAGAACAGAGAAATATAATACAATTAAAACTACACACAAAGACTGACAATCAATGAGCAAATAAACAAATAAATAAATAACACTGAGAGCATGAGTCTTTGAAAGTGAGTCCATAGGTTGTAGAATCAATTCAGAGTTGAGGTGAGTGAAATTATTCACGCTGGTTCAGGTTTGAAGGATAATAACTGTTCCTGAATTTGGTAGTGTGGGACATAAGGCTCCTGTACTTCCCTCCTAATGGCAGCAGGAAGAAAAGAGGATGGCCTGGATTGTAGGGTTCCTTGATGATGAATACTGCTTTCTTGTGCACTACTCCTTGTTAGATGTGTTTAATGATGGGGGGGGGGGGTGCTTTATAGATAAACTGGAATAGATTGTGCTGTGTTCACCACTTGTTTTGTAGGATTTTCTGTTCATGGGCAGTGGTGCTTCCATACCAGGCAGTGTTGCAACCAATTAAAATACACTTTACTGTATTTCTACAGAAGTTTGCCAAAGTTTTAGATGGCAAGCCAAATCTGCACAAACTTCTAAGACAGTAGAGGCATTGTTGTGCCTTCTTTGTGAAGTCAAGGAATTTAAAGTTATGGACCCTCCTCACCTTCAGTCTCTTAATGAGGACTGGCTCATGGACTTACAGTTTCTTCTTCTTGAGTTAATAATCAGCTCTTTGTTTTTCTGATGTTGAGTGAGCAGGTGTTGTTGTGGCACAATTCAACCATTTCAATCTCCCTCCTATTTGCTGATCCGCCACAACCTTTGATTCGGCTAACAACAGTGGTGTTGCCAGCAAACTTAAAAATATGTTTAGAGTTGTATTTAGCCACATCATAAGTATGCAAGTGTTGTGGGTTACAAACTACAACTGAAGATCAAAATGGAATGTAAGAAAGACAACATTATAGAGATCATGGGGGCAATCAAAATGCAGGTAGAATGGAAAAATCAAGTTGACAATCGATCCCAAGAGAAGGAATTTGTAGAATGCCTATGATAAGCCTTGTTAGAGACAAGAAAAGGCACCTTTGGATTTGGTGTTGTGCAGTGAACCAGATTTGATTAGGGAGCTTAAGGAAAAGGAACTCAAGAGGGAGAGATCATAATATAGTTCACCCACAGTTTGAGAGGAAAGAATTAAAATTGGATGTATTGTTAATACAGTTGAATAAACTGTAAACTGATTGGGAAGCTTAAAAAAAATCAACAGAAGAATGTGAAGACATCAGCAGCATTCCAGAAACTTGAAGAAGTCATGGGAAAAAAGTGAGTATTATGAAGGACAGGGTGCTTGGCAAGGGAGAGAAAAGACATGAAATTACGGGCCAATTAGTTGACTTCATTAGTTTTCAAGATGTTAGAGTATTTTATTAAGAATGTTGTTTCAGGGTACTTGGAGGCACATGATAAAATAGGAAGAGATCAGCATAGTTTCCTTGAAAGGAAATTCTACCAGACTGATCTGATGGAATTCTTTGAGGAAATAACCAGCAGGATAAACAAAAGAGAGCCAGTAGATGTTGTTTACTTGGATTTTCAGAAGGCCTTTGACAATATTAGAGGAAAGGTACTAGCATGGATAGAAATAAGAGAGAATCTGAGATGCTATAAACCCAAGCAACACACGCAAAATGCTGGAGGTGTTAATGATCTGGATGATGAAATAGATAGCTTTGAGGCCAATTTGCAGATGATACAGAAATAGGTGGAGGATCAGTAGAGTTGAGGTAGCAGAGTGTTTTCAGAAGAACTTGGACAAGTTGGTAGAATGCAAAGTAGTGACAAATGGAACATAGTGTAGGGAAATGTATGCCCATGCACTTAAGCAGAAGGTTAAAAGTGTAAACTATTTTCTAAATGGGGAGAAAATTCAGAAACCAGAGGTGCAAAGGGACTTGAGCGTCCTTGTGTGGGATTCCAAAAAAGTTAACTTGCAGGTTGAGTTGATGGTAAGAAAAGCAAATACAATGTCAGCATTAATTTCAAGAGGTCTAGGATATAAAAGCAAGGATGTAACTCCAAGTCTTTATAAAGCATAGGTCAGACCACACTTGGAGTATTGGGAGCAGTTTTGGAGAGGGTCCAGAGATTGAAGTTTAATTTGCTAGAAGGTGTTGAATCTGGAATCCATTGCCCCAGATAGTTATGGAGGCCAAGTCTTGGGTATATTTAATGTGGAGGTTGATATGTTTTTTATTAGTAAGGGTGTCAATGGTTACAGGAAGAAGGCAGGAGAATGGGTTTGAAAGGAATAACACATCAGTCATGATAAAATGGCAGAAAGGACATGATGACTAAATTACATAATTCTGCTCATGTCATATGGTGTTACTGATTTATACAGTAGCTGCAACATTACTTAGTAAATCAAGACAAAACAAATTAATGATGGCAGAGCAATGGATGTGATGCATATGGATTTTAGTAAGGCTTTTGACAAGGCTCCCCATGGAAGATTCATTCAATAAATCACGAGGCATAGATTCACTTGGTAACGTCAAACTTGAAGGCAGTGTACAATATTAATAGCAAGCTTCTTAGCAGTGTGGAGGAACATAAGGAACTTGGGGTCCAAATCCTTAGATCCCTCAAAGTCATCTTATAGTATGGTATGGTGTGTTGGCCTTCAATAGTCAGGGGATTGAGTTCAGGGCTGTGGGGTAATGCTGCAGGTCTACAGAACTCTGCTTAGAGAATACTAGGGGTATTATATTTGGTTCTGGTTGCCTCATTGTAGGAAGGATGTGGAAGCTTTAGAGAGGATGCAGAGGAGATTTACCAGGATGCTGTCTGGATTAGAGAACACATCTTATGAGTAAAGATTGAGTGCTCTTGGGTAATCTGCTTTTGGAGTGAAGGAGGATGAAAAGTGACTTGAAAGATTACAATAAGCATAGATTGAATAGCCTTATTCCCAGGGCCGTAATGGCTAATACCAGAGGACATCCTTTTAAGGTGAGTAAAGGAAGGTTTAGGGAGATGTCAGAGGTAGGTTTTTCACATAGACAGTGGTAAATGCTTGAAATACATTGCAGAGAGTGGTCATAAAGTCGGTTATGACTCTTAGCAAATGGATTAAAGCAAAATGAAAAGTTATGAGCTATGTAGGATGGAAAGGACAGGTTGTTCATGGAGGAGATTAGAAGATCAGAGACCTCAGATGTACCACTGCTCCATCCCCCCGCCCCACAATCATCCTCAACACGGCTGTGCGCTGAACCCACTGCTGTACACTCTGCTCACACGTGACTGCATGGCCAAACATATGAATAATCTTCTTGTCAAGTTCACCAATGACATGATAGTGGTGAGGCTCATCACCAATAACAATGAGACAGCCTACAGCGAGGAGGTGGAAGAGATTGAGGCTAAGCAGATAACCTTTCCCTCAGTGTCAACAAGGCAAAGGAGATGGTTATCAACTTCAGGAGAACTTGCACCACCCTCCTGACCTTTACTTCAGCAACAGAGCTATGGAAATTGCAAGAAGTTTCAAACCGCTAGGAGTGCACATCTCTCATGGTCCCAGATCACATCCTTCACAGTCAGGCATGCTCACCAAAGCCTCTGCTATACTCATGTTGTTCTACAGATGCATCCTGACATGCTGCATCACTTCACAGCAGGGAAACTGCACTGCGGCAGACAGGAGGGCTCCACAATGGGTAGTCAAAACTTCCCAACACATCACCAGCATTAGTCTACCTACCATCAGGTGCTGGAAAAGGGCCAGTAGCATCATGAAGGAATTCACCCACCCTGCTATCCCACTGTCTATCCCACTCCCATCAGGGAGGAGGCTATGTAGTTTCCACACCTGGACCACCAGACTCAAAAACATTACTTTCCCCAAGCAGTAAGGCACATCAACACCTCCACTCATTAACCCACCCCTCCATGCCCCAACCACCAACACTTTATCATTTCCTGTCAGTCAACTTATGTAGAGACACTTCTGTGCCTAGCATCTATTATGTATATAAACTATCTTATGTATTTATATTTATTGTTTTCTTATTATTGTATTTTTGGTGCTGCATCAGATCCAGAATAACAGTTATTACATTCTCCTTTATACTTGTGTACAGGAAATGACAAATTGAACAATAGCCTGGGCTAGAGGGCTCATACTGTGCTGTACTGTTCTTTGTTCTATTAAAGGCTTATTTGAGACTATGCAAACAGTTCATTGTTGTGATTTTTGTCTTAAAACCAATTGCTACCTTTTAATCTTGCAGTGGTTGTAGGAGTTACAAAGATTTTGTAAGTAGTTAAAAAGATAGCAAAATTTTTGCCCATTAACAAGAAGTATTTAAATATTGAAGAACAAGTGGTAATCAGATAGTGAGAAGAATATTGGATTTCAATACACCACTGCCCAGATATAGGTAGTTTTCTAATGTAATTTTTATTACTAATTCAATTCTTAGGGAAATTATTTATTACCAAAGCAGATGTTGTTGGAAATCAGCAGGCCAGGCAGCATTTTGTGAGTGTTGCTTGAATTTCCAGCATCTGCAGATTTCCTCGTGTTTGTTGTTGGAAATACTATCTTTGAGATTGAATAGATTTTGGTTGTAAATGATTAACTTCTGCATCTGGAAGAGGTATAATGAAAATAGCAGGGTGTTAGTTTTGAGTTTAAGGTACATTGATCAGATGTATAGAGATTTTGCCAGTAGGAACCAGGTGTAGCATTTAGACTGGTCTTTATCTTCACTTTTGCCAGCAATCAAGTCAAAATACTTACTCTGGATTTTTGTGTCAAGGGATGTCCCAGGAAAGAGACTGGACAAATCTGAGGGAAATGTAACATAGGACTTCAGAAGAAGCAGGTTATGGATAAAGCGTAATCAAGGGAAGCTTGCAGCATTAGAAGCAGCCATTTGGATATTATGTCACTGGTGGGCAGAAAGAGGTATCCAAATGAATTACACCTTCCACCAGTAGGTCCATAATCTAGCACATCACAGTTCATCAGATACAGGCCCAAGGACTGTTTAAAACATAATAAGAGTTCTTGCCACTCTTACCCTCTTAGTCAGTGAATTCCAGACCATTTTCATCCTTTGGGTGAAATCCATTTACTTCACATCTTTTATAAATTGCTTTAAATCTATGCCCTGTGTGTTTTCATTCTTTCCATATACCTTACTAGACCTGACACATATACTTCTATTTATTCTCCTCTCATTTTCCTGGTTCAATAAAAAGAACCCTAACTTATTCAACTTTGCCTCACAGTTGAAGTTTCCAGTTTTATCATCATCCTGGTAAACTTCTGAATATGCATTGTTCACACTTCTAGCACAATCCCACTGCTCTTTTCTCCTTGACTAATAGGAATAGACCCAATCTGCCTTCTTTTGATCACTTTATTGCTCTGTCCTACTACCTTTTTTAAGATTTCTGGACAATCATTCCAAAGTCCATTTGTTTCTTTACATTCCCAGCCAATTCTTCACCCTACTTTTGTGCAACTATAATTTAACGTAACTCTTAAAATATACAGAAAATACAGTAAGACCATATAAAACAGGACAACAGCAGCCCTATCTGTGTACTCCCAAAATGCAACATATTAATAAAAGGACTATTTAGCAATGTTTTATACCAGCAGTTACTCACCAATACATGACAAACCTTTCCTTTAGTTGTGCTGTACCAGGGCCATGGAGCTGCTTCATTGCTGATTCAAAATATTGGAACTTACTCACATCATTGTGGAAGAACTGCACTGTACTCTATGCCCAACATTACATTCTAAGGGCAGTTAGAAATGACAAAAAATGACAGCTTGCTTCTGATATCCCAAGAATGAATGAAAACCAATCTTGATTCCTGACAACGTATTTCACATAGCACCATTAGTTTTTCTAACGTGTTACAGAAAGAAGTATGCCAAGAGATCCATCCTTGATTGGCAGTTCTGAAATGTGCAATATAGTCTAGTTAACACATTGATCCCTTTCAGTGATTCCAGATGCTAAAAAAAATTAATGACTTGTAGTTTTCCTTTTAATATATGATCTTGAAACAAATTTTAACTGGTAATATGATAATTATTGACATTAACAATAATTTTATCTTATGTTGCATGGAGACATTTGGTACAATAAATGATAAGCAACCAAAAATTAATCATCTTTACTTGATGCCTATTTCTGTACTGATTGATGAAAGATGTATATTTCTTAACCATGTTAGTTTTAAAACATGACTTAGTCTATTTTGTACCAAAATTAAGTAAAACATTAATAAGTAAAATCATACAAAATTTTGTGTTACAAAACACAAATCCTAAATTCCACACTATTATAAAATAAATATTAGATTAAACTGTAACTGGATATTTTCTTTTACAGGTGCTTAGTGTCAAATGATTAGGACAAAATGTCAATGTGTCATTGCTGTCAGAATTTCATGACTGAACTGAATTTTGTGGGTTTTCCATGATACAAGTAGCCACGTAAAACTATTAAATGTGATTTGAAAGCATAATTTTGGCATTATAAAACAGATAAAAGCTGAAACGCTGTGTTTTTGTTACAATTTTAAATAGGTTGGCTTCAGAATTCAGGCATTATTCATGTGTTCACTAAAGCATGGAAAGAAAAAAAAAAAATATTTTTGTAATCTCACATTCAGCTAACCATCTGTAAAATTAGCTGGGGTAAATGAGGTTTCTATTGTGAGATTGGAAGGTATCTGCTAGTAGATTAGAAACCAGGTACATATAGCACTTCCCCTTGGTCCCAACAATTTTTAACTATTTAGGTACTTTTCTTTCTTTTCCAATTACTATTCTACTTTTCTAGAGCCCATGCTCTTTTCTCATTCCTACCATCGGGCAGGAAGTACAGAAGCCATATGACTCATGCTACCAAGTTCAGGAACAGTACCTGTGGTAATATCCACATACTTAGATAATAAATTTACTTTGAACTTTGTACTTTCCTGCTTGACTTTATTTTAATTTGGAACTGACCCACACTTGAAGGTGTTTAACATGGAGATAATCTTGTATTTCTGTCACACAGACAGAACAGTTGGTGCTCAAAGTTTCAATTATCTTCTCTACTTTTAGAAATTGCATTGTAATAGTGGTCAATATAATACATAAAGACTCTATGCTAGTGCACAGAAAAGTTAACAATAACTGTTTTCAATAATATTAATTAACTAATACTCAACTGTCCCAGACTAGGGAAGAAATTCTACTTTCTGTATGCCAATAGCTTTCTCAGACCTGTGATACGTTTAATAACACCTGCACTAAATTTTATATCTTGCAAAAAGCAATTAATTACTAATTCTCTGTGAGAATCATGGAGAATCACTGTGAGAAATGACAAACATTTGCTTCAATGTTACCAAATCTTACAAAACAATTTCATACATTATTTTAGCTGTGGCAAATCATTCAATCTTCTTTATAACATTCCTTGTTTGCATGTTTTAATTTCTAATTTCTGAATGGCACTATCAGAAATCCTGCTAAAAACAAAACTACATATTCATATACTACTATATTCTTTAAATCTGTTTGTAACAGCATGATGCATCTGATCTCTTGATCTACCTAGCTCCCATTTCTTTTCTCTCCTCCTTCCTCTCCATCTGCCCTTCTCCAACACACTTGTCCCACTGGCTTCCTTCCCCCACCACTCCTTGTGTCCTCTCCATATTTCTCTCCTTATTCTATGCTCCACCTTCCTCTCTTATCAGATTCCTATCATCGTCATTCCTTTGTCATTTCTGCCTCTCATCTCCCAGCATCTGGCATGATTCCCACATCTGTTTATCAGCCCCTCACCTGATAACATCTATCATCTACATCTTTTTCTCCATCATTTACCTCCACAGTTTTCTTCCTGCTTCCCCCCTCTATCTCTAGATGAAAGGTCTCAACCTGAAACATCAAAAGACAATGCCTCAAAAAAGTGGCATCCATCATTAAGACTCCTCATCACCCAGGACATGTCCTCTTTTCATTGCTGCCATCAAGGAAGATGTACAGGAGCCTGAAGACACATACTCAACATTTTAGTAACAACAACTTCTCCTGCGACATCAGATTTCTTAATGGACACTGAACCCATGTACATACCTCACTTTTGCCCTCATTTTACACTATGTACTTTATAAAATGAAAGCTAAATTTTTTTATTTTTTATATATAAAATAATTTATAGTTTTCTTTATATACTACAATATACTTCTGCTGCAAAACAGCAAATTTCACAAATATGCCAGTGATATTGAACCTGATTCTGATTCAAACGTCCATTTCCCTTTATTGATGCTGCCTGTCTTACTGAGTTTCTCCAGCTTTTAATATGTTGCTGCACATTCCAGCATCTGCAGTCTCTTGGACGTCCTCAGCTTATTATAACAATAACACCTTCTTCTTTAGCAATAAGCTGAACTGAATTATCATTTAAAAGGCACACCAAAGCAAGTTTAACAAATATAAAATATTAAGTGCATATATACTCCATGAACCATAAATGTGCCGCTAAACTAGATTTAAGTTTTACTAAATTCCAGTGAATTTGCATATATGTAATGTATTAGTAGCTTCCCTTTCTCAAGGGCAATGGACTTTGCCCTTATCTCTTTCTCCCAGGGTGATACAAACTGAAGAACAGTTCTTCCCTTAGCCTTTTATCTTCTGGTTGAACCCCACAGCATTGCATTTCTTCACTATACCTTTTAATGCTAATTCTAGTTCATAGCTTTATATAGTGCAGTACTTAACAAATAAGTGCATTAATAACCAGATTGTAACTAAGTTTGTTATCAAAAATCAGAACTAATAAACTGAATAGCTAAAAGCAAAATAAGTATCAAGAAAATTGAGACCACTTTCATCAAGTCCTTCACCATGACAGATTCAGTCAATCATAGCAAGATTACATTTGTCCACCTCAACCCTTGCTATCATATTCCTGCATTCCACTCATTTTTAATAAGTATTTAAAAATTTACACCTAATACACTGATTTTTCTGCATTAATGGTCAGAAAGAGTTCCCAATTTAATCCTGTCTTCTATCAGTAAGTCTATATAGCTGTAAGATAACAAAGAAATACAACCCTAACAAAATTCTACAAATGTACAATTATTTGTAACCTATGGATTATGTTATTTTAATACACTCCATTGCATTCTCTCATTTTCCACCTTAAAGTTCTATCTGTACAAAACTTGGCACATATCCTTGTTTCAACTATTTGCACATTATCCTGTGTCCTTGCAAATCTGTGCCAGCACCTAATCACACAATGAATTGTATTCACAATCCTTGCCTTGGATGTCACTGGGTTTCTTTCACAAAAACACCAATTCTGTTCTGACTGCAGAAGTACTGCCAATGATTTCTTGGCTGCTCATCTATTTTACCATGTGAGATCTAACAGTGGTTCAGGAACCTGTACCAACTTGCAGCACACAATAGCTGAGTTTGAGAAGATAATTGCAGGGTGGTGGGGCCTACTGACAAAATTGGACATTTTGCAATTCATGTGTTTGTCACTTAAATCAGTTGACCAAATTAACCATTATAACTGAAAAATGTCTGTAGCCTTTGCAAATAGATGTAGCAAAAGAACCAAAATAAATTACTGAATTTTTATTCACATCAGCTTTTATTCTTAAATCTAATGATTGGGCTGTATCAACAAAATCACAAGTCTTGAGTGGGATGAGAAAGCTTGAACCAATAGATTAGCTCCTTTTGGATCATAAATTCAGTAAATTCTGCAGTTGCTGGAATATCAGAGCAACACACAAAAAATGCTGGAGGAAAGAACTCAGCAGGTTAGGCAGCATCTGTGGAGGGGAATAAACAGACAATGTTTCAGGACAAGACCCCTCAAGATGCTGCCTGATCTGCTGGATTCCTACAGCATTTTGTGTTTATTGTTTTGAATCATATGTTTTACAGACTGATAAGTAGTCCTTCCTTCTGGCAGGAATTAACAGATCTTGTAAGTAACCATTTCTGTCAGATGTTATACCGTAGCTGTTCTGACAGAATGTCTCCTCGCTGATGATCAACACTGGTGCACCTCAGTGGTGCGTGCTTAGCCCACTGCTGTACTCTCTATATACCCATGCCTGTGTGGCTAGGCATAGCTTAAATACAATCTATAACTTTGCTGACGATACAACCATTGTTGGTAGAATCTCAGGTGGTGATGAGAGGACATACAAGAGTGAGATATGCCAACTAGTGGAGTGGTGTCACAGCAACAACCCAGCACTCAACGTCAGTAAGACGAAAGAGCTGATTATGAACTTCAGGAAGGGTAAGATGAAGGAACACATACCAATCTTCATAGAGGGATCAGAAGTGGAGAGAATGAGCAGTTTCTAGTTCCTGGGTGTCAAGATCTCTGAGCATCTAACCTGGTCCCAACATATCAATGCAGTTATAAAGGCAAGACAGCGGCTATACTTTATTAGGGGTTTGAAGAGATTTGCTATGTCAACACATACACTCAAAAACTTCTATAGATGTACTGTGGAGAGCACTCTGACAGTCTGCATCACTCTGTGGTATGTGGAGGCTACTGCACAGGACCAATAGAAGCTGTGGAGGGTTGTAAAGTTAGCCAGCTCCATCTTAGGTACTAGCCTGCAAAGTACCTAGGACATCTTCAAGGACCAGTGTCTCAGAAAGGCAGTGTCCATTTTTAAGGACCTCCAGCACCCAGGGCATGCCCTTTTCTCACTGTTACCATCAGGTAGGAGGTACAGAAGCCTCTAGGCACACACTCAGCGATTCAGGAACAGCTTATTCCCCTTTGCCATCCGATTCCTAGATGGACATTGAACCCTTGGACACTACCTCACTTTAAAAAAAAAATATTTTTTTGCACAATTTTTAATCTATTCAATATATGTATATTGTATAAAGTATACTGAATATACTGAATAAGATTTACTTATTATTACTACAGTATAATTATTTTTCTTCTATATTATGTATTGCATTGAACTGCTGCTGCTATGTTAACAAATTTCACGTTACATGCCGGTGATAATAACCTGATTCTGATTTGATTCTGAATAGTGCATTTTTGCCCTTGTTTTCAAGTTTACATGATCCACTGTGCTAAGCAAAAAAAAAGGCATAACCTATTGACTGCAAGAACCATGGGTGCAACAGTAATGGCTTCTATGTCCTCTGTTGTTTAAAACTCAAATGACAATTAGCAAATCTGTTGAAATAATGCTTGAAAATGTCGTTTTTCTGTGTGGGGAGTTAAGATGCCTTTAGATACTGAAGCTAATGTTGAACTTTGTAGATATTCAGAAGGCCTGTATTGACTTGCACTGGACTAATTTTTGATTTTGTTAGATGGAACAAGGAATGTAGTAAGAACCTTTCAAGTCACAACATGAAGCACCATTAATTTTTGTTCAGAGTCTCACACAATCAACTAGATGGAGCTTCTCGTTCTCAATTTGGACTTGAGATCTGCAACAAGGACCAAGTAAAGTACAAGTTTAATCTAAGTCAATCAATCTTAGGTTTCTCTTTGTATTCAACAGAATACAATGTAGATACTATTGTGCAACTATGGGATATTCTATTATGGCACAGGCCTGCTGGAATGAATGCTCTGGCTGGATGGTACATGTATAGTAAATGTTTTGTGAAATTCACAGCAAATGTTCTCTGTGAAGATCAGGGGACATTTTACAAATAAAGTTATTTGCATGCGGGCAAGTTTGTAACTTGAACAGTTAGCTTGACCTAGGGCATTGTTTGCACATTGGAAAGTGTTCTCATTGAAATTTCATTCCAAAGAGCTACAGCTTGGCAGATCGATGCTACTACCTGTCTTTGGACTCAAAGCAGACAAGATTCTCTTTTTTGAACATATACCTCTAAGAGAATTATGAATGAAAATGAAAGATCAAAAAAGACACACATCTACTTTTAAGTACTGTATCCTTTGTTCTTCAAACTCATTTCTTTCTCACTTATTATAGATACAAGACTCTTACATCAGCTTATGATCTTCTATTTTTAGTGACTTCCCATTTAGATTTTCTGCATCATGTTGAAAGCAACTCTCATTTGAACGCAGTGGGCTACCGTGCTTCATTTCCCGAAATACCTACCGCACTGGTTACCACTTTGGAAGGCAATTAATATAATTTTATTTAAAATTTCTCTTGTGTTTTGTAAAGATGCTTACATTTACTTTATTAGAATGTAAAAGGAGAAACTGCAAATAGAATACAACAGTTCAGTAATCCTTCAGTTTAGCTTTCAGATTATACTCTTAGTATTTATGTATTTATAGGGAATTGTAAACCATAGAACTTTTTGTCATCAAGATAGGATAATGTTATTTGCAGAAACTCATCTGCTATATTAGTGAAAGGAAGAGTAAGAGTAAGGAAAATTATTGCAGTGGGTATCTTTTCTGTTGCTTTAGGGTCATTAACAATTTATTGAAGGACAAATAATAAATTAACCTTCAGTTCTACGGGAGTGCTAAGGAATATCATTAAACATGATTTTATCTTTGATGTTGCAAGCTCTGCATTTTGACAATTTTAAATTGAAATTATAGCTATTATACTCAAAGTAATAATTAAAGTTAAGTTGCAGTTACACCTGTTAGTGAGTTCAGTTTTACAATTCAGCAGACCCATATTTTGTGTGTTTTGCCTGATTTCCAGCATTGTCAGATTTTCTCTTGTTCCAGCTTTACAATTAACTATTTCAATATCAATTGTACAAATATTCTATAATCCAAAATTGGAAAAGCCATCAGTACTTTGCACATCATGTAGCACTGTGTTCAAAAATATTCACCTTTTTGGATTAATAATTTAGAAACATAGCAGGCCAGGCAGCAACTGTGGAGAGGAAAAGACAAACTTTGTTTTCTGCCTCTCCCAGTTCTGATGAAGAGTTATGATCTCAAACATTAACTTTGGTTCTATTTCCGCAAACATTTTCTGACCTGCTGAGTGTTTCTGCAGTTTTGTTTTTATTTCAACCGTTCAGTTAGAAATTAGTATGCACGTCATTCATTTTTACTTTGTTGTTTTTGCTCAGTATTTAGGGGCCATACTAATTTTGGAAATAAATAAATTCATTATTGACCCAACAGCTCTGTGTTTCCTCACACATTATTATTGAAGGTTTCCTCACTGCTATCAGAGCTGGGAAGTCTTCTGGCCAGTAGAATGAGAATCTGTATGATCATTCAAAGACTAGCTCATGGACATCATGCTAAACATTTGCAGTGTTGATGATGCAGGTTAAGAATAATTGCCACAAATTTCATTCCCAGTTTTTAGTATTAAATGCAGTAAATAAATCTTCAATATTTACAACATTGAATTCATGTGACATAAGAAAGAACATAAAATAAACTAATGGGTATCAGCTAATTATACCCACCCTCCCCCCTACACATGTACCAGCTCATCCATTTAAAAAGATTGAGGCAAATCTAATTTTAACCTGAACATTGCTTTCCTGTCTTTACCCTATATTCAACTCCCTTGTAGTCTATATGTCTGTCAGTTTCCACTTTGAATATATTCAGTGACTCCACCCACTCAGTGGAGGATGCCAAAGAATCTTAACAGTTTGAGAGATTAATCTCTCTATTTGGAGTCTTTGCCCCCTAAATTCTACTGACTATCGCAACTCCACTTCCCTCCCCATCCTCTAGGCATTCACCCAATCAATCTTCCTGTAGGTTTCAAAAAGATCTTTTTCTTATTTTTCCACACTCCAATGAGCATGGGTCTAGTCTACAGAGGCTTTCTTAATACAATATCCCATGAATCAATGAATCTTCTCTGCATTACCTCCTATGCAAGTACGGTCTCCTTTAAAAATGGAGACCAAGACTGTGAGCGTAGTTTCCTCTATTTACATTCTACACACATTCTGCAGCAAAAGCCAGCTTTCTATTAGTGTTCCTAATTAGCTGCTGTACCTGCATGCTAACCCTTTGTATTTTATGCTGTAGTATTTACAGATCTCTTTGTACATCTTTGTTTTGTAGTATCACTCCATTTGAATAACTTGTCCAGTCATTTGTATGGACAGTTTAGATAATTTTGTTCTTCTGAATATTCAATCAATTACTTGAAAATGTATATAGCCATAAAAGGTAAAACTTTAACTATAAAATGCTGAAACAAAATGGAAAATTGCAACTTTGAATGTACTGGTGTTGACCTTTGGAATACATATAATCTTTAGTAATTTGGCATTGATTTTCATTTTTGTCTTTTGTTATTTTCTACCTCCCAAGTGTTCTCCATTTCAACCCACATTGAGTCTTCTAGTGCTGTTCATTTAAATCACTAGGAGGTGTATGATAATAAAGAATGTTGATTTTCTGCTTTTTTTTACTCTCTGGAGAAGTGTCTTCACCAGTCCATCAAGTTGGCATGAAGAATTCATAAAATGAGACTTTTTAATGGGAATCAGGATTTTATTATTTGACATTAGATGTTAGTCCAGTGACGGAGAGTACTACCAAATCCTACATTAATTCTTAGTGTTCCAATTTTAATAATTGCAACTTTTTTCTACAAAATGCTTTCTAATTGGTGGCTGCAACTTTTTGAATATACTATATATATAATTTTATAAACATTTAATAGTGAAAACATGGCCAGTATGCTGTTGAAAGCACAGCATTAACTCTGAGTGATGGCTTATCAATCAATATTGCTCACAATTCCATTTTGGCTTTTGCCACATTTTCCTTCTATTATCTATTTGGTTAAGGCTATCATTTCCCTGCAGCATCCTTCTTTTTCTAGTCACGTTTCACAAGGCATTATGAAGAAAAAAAATGACATCCCATATTACCTTAAATTACTATTCTGAACTTTAGTCCTACTAAAATCACAGAACTCTACAAAATAGGAAATTATCCTTAACCTTTTGAGTCTTCAAAATTGGTGTTTATACTACTATTCACTGTGCTTCATAGTTGAACCATTTTTGTTTTAATTGAAGGTGTAGTGCAGATGACATACTGACATCAATTCATCAATCCAATTCAAAATGTAATTAGAACATAGGAAAGAAGAGCAGGAGTAAACCTTCTGGCCCTTTGATCTTGCTCTGCATAGCTGATCAGCACCATTTCCCAATATTATCACACATCTCTTGATTCCCTTAATGTCAAGAAATCTGTCAAACTGAGTTTAAAATCAACCAGTTCTCCTGGGTAGTGAAACCCAAAGGTTCAACATTGTCTGAATGAAGACTTCTTCATCTCCTTCCTAAACAATCAACCTCTGGTTGTCATGCACACTTCTTTTGTACTAGACCCATCAATCAAGAAACAATAACCTCTGCATCTTGCCTTTTGGTTACCAAAGGAAAAGTGTTTTTTTTGTATGATGAACACAAGACCTTTCAATTTAAAGCTCTGTTTCTGTGGTGAAATAAACTTGTACAACTTTAGTAATTGTTACAATGCTTTGAAGAACGGACAACATAGAAAATATGATCAAACCACAGGTGAATAAAAGAATGTACTACTTTTTTCTCTTCCAAACTGATGAACAAAATAAATTTAATCATATCCTGTAAAATCAAACTTATGTACAAATATTATTAATTTTAGCCATAACAGCTGTTGTTTCAGCTACTTGAAAGTGTGTGAAATGTCTTACAAAATATCATACCCTTATTGCAAAGTATCAAATACCTGCCCAATGCAACACACACAAAATGCTGGAGGAATTCAGCAGGCCAGGCAGCATCTATGGAAAATGAGACCCTCCCTGAAATAGAGACTATTTACTCTTTTCCATAGATGCTGCCTGGCTGCCTAAATTCCTCCAGCATTTTGTGTGTGTTGCTTTGGATTTCCAGCATCTATAGATTTTCATATGTTTCAAATACCTGCCTCTTCATTCTTCAACTGGGCATTATGTTGAAAATTAGGAGTTTTCTCTTTTGAGATTCAGAGATCTGATTTGATGTCCCAGTGTAAAACATGGTGAATGAATGATCTAGCTTTATAGAAAAAAATAAATTTGTTTGAAGGGTATTTTCAAGGGTATGCTAATTTGCTGAATTATAGTCTGTTACTTGAACACGAGTAAATGCAATGATCCTTTCCTGCTCTTTCCTTCTCAACTTTCCTACAAGATTGTTTTCCTACTGTTTCAAGTGGAGAGAACTTACTGGGTTGTTTAGCTTCCTGGGTTGTTTTGCTCGTTCTGACTTTGCTTGACACTATGAATACATTGGACTGCCATATCATCTAGAGGACTTTTCCTTACCAGGAAGATTATTTGATCAACCAGAAGAGTTAAATTAAAAAGTAAATGTTCTTCTGACCACAGTATGAATAAAAGAAAACTTCACAAAAGACATCATGAGTGCAAAGAAAATGAGTACAGTTAAAAGATGCAAAGTGGATAAGGGATAAACAAGTTCCTTTCAGTAATAAACAGTAACTGTACCCCATTTACATACATTGAACTATAATGATTATGGCCAATTGTTTGCTCATTTTGTTAAATCAGTGCACTGAAACTAATAAGTTGTTGAATAATTACACCAATGCAGTTCTATCAGTTCCAACAGTATATGAACATTAAAAAAATGCAGGTGCTAGAAACATAAATTAACAAATAGAAAATGCTGGAAGCTTTCAGCAGGTCTAGCAGCATCTGTGGAAAGAGAAATAACATTAATAATTCAGACTGAAGATGGGGGTCATGATCATCATCAGGGTCACGCTCTGTTCTCACTGCTGCTATCAGGAAGAAGGAAAAGGAGCTTCAGGAATCACACCACCAAGTTCAGGAGCAGTTATTACCCCTGAACCATCAGGCTATTGAACCAAAGGGGATAACTTCACTCACCTTCATTTGCACCATCATTGAAATGTTCCCACAACCTATGAACTCAGTTTCAAAGACTCTTCATCTCATGTTCTTGATATTTATTGCTTATTTATTGATTTGTATTATTTCTTTATTTTTGTATTTGCACAGTTTGTTTTCTTTTACACATGGTTGAATGCCCAAGTTGGTGTAGTCTTTCATTCATCCTAATATGGTTATTATTCTATTGTGGATTTGAGTATGTCCGTAAGAAAATGAATCTCAGGGTTGTGTATGACAGATATGTACTTCAAATATAAATTTACTTTGAACTTCTGAATTACGATGCTGAGAGGATATGTACTTGCTTTGAGGTAGTTCAGAGAAGGGGTACAAGGGGTGGTTGAGAAGGTTAGGCCTATACACACTAGTGTTTAAAGGAATGAGAGATGATCTTATTGAAACATACATGATGTTTTTTTGGGACAACACAAAAAGCTGAAATGAAATTAATGGGTCAGGCAACATCTATGGAGGGAAGTACACAGCCATCATTTCAATTTGAGATCCTTTAACTGGACTTGCCTCAGTCCAAATGAAGGGTCTCAACCAATCCTGTTGACTATTTATTTCATTCTATGCCTGTCTGAACCATTGAATTCCATTAGCTTCTTGTGTGTTGCTCCATATTTTAGCATCTGCAGCCTCCTGTGCTTCCGTGATTCTTTGAAGGATTGACAGAGTACATGTTGAGAGACAGGCATAGTTTTAGAATGAAACAAGATAGAGGTGAGAAAGAATTTCTCCAGAAAAGAGAACAAATCTTTAGATTTCTCTACTCTTAGAGAGCTATGAAGGCTGACTATATTCATGGAGATGGTCAAGGTTTTTGGATCCTGGTAGGTTTGGGGGTTTATATGAAAAGGCAAGAAAATGGTGCTGAAGCTAAGCAAAAATCAACTGTGATTTCATTGAAAGGCAGAGCAGGTTCAAGAGATGATGTGGCCTTCTGCTCCTTTTTTTTGTGGACTTTTGAGAAATCATTGCAAGGTTTGATTAATAAAGCTTTTATTTTGCTTTAATTACTGAAAAAATGGTATTACATTCCATGACTCAAGAAATTTCAAAGCAACATATCTCAAAGCCTATAAATGTTATATTTCTAGTTAGGTGTCAGCTTTACTTGTTAAGTGGGACAATGGATTGTAACGGTTGTTAAGATGATGATGCAGAACATTATTTCCTGCTGTTAGAATGATGCTGTGATCATGGTGCTAACACAATTAATCACATTTAGTGCAGTGAGATCATAAAATCTAGGTTTATCAAGATGAAAATTCATCAAATTATATCTTGAATAGGCTGTTCAACTAAAAATAAATGTAATATATACTAAATATTGGTTCTTAAGGTTTTTATAGCCTCAGGTAGTAATGGGAATAAGCTCCCACTACCTATTAAGTGCTTCCAATGATGTGCATCTCAAATAGCTTCTGATAACCAAGCCCAGCTTCTGGCCTTCATGTATGGCTTAGCTACTAAGTCCAGTGGACCCATTTCTACTGACAGAAGAAGGAACAAAGGTGGGTTATTGATGCCTTAAAACCAGTTGCTTTGGGTAGATGGGTTTTTTCAGTCATGGTTAGTTGGCAGCTCAAATAGGAGAAGGAAAACGAATTTCAAACCTCTGCTGTCTTGCATGGGGAAGGTTTCAGGAGTAAACCATGAGGGGAAAAGTCAGGAGCTGGAGTCCCTAAGGCAGTTCTACATTGAGTTCAACACTGTCTGGCAACTCCTGCAACACCACTGGTGCCAAACTGTATTGGTCTCTGTCGTTCCTTTGGAATCATCAGCTATGTGAATTAGAGGAGCCTGCTACATGGGCAACAGCTTGCTCTCAACATCATACTACCCTGGCTTGCATATTACCTACACAGTTGGAACATAACATCCATGGTTGACCCCAACCAATGGACTGTCTCAATACGGAGGTTTCACAATTATATACGATTTATTGCATATGCATTGTATTTCTAATGAAACATAAAAATCTTTAAAATAGTTTATAGAATCTCTCACTATATATAGTTTAGATAAAGTTTTCTAATGTAAGTTTTACTTCTGGAAAACAGAATAGATTATTTGGTGACAGGTTTTCATATCGTAGTAATATCACACCAGGTAAGGGTCTGATATGTATGAATTGTTGGGTTAGATGAAATTGGTTGTGGCTTATAATTAGAATGGAAAGCTCCAGTATTCAACTACCCACTGATAAGTTTATTTTTCATACAACCTTGCCATATGAGCAAAGTGCCAGATATGATCACATCTCTCTCTTCACACAATGCTGTAATCTATGTGGCGACTAATAACAGAGGCCAACTATTTGGTCAGCACAGGTCAACTGAGAGACTAAGGTGAAAAGAATTATAAATTCAGTCTCCACTTAAAACTCCTTTATTTTAATGTTCTTTAATTACTTATTAGTCTTGTAATATTTCTCCAAAGATTTTGTATAAGTTTGTGATTTGTAAATGTGTTTCCGAACACCTAAATGTTCATATATTTTTGTCTTGATTAAGAACATTTTTGAAATCATATTAAATTTATTAATTAACCTGGCTTTGCCCTAAGCACTGCTTAATATTGAGGGCTGTGGTAATGGACCTGCAGCAGCATGCTGGCTGAAACTCAGTTGGAACATATTGCCTTCAAGATTAGGAGACCTGGTACCATTGAGACCATGTATTATTGCTGGTTTAGAACAGAGATGGAGGAGACAAGGTGTTGTGGGTCAAATCGAGCATAATTAGTGATTGGTAACCAGTGGTGTTCCACGGGGATATATTCTGGGACTCTTGCTCTTTAAGATTTTAATAAATTACCCAGATGAGGAATTGGAAGGATGGGTCAGTAAGTTTTCAGATGACATGGTAGTTGATGGTGTTATCGATGGTGAGGAAGGATATTATAGCTTACAACAGGATAAAACAGGATGTAGAGCTGGGCAGAGAATTGGAAGATGGAGTTCAATCCAGCAAAGTGTGAAGTTCAAATTAAATTTATGTCACTATATATTACTCTTGCAGGGATTCACAGTGGATGCAAAGGAATACAATGAAATCAATGAAAAACTACACACAAACAAAAATGGACAAACAGCCAATGCATAAGACAAAGTATGCAAATACAAAAATAACAAACAAACAAACAAATAAATAAATAGTTAGATAGATAATATTGAGAACATGAGTTGTAGACTCCTTGAAAGTGAGTCCTTGGGTTCTGGAATCAATTCAGTATTACAGTGTTTGAAGTTATCCATGGACTTGAAGGTAGAATACAAGGTTAATGCCAGGATTCTTAGCAGTGAGGAGGAACAGAGGGATCTTAGGGTCCAAGACAACACAACCCTTATAGCGGCCATGAAATTTTTGGAGTAGTTAAGAAGGTGTCTGGTGTGTTGGTATTCATGAGTCAGGGTTTGAGTACAAGGTCCACGAGATAATGTTGCAATCTCCATAAAACTCTGGTTAGGCCATTCTTAGAATGCTGCGCTCATTTCTGGTCAACTCATTATAGGAAGGATGTGGAGGTTTTGGAGGGGGTGCAGAGGAGGTTTATAAGGATTTTGTGTCGATTAAAGAACAAGTCTTATGAGGAAAGGTTGAGTAAGCTTGTGTTTTTTCTCTTTAGACTGAAGGAGGATGAAGTGACTTGGAGGTTTTTAAGATTATGAGACTCACAGATAGTGGACAAGCAAGCTCCTTTTCCCCAGGACAGCAGTGGGCAATACCTGAGGACATTCATTCAAGTTGATTAGAGAAAGGTTTAGGAGAGATATGGGCTATGCAGGAGGGAAGGGTTAGCTTGATCGTGTAGTAGGTTTATATAGGTGAGTGCAACATTGTGGGCCAAAGGATCTGTACTGTGTTGTACTGTTCTATATTCTATGATTAAGCTTATAATGAGTATTGCAAATCTAAGACAAACCAATATCCTAGCATTTACTCATTAACAGTAACTGACCTGTTAACTACATTGACCTAGAACTGAAATTCAGGCGTGATTATGAAACATAGAAGCATCACTCAGGCAGTTACTAAGGACTTGTCTTATAAATTTAGAAACCACTGATTTTGTGCAGATAAACAAGGATTTCTAACTGTCACTGCTCATTTCCCTTAGGAATTTCAGTACTGCTCTTTCAGAGAAGTGGAATCACTGTGCTTATAGAAATAAATTGCTCAGACTTTCTTCATTCAACCATTCAACTCAGCACGAGACCCTGAAAATGTCAATGTGCACTGTTAATTTGTAAATCATAAAAACTGCTTTGCAAGCATTTTATAAAATCAAAATTACACTGGTGGCAGAAAATTTTACAAATAATTGATATTTTCTGTATGTTCTAGAAGGAAGATACTGACTGAATCATGGTATTTTGCAACTAGTGGGAAAATATTCAAACAATTAATATTTTGGCATTTACCTGCTTCCATGAAACAAGCAAATTCATAACAAAAGTTCTCCTCCACAGTGGAAAACTCATTAGACAAAAATAGCTTGTTTGGAAAAGTTGCCTCTTACTTTTCTTGTGAAGTATCCTGGGAGCTTTTATTCTGTTGAAAGTATTTCATACATGCAAATTGTTGTTGTTCTTCCTGAGCAACTAATTAACAGGTTTTGACTTGGATGCCCCTTCTATAAGAGTTATTAATTCTTAACAAGTTTTCTGTATTTTTCCTAGTTGACATGTTCTTCATTTGTTCCCCCTTTGGTACGTTTTGTTCTTTGTCAAATATTTGGTGATACTTAAATCATTACTTCTCTTTTAAAAAGGACTCAGCATAGTTTCACAAAGGAGGAGCCTGCTTTAACTGCTTTTCCATTGTCTTTGGAACTTGCATTTATTCTATGCAAGTGATGAAGGGCATGACAAAGGAAAATACACTTCCGTAGGTTTCAGCAACTTGCATTTGGAATTGAATGGAACTTTTGTTTCTCTTCAAAACTGCCATCATCATCCTTTTGGTTTCCTATACAAATTAATCTTAAAAAGCCATGTTCTTTGCATTATTAAGGCATATTTCTACATTTAAAACATTGCTTACTTCTTTCCTCACTTTACTGACCTGTCAAGTAACTCCAGCAATCACCTTCCTGGCTTTTTGATTTCCAGCATGCATCAAATTTTCCACCAAAACGTTGTACATAGATTACTGAGATTCTATTTTGCCTTCAAATTTCTTGTCATAGTTACTAATCCCATTATATTCCCACTCTCTGTGAACCCCTGAAGCCTTACTTTCTTCTTTGTATATCAACACCTAACCTCTGATCTCAAAAGTAAGCCACCCTTTATACTTTTTAAGGGTGCTAGTCTCGCTGTCTGTTAGTCTCTCCCTAAAGCCTTTCACTCAGCTGCTGCTTTCCCTGCCCTTGAAACCCTCATCAAAACCATTGTTTCAATTCTGCTTTATTTTGTCTTATGAAATTTCTTGGCAAACATTTCTCCCTATCAAATATGTTCAGTATTATGCTGCTACATGAATCTAAAATATTTTTGTATAGGATGTGCTTAGACGTTACAATTCCTGTAAATGCTAAACAATATGTTTCGTGGCCATTATTGGAGATATTGGATTGACATATGACAGTAATTTAGGGAAATTAAGGGTTATGGGGAAAAGGCAGGTAGATGGAGCTGAGTTTATGGACAGATCAGCCATGATCTTATTGAATGGCAGGGCAGGCGCAATGGGCTGGATGGCCTACTCATGCTCCTATTTCTTATGTTCTTATGTGATGCAATGTCCTTCTACCAACACCAAATACTATTTCATTTACATGGCTGCTTTGGTATCAACTTTGGAGCAGCAATATACAAATGTGCAATAAATGTTAAGTGCCTAGTGCTATACATCCAGAACTTTGTACTAGTGATATGACAAATACAAACTTATTTTTCTGCATTAGTTCCTTGGCTAGAAAGTTTTAAGAGAAGCAAAGGAACAGTGAGCCAATTATCATTAGGTATAATATAGGTAATTGGTGAGAAAATCACGTTAATTATAGTAACCATCAGCTTTACTATTCAGTTAGCATAAAGCTTAATGAATCAGGTATGAAGACTGTAATTGCATAGAAAGGACAGAAATTGAACCTTTGAGCAAACTGATGAAAACAGTGCATTGATATCAAGCTTTTGGATGTTACACTTATTCTGTACTCCAATGTTTTCTCTGCAAGGCCCTCCAGTTTCACTGGAAGGATGAACAGAGCCAACATCCTGTATCTCAACACTGATACCTTAGTTACACAAGTCAGCTCCATTAAGCAAAGCAAGTTATCTGCATACTAAAGCATGTTCTATTCTAAGCTTGGTCACAAAAAGAAATTGCCATATGGACAGAGAAAAAGACTAAATCTCTCTTGAAAAAAAATCCAACATCCCTGGGGATCTTGGGAATCCTGGTTCTTGAACACTCAAAGATGATATTGAGTTCCTATTCCATTCATGTAAAACAAACAGAAGCTTTGATAAATATCAGAACATTGCACTACTCTAAAGTAGCCCAATTAAATGTTTGCCCCATCAAGCACTTTCAGAACTATTTTCAAAAGCATCTGCACTACTCTCAGTGACATATCTCAGAACTGTAGAACAATCAGCCCTAAGGTACCATGTGAGAATTACTCCAATGTTCCCAGTTTTTGTTTCAAATCAATACCATTTGCAGTTTTAACATTGGCTTCTTTTCCCCTTGCATGTATTTTCATTTGCTTGTCTCTCTGTTTTCCTTTGGATTTATAGAATAAAAACACGCCAGGAAAGCAAATGAAAACAGTTTCCACAATCAATATGGTAGGGAGAATATTTTGCTATATTAAAATTATCTTGCACCTTTTAACGTTTAATATCTTTGGTTTCCAAGTTTATTTTCTCCCATTCATTTTTGTGTCATTTCCAAGTTTAATTCACCCTCTGCCTCATTATTTAAATTTCTCTTCAATTATCATCTTTATACTTTTTATTTCTCTCTTTCCTTGTTTCTTTCTTTACAGCTTCTCTGGCTCTTGCTCAACTTTCATGATTGACACCAGCCTTGTGCACTATATGATGTGCGAACCTGATGGCCTCTGTTCTCAGTGTTATAAAACGTGAAGTTGACACAGCTAGGAAAGTGTATTTGGTCTTGTTCCTGTTGTTGTGAATGGGTTTATTTATGGCAGTTTCACTACATAATGTATAAGAATGTTGTCTTGGAAACAAATACAAGTAATTGTTAATTGCTGGCATTTTTAATTAATTCATTTCTAAACACTGTCAAAATGAATGTTTTCTGTTGTCTACATATGATAAGAAGACATTATAACACATAGAATACTAAAATGCTAATCGTCCTAGGAATACTTACTCGTCTTTACTCGTGAAGCAGTGTAAATTTGAACAACCAGAGTAATTTATGGCTTTGTGTGGTTTATAAGGATATGCTCAAGTTAACCCAAAGTGACTCATCTTATTCAGCCTCCTGGGAATGGCATGACCTTTGTTCGGAAAAACTTCTTTCATTCCACTAACATCTATCACTATTGCAGGGTAGTGCCTGTAATGAGAGTGTTTGTCTTTTCATTAAGTGTGACACTTTTTCTTCAAATTTGGATTTTTTAATTCTTTTGACAGCCAGGTTTCATTTTGAAATGTCATTTTTTTGCACATAAATTGTGCAAAAATGCCCTTGCCTGATCATTCATCATTAATTCATATTTACTTCCATATATCAAACTCAAATAGTTCTTTGTCAAATCTGATATTGCTACATTTTACCAAGTGTCCACTTGTGCCAATTAACCCTGTTTTCATTTCAAATGGTGCATGTGAAATGTAAGCAGGAATGCATCCTGCTCACAATTTTTGTTGTGGAGATTGTTAACATGAACTTGTTGAATTTAATCATATAGATAGAGTTTAATAACCTGTCATGCTAATTGTGTATCCCTTTTAGTTTTTGTGTGCAGGGATACTATTGTGTTAGAATGTTAGTTTCAAATCTGGTTGGGGAGCCATAACATTTTACAGTTATTCTTATCATTAGTTAAGAAGGAACTGCTAGGATAGATCTTCTATTCCAAGCAGTTTCCACTAGTACGTATTTCAAAAAGAGCACACAGAAGAGAAGGTGGTTTTACAGCATTTATCCGTTGCTGTTAATTTTGGAAGAGTTGTTCTGATTAAGCAGATATAGTTAAAGTGGGCACTCAATGAATTTATTTTAAATAAAAAGGATTTAACTGAATTTGATGATACATTCCAAAAACTTATTCCTTTACATTATGTGCATGGTACAGATGACTATCTTGGAAGTTCATGTAACCTCAGTGAAATAAAGTTAATACTATATTGAGTAATTAAATCACAACAACTTAATTTCAAATTGCTGTAAACACCACAAGTTGATCTAAAAAGAAATTACTGATTCTGGGCTTGAGGCTTGAGAAAGCAAAGATGTAATTAAATATTGTGAAATTTATGTCTCTTAAAACACTAGTTCTTTTATTGATGAATTATGATACCTTACAAGGATAGGTTAAATTTCATTTGTTTTTGCTTCTTTACTGAATGTTGCTAATGTTTTGCCTTTACTTTCTTTAGTATAGCTACAATGTTTTTCAAGTATTACTACTAATTTAGCTTCATAATCTGCAGCCTTTTTGTCTGGGGAATTAAATTTGGTTAAAGAATTTCATATTTTGCTGTGATTATGGTGTTTTGGAAGATGGTAGGTAGTGTCCAGTTGGAAAGCAGTTTCCCATTGAAGTATTTCTACATAATCATTTCTCAGCTGTCAGCAGAAGAGCTGTCTTTCAGTTGTTACAGCATAATGACAATAGGCAATAACTTACTGCCATGTGTATACTACTCCTACTGTTCGCATGTGTACAGTCAATGATAACAATTACAGAAGCATCAGTGCTGTCCTGCTTTTTGCATTCTATAAGTATTTAAAACATTAAACAAAATGGTTTGGATGATAGTGAAGCCTTGTTGATAATCTCGGAACCACAATGGCTGTGGTTCATTAATGTAAAAAGACAACTAACATTGCTTTGCATCCTTTCCAGGAACTGTAATGATGTATAAAATGTTGATTTGTACTTTATGTAATTTCCCTGTCGAGATTTCCCTGCAGCACTAAGGGGCTACAAATTTAGGAGAAAAGCTGATCCAGTGCAATCTAATTAGAACTAACGGCAGAAAGGCAATGTCCTTATGCTGATTATAGACCTACTCAAACAATGTTCTTCCTTTTAATTATTTAGTTGTGGGAAAGAACAATACTGCAGCATATTATTGATACTTTTAGGTGTTAAGGGAATGAATAGACATAAGGAGTGTGCAGGAAAGTGATGCTGAGGTTGATCAGCCATGGTGTTGAATGGCAGAATAGGGATGAGGGGTTGCATGTCAAACTCCAGCTTCTTACCACTTAAGTCCTTATATATTTTTATCACCAGTTTATTTATGAGAAAACAAAGACACTTTTGTACATTGTAATGCATCATAATGTCTCTTGACAAAATGCACACAAGAAAAATGACATATGCTATGAAAAGCTATTTAAAATCTTCCCTATTTTGATCTTTTTTCATTATCAGTGGAAGTCACAAGTGGTTGGTGTATGCAGTGTTATTCACACTTAACATATCCCTCTGCTAAATGTGTTTGTAATCAGATTTTAAAACTGCCCGATTTTTTTGGTTTTAAAGATGATCAGTAACCAACTGACTATGAAGTCAAATAAAATGTTAAAAAGGTTTTTGTAATAAGCTAATCTTGCTTCAGTGCCCTGAAGGGTTTTGTTGATACCAAGAACAGGATCAGAGGCTTTAACCCTAGTCCATCATTTAAAAAATGTTGCCTGCCCATATTGATTTCTAGTAAAATCAGACAGTTGGGTATTCGTGCTACAGCTTTTTTTTACACTGTAATGTTTAGCTATATGAAAGCCCCAGTTATCTTTGGCACCATCCGTACATTGACTGTGTTTTCTTAATTTTAATTTCAGTGTTGCATTTTGTTATTTGAGTGAGAGAAATTGTTTTTTCATACCATTGCAAATAAAGTCTCAGAACTTTACACATTCCAAATTGTCATAACACTTTTGATTGGGAGGGGGATCCAGAAGAGCAGAGTTTAATGGACGTAGCACACATTCGCTGTACGCATGTTTTAGTATTGAGAATATGAGGAATAAGGTGCAAAACAGAATTCAGCATGAAGCATCAAAGTTACAAAAAAAATCAGCTTACCTTAGTATCCTCACACATCTATCTCAGTTTGCTTGTTTTCTTTTGCGCTTGTGATCGAGGGTTTGTTTTAAATACTATTGGTTTCCATAAACATGTATTCTGCTCTCCGATAAGCAGCAATATTTGAGCTGTATTCTAACAATAAGCATCTGTTAGCGTTGTTTGCAATCTGCTGTCTAACCGAGACTGACAATCCAGTGTATGAAAATACTGCTAAGCTCCTTTATATTTCCCCTCGATTCCAGAGTCCTTAGTGGTGCATGCTTCACACTATCAGTTGTCACATTGACATCGCACTGCCTGCTCAGCGGTCATTAATAACTGAACACCCTCCACTCCCCAGAGAGGAGCCAATGATTTCCTTGAGCCAAGGTGTATCCTTTGCAACTGCTCGAGTCTGGTTGGATGAAATAACTTGTCTATCACGTGGCAGAGCTGCTGAAGACCGGATAAAAGGAGCAAGTGTTTAGGTTTTCCTTTGTATCTTTGCTAGCTGCTCTGTTCACATTCAGGAATACAACAGCGACACGTCCTGATAACATCACTGCTGTCAGCGTTTAGCACAACACTTGGGCGCTTTTGATTTTAATCAATGAAAGTAACTCAGTTTTAACTCTGAAAATGCTATAAGGCTTTCCTTAAAACTATTTATTTTGATGTAATTCATCTCAGAGGACAGCACGCCGCACTATGTGATGAGACAGTGACTGAAGCGATTCTTCACCACCTTCAATCCACCATAGACAGGTGCTTAAACCCCGGCACATTGCACTTTCAGTCTGTGCTTAGCTTAAAGACAAAATTATATTCGTATTTCTTACGACATTAATTTGTTCATAGTTTAAGCACCTAGCATCTTCAAATGTTTACAGCTTGAGCCTCCTAACACCTTGTTGCGCCAGGATTGCGATTTTAACAGATATTTCGAGTTACAAAGTGATATACAAGAGCATTTGTTTAATATTTTTATTAATCCAAATTTATAAACTCTAGCTTGGAATTATACAGCTCAAGCACCTCTGCCGGTGATGAAAAATTAATTCTCAGCATGAAATTTTGGAATCACAATGCTGTAGAAGTGTGTGATATGAATTGAAATAAAGATCACACCTCGACATAAAAGACAGACCACTGTAAATGTTAGTGAGAGTGAAGTAGTCATATGGTGGTGTAAACCAGGTAGAATCAGCTGGAGTTTGAGCAATTGGAGCCCCTGATGTCTTTGTTACTCTTTCATCACACACTTTTCAATTTGAGAATTCCAGTTGTCTTTGTAGAGATGTGGGGGAAGGAGGGGAGCATTGAGCTGTTCATACAATTTATTAAATCAACAGGCAATGTTATTTAAATCTGCACTTTTACAAATTACAGTTTAATCTGATTGTGATAATATGGGTTTAACGGGGAAAATTTGCATAGAGTAAGATCCTTACCTCCAGCCTCCTCCTCCACACCTAGCCTTTGTTTCTGGTTCTGACAGAACTACCAGAGTGTATTGTGATTTGGTTGATACCTTCATCTTGTCATTCTTCAAATAAGTGTCACCACTGTTGCCAATTTATCAATATTAGGAACAAATTGTTATGGTTGGTCTCAAGAGATGATGTGTATCTGCCTCAATGGTCACTGTCAATTTTAAATCTTTAAAATATATATTAGATTCCCTTCTGTCTCTAAAATGTGAGAAGCAATGGTAGGATAAATTACTTCTTAATAAGGATTATTTATTTACAACACCCAGAGCAACTGTAATAGAGTATGACAAGAATTATTTAAATATTGTGAAAAAGCTAAAATTCCCATATTTAACTGTGACACACAGCAGAAACTAGGTTTGTAGTACCCACTTTTGGTCAGTTTGATTGGCTCCAAAATGATATTTTTTGAACATGTGCACTTTTGTAAAATAATTTGTGATGGACGCCATCTTGGTGTGGGCCTTAGCATGAGTGGAGGTACACAGAACAAACAGGTTATAAAGTAAGAAAAACAAATGCAAAGCTGAGGTGATGACAAAGCTGGCATTTTGGAGCTCAACACTCTAGTCATTGCCGTGTGTTAACATCACATGGCTTAACATGTGTTCAGCAGCAGGAAGGTACACCCCCACTGGCAATGCTTAAAGGAATGATCCATTATTATAGGCTAGTTGCTGATTGATTTTCTTCAGCTATTGTTACAATTCTACTAGAGTTTGATGCTTTATATAGTTGTTTCATTTGCAGAAATCTACAGGGAGTGGAATGGTAGCTGCATAGGGAAGTTATGCTGACATCTAATCTACTGCAAAAATCCGTTGCTCCCACACTAAGACAAAATAGTAGGCATTCCATATGTAGTGTAGTGTATTGTATCTGAGGGAATAAGAAGAGTCACAGATACACAGCACACAGAAATGTGGCCCTTTAGTCCACTGAGTTCATGCCAACCACTAAACACCAATTTACACTGATCTTGCACACATCCCCTTTTATTCTCTCATTCTCAATATCCACACCCCCAGCAATGATGATACTGCTCACCTACACATGAAGGGGAATTTTACAGTAACCTACCAATCCAGTTGTTTTAACAGAAACTCTGAGCTTGAAAAACTGGGAAAACAAGGAAGCTGAGCGAGTTTCTCTGAGATACCTGTGCTACCAAAAGTACATGCTTGACAACTCAACTGTGAGCACAACTCTTTAATGACATCAAGAAGAATGAAATGCATTTATGCAACACCTTTTAACATAAAGATCAGACATAGAGTTAATGAATCAAAAGCTTGGTCAGAGAGATGTTTTAACAGATGGAAGAGAGAAGCTCTGAGATTTGGGGAGGCAGTTACAGAGCCTGTGGCCTTCGCAGCTGAATGATGGAGCAATTAAATGCAGGGATGATCAAGAGAGCAAAATTGATTTAGTGTTGTCTCAAGGGATCGTGGACTGTGAAAAGTATAGAGACAAGATTTGGAAACAGAGATGCCAATTCTTAATCAGGAACTAATTTTAATTACTGAGCACATAGTAATCCTGAGTGAAATTTGGTGTGAGGTGGGAAATTGGCAGTTATGTTTCAGATGGGCTGAAGGAAAAACAAGGACAGCTAGAGAGACATGGATTGGCCATCTTAGCAAAGCCAATGGTTAAAAGTTCAAATTTCATATTGGAATTAATTATGATCCGAAGATTGCATCATGGTTAGCATAATACTTTACCTTGCCAGTTGTAAGTTCTGGATTCAATTCATGTTACTGTCTGTAAGGAGCTTCCATTTACTCCCTGTGACTGCATGTGTTTCCTCCAGTTGCTCGGGATTACTCCCACATTCCAAAGACGGATGAGTAAGTTGCAGGCATGCTAAGTTGGTGCCAGAATCGTGGTGACACTTGCAGACTGCCTTCAGCACACCCTTGGTCTGCGTTGGTTAACGATGCAAACAGCGTATGCTTCGATGTATGTACATATGACACATACATCTAATGAATCTAAAGTATATAGCTGACAGTGAGCGAATGAAAACTAATGACAATATCTTCCATTGAAATGAATGCTGACATTGTATTTCCTTTCCTTATCATCAACTCAACCTGCAAATTAACCTTTTGGGAATTCTGCACAAAGATTCCCAAGATCCTTTGCACCTCTGATTTCTAAATTTGCTCTCCTTTTAGAAAATAGTTTACATCTTTATTCCTTCTACCACAGTGCATGACCATTGATTTGATGAGGGGCTGCATTTGAACAGGAAACCATCAGAAGCTGTTGGTCATAACATGGAAAAATGAAAAGAATGTAACTAGAGAAGTGCAGTCTAAGCAACAAGAGGCACTGGACGGGAATGATGAGACAAACTATGCTGTCAATTGGAAAGAGGTTGCGAAGGATGAAACACAGAAACAAATATTTTCAGTGATATTTATCATATCGACATTGGTATATGAATTGAGACTTTAATGAATGTCTCACAGTAGGATTCCAGGAAATCGAAGCATGTATTTGAATAGGTATAGTGTATGAGGGACTTTGAAGTAAAAAGGGAGCTCGACAATGGAGCAATAGATTGCACACTCCCTGTCTTCCTTCAGCTTTTTTTTATGTTAGTGACCCTTCCTGCCCTTTATCTGAAATCGAAAATTTCAGCAATCTTTCTTCCACATGTTCAATTCTTCCTCTTCCTTCCTTCTTTTTTCTTCATTTCCACACCAGGATTCACTAGCAAAACACATTCACTATAATGCCCAAATCCACAGTTGTCTTGAAAATATTACCTCTAATAATAATTCCTCCAAGTTTTCCATTTTTTCATCCCTATTTTTCTCTTTCTAACATAACTGTTCTGAAGATACCATCTTCTATTGCAGTTTTCTTCTTCTAGTTGAGGATTCTCCTTCACCACACGTGATAAGTCTTCAACCTTGTCCTTTCCATTTCCCAGATTTGTTCTTTTATCCTCTATCTTTCCTTCCAGTGCCAAGGTGGGGTTCCTCTTGTCCTTACCTTCTACTTCAAAAGCCACCACATTCACTGTATTTTTCTCCACTCTCTTTGACACCTGCTGGGCTGTGCTAACACTGTACATCATCTCCCCTTGTTTTCTAGCATTTCAAAGGAACCATCATTGCTGGAATATGTTGATTCATCCATTTATTTCTACCAATACCTACTCTGCTTCCCACAAGATCATGCCCTACAGGTAATGCAACTCTCAGTTTCTAATAAAATCTCCTCCAGGTTTCTACTAACGAGTCCCTTTCTGGGTGAAGCAGCAATGTACTGAATTTGCTGCTAATGATGTGGTCTCCTCTAAAACAGGGAGACCAAGTGCATTTTGAGTTACGGAGCAGAATTATGCAGGTACAGCATTCTGTAGGTGACAAGTTGAATCAGTTTCATGTGGTAGCGTGTCACTTTGCTGACTGCATGTTTGATACAGAGGCCAACAAGGTTTCTGAAGTGACTTTTGTGGAAATGTGTTCCTGACCTGCTTAAGTCATCGGTCTGCACTCATGCTCAGTATCCTACATATTGTAAAAAAGCTTAATATATATTCAAAGAATAGTACATCATCTGGCAAGACCCATCACAACTCTCCATCTTGAACAATTGCAGAGAATTTCCAGCTTTTTTAAAATTTCAGTTTCAGCTTTCTTGGATCCACGATGTTTCGTTTAGTAATGTCAGACACTAATTCTGCTCCTCCTATTTAAACATAAATAGAAAATGTTTAAATCTTTACATCCTGTTAGAAATTTTTTTTGATTGTACCATGATCCCATTTTGTCATTTAATCTCCCTTTCCTTCCACCCTCTCACAGACATTCCCTTTGTCCTCTCCTGGCATTTCCCCTTTTCTCTGCTTCTTAAAACCTGTTTATCTCTTTTTTTTGTCTCCAGTTCTGGTGTAAGCTTATTTTTCTGATGCATTAAATCTATCTGTCCTTGCATGGATGTTGCCTGACCAAAGTATTTTTTAGAACTTTCTTTAATCCTTTTTGAGTGTCAGTTTGAATCCTGTTTATTGGGGATTTTTGACAGATGAGCCAGCTGAGTACTGTCTAATTAGTGATGCACTTCCTGGAATATGATATTTGAAGAGGCATTCACTGATTTAATCAGTCATATGTGTCATTGACCTTTTGGCCTTCTGGTCTTCAAGGCTTGAGTTTATTGTTGAGGTGAAAGTTCATCTGCTTCAGCAGTTTGTGAGCAATTGTCTTCATGGCTTCGGGTTACCCTGAAATTTCCAGCTATCTCTGCTTTGCACTTCCTTTACCAAAGTTGCCATTGCATTTTAAACAATATAGAACAGCACAGCACAGTACAGCCTTTCGACCCACGATGTTGTGCCTACCCTAAGATCAATCTAACTCTTCCCTACTTCATAGCCTTCCATTTTTCTATCATGAATGTGTATATCTACATTTCTTAAATGCCCCAAAATGTATCTGTGTCTACCACCACCCTTGGCAGGATGTTCCATGCACCCACCACCATCTGTGTAAAGAATTTACCTCTGAGATACCCCTCCCCATACTTTCCTCCAGTCACCTTCAAATGATGCCCCATTGTGTTAGCCATTTCCTCCCTGGGAAAAGTCACTGGCTTTCTGGTTTCTCATTTCTCACTGCTTCACTAGTGAGATTAACTTTTCGAAGGCCACGGTCATTGTTCTAAACACAAGGCACCATTGCCGTCTTTAGATAGGGTAGACTGCCCTTAACACAAGCTGGCACTCGCACTTGGTTACAAGCTAATATGTGATATTGACTTATTGTCTGCCTTGCAATCTATAGACATTGTCTAATCATACATCATGATCCTTTATTCAATGATTGTGGAATTCAATCTCATCGAAGTTGTCTTGATACTATAGATTGCCTTTCAGAATTTTGGTACTGAATGAGACATGTTTCCAGGTAAATTTCAAATGTAGACTGTGAATGAATGAGTCATTATAAAGAAACAAAGTTCCAAAGGCAGTAAAGAAGGATTTAAAAACAGCAGCTAAAACTTCATTTAACTAGTAACAGGGTAATTATTATACACGAGAGCTTTTTGTATTACTCAATTGGCTTCTTTATTAGAAGCATCAACCCATTCTCAAGGACATTAAAACGGGAATCCAACTTACATGGTCTGTGTTTTTATGCCAGCTACTTGACATTAGTTCTACTGTCTTTGATGTAAATCTGGCAACAGTCTGTTAGTCTAACAGCAATATGAGCTGATTCCTCTCTTATCATTAGTTCTCTTTTACTTTCCCCTATCGTCTATAAAATCATAGATTTGAGTATACCTTCACATTGGGTATGCTGATGCCACTTGGTGTGAGTGAAATCTGCTAATCCATATTCATGGTATGAACTCAGCCTTTCCCTAGGATGGTTGATTGGCATTGGTATAAAGTGTAAATGACTAGAGAAAGCAAGATGTGCTTGTATTTTTTAAGTTGAGATGAATGCAGAATGCATTCAGCATAACGTGTCAGATGCACATGAGCCAGTACTTTGCGTTAACTACACAGATTTTTCTGCAATAATAATAACAAGGTTATGATCGTCACTCATGGTTCTTTCAAGGCAAATCTGATAGTAACATTCAGCTTTTGCAATAAGCAAAAATCCAGATGATGCTGAGAGAAACCTCCTGCCTGTCCACAGGGTGTGCTGTTGCAGTCCTTGGCAAATGATTGCTCTGGAGATCATTAACAAGTCTCACGTACCTGTATAATTCTACAGTTGGAAATTCAGTAATGGTACTTCAAAGATTGGGTGAATTTTAATGGCATAATATAATGATAATAATTTAATTTATTTGGGTTTAATGAAATTTTTTAATACATAGAATTTAATTCCTCTTAGGAAACTGAAATGTACAGGTACATTAAAATATTGGTTTAGCTTCTGCTTGCCTCTTTTTTGTATTTCCCAGTTTTCATTTTGATTGAAACATTTAAATGTAATTTAAATTTCTAACTCTTTATTTCCTGCTTTGGGCTAGATGGCTCATCATAGGTCTATTTTGTTCAAGAGCTTCGCTGTTGCTTTCCTGCTGATAGATATTCTGCTTGCCATATAGGAAACAAACATACTAGGATTATTTTAAAATATCAAAACATTGAACTGTGATCAAGATCAGCAATTTACTCATCTTGTTTATAGTGCAGTATTGATAGTTCATCAGATAATATGATCTTATCCATCACTCATCTGAAGTGATCAGTACAGTTGATTCAGGTTAATTGGGACATAACAGGACCTGTATATTTTGGCCCAATTAAGTGGTGCCAAAGTTTATTAGCCAAAGTTTCATGAAAGTTGGTAACGGTAATAGGTATAAAAAAAGACAAACTACCATTCAACTAATTATGTATTTGTGTATTTAAATGAAATGCAGAATTAGGACGCTATCAATACCACTATGTAATATAAAACTGCATTTGTTTCTAATAGTTATCATAAAAGGAATTCATCCAGTGTACACTGTCATGTTCTTTTGATAGACTGTAAATGAATAAAATCAGTGCAGACACCTAGTGCAGATAATGGACTGTCTTAATACAATTTTTAACAATTGTATCCTCCAAATCTTCATTTTCATTGCAACATTTAAGATGATTGTTGATACCTTCAAATTCTTCACATTCTCACTCCTTGTCGTTTCTGGCATCTCCAAGCCTGAATAGAAACATAGAAACATAGAAAATAGGTGCAGGAGTAGGACATTCAGCCCTTCGAGCCTGCACCACCATTCAGTATGATCATGGCTGATCGTCCAACTCAAAGCCCTGTACCTGCTTTCTCTCCATACCCCCGATCCCTTTAGCCACAAGGGCCATATCTAACTTCCTCTTAAATATAGCCAATGAACCGGCCTGAACTGTTTCCTGTGGCAGAGAATTCCACAGATTCACCACTCTCTGTGCGAAGAAGTTTTTCCTCATCTCGGTCCTAAAAGGCTTCCCCTTTATCCTTAAACTGTGACCCCTCGTTCTGGACTTCCCCAACATTGGAAACAATCTTCCTCATCTAGCCTATCCAATCCCTTTAGAATTTTATACGTTTCAATAAGATCCCCCCTCAATCTTCTAAATTCCAGTGAGTATAAGCCTAGTTGATCCAGTCTTTCTTCATATGAAAGTCCTGCCATCCCGGGAATCAATCTGGTGAACCTTCTTTGTACTCCTTCTATGGCAAGAATGTCTTTCCTCAAATTAGAGGACCAAAACTGCACAAAATACTCCAGGTGCGGTCTCACCAAGGCCTTGTACAACTGCAGTAGAACCTCCCTGCTCCTGTACTCAGATCCTTTTGCTATGAATGCCAACATACCATTTGCCTTTTTCACCGCCTGCTGTATCCACATGCCCACCTTCAATGACTGGTGTGCAATGACACCCAGGTCTCGTTGCACCTCCCCTTTTCCTAATCGGCCACCGTTCAGATAATAATCTGTTTTCCTGTTCTTGCAACCAAAGTGGATAACCTCACATTTATCCACATTAAATTGCATCTGCCATGAATTTGCCCACTCACCTTACCTATCAAAGTCACCCTGCATACTCTTAGCATCCTCCTCACAGCTAACACCGCCGCCCAGCTTCGTGTCATCCGCAAACTTGGAGATGCTGCATTTAATTCCCTCATCTAAATCATTAATATATATTGTAAACAACTGGGGTCCCAGCACTGAGCCTTGCGGTACCCCACTAGTCACTGCCTGCCATTCTGAAAGGTCCTGTTTACTCCCACTCTTTGCTTCTTGTCTGCCAACCAATTCTCTATCCACATCAATACCATACCCCCAATACCGTGTGCAATACCCAATACACTAATCTCCTGTGTGGGACCTTGTCAAAAGCCTTTTGAAAATCTAAATATACCACATCCACTGGCTCTCCCCATCCACTCTACTAGTTACATCTTCAAAAAATTCTATAAGGTTCGTCAGACATGATTTTCCTTTCACAAACCCATGCTGATTTTGTCCGATGATTTCACCTCTTTCCAAATGTGCTGTTATCACATCTTTGATAACCGACTCTAGCATTTTCCCCATCACCGATGTCAGACTAGCCGGTCTATAATTCCCTGGTTTCTCTCTCCCTCCTTTTTTAAAAAGTGGGGTTACATTAGCCACCCTCCAATCCTCAGGAACTAATCCAGAATCTAAGGAGTTTTGAAAAATTATCACTAATGCATCCACTATTTCCTGGGCTACTTCCTTAAGCACTCTGGGATGCAGACCATCTGGCCCTGGGGATTTATCTGCCTTTAATCCCTTCAATTTACCTAACACCACTTCCCTACTAACATGTATTTCCCTCAGATCCTCCATCTCACTAGACCCTCGGTCCCTTACTATTTCCGGAAGATTATATATGTCCTCCTTAGTGAAGACAGAACCAAAGTAGTTATTCAATTGGTCTGCCATGTCTTTGTTCCCTATGATCAATTCACCTGTTTCTGACTGTAAAGGACCTACATTTGTCTTGACCAATCTTTTTCTTTTCACGTATCTATAAAAGCTTTTACAGTCAGTTTTTATGTTCCCTGCCAGCTTTCTCTCATAATCTTTTTCCCCTTTCCTAATTAAGCCCTTTGACCTCCTCTGCTGGTCTCTGAATTTCTCCCAGTCTTCAGGTGTGCCACAAAACTGCAGTGAGCAAAATATTTCTGAATTGTCTTACTGCTTATTTCTCACCAACTATCAGTGACAAAATTAACTGCTTTTTTGACACAAGCATATACAATTGAGCTCTTTGAAAACGGTTTGTTCTAAGCACGGTATTCTGTCTAATGTCCACTTAAGTCCACGTGTCTGGTGCTAGTTAGAAACTGTTCAGCCCCAATTAAGTGCCATAGTCTCCTAAATAAACAAAGGGGATCTCAGCTACTTTCTTGATTAATTTTTGTTCTTTAACGGTTGTTCCAAATATGCAGCGGCCCAATTAACCAATGGCCCAATTAATTAGAATCCACTGTATTTGGTTCCTTGCAGTTATGGATACCAAAATGGCTCCCTAATGTTCTTTCTTACTTGCCTAGCTTGTACATTTCCTGAAACCCACCAATGAGATTAACTGCATGGCAATAAAAGCTGGACTATAAATGCTGGCCTTGTCAGTGATGCCTGTGGAACTAATTTTCTGACAAATCTGAAGCTGAGTTGGTTGTCATATGCACAAGCATACTTCAGCAACATCACCAGCATACAGCATAAGCAGTATTCACAAGCAGGACCTAAATTAAGTTATACACAATGTTTTATGTCTATTGACTTATCCTTTTAATAAATGTCAGCTTACGTATTATTAATAATGAAGGTTCTGTTCAGGGGCTCAGAATAGTGACATCACTGGAGGATTTGATTGATAGCTAAAGGTTTACAAAAAAAAGGTGATGAGTAAACCAAATCTTAACCAATTTCTGCAGCAAGATCCAGATACAGTTTATTGTCATTTAGAAAACACAAATGCAATGCAGTTAAAAAATTAGACAACGTTCCTCCAGAATGTTATCACAAAAACGCATGACAAAACAGACTACACCAGAAAATCCACGTAACATTTGACAATCCCCAATCCAAAGTCCGGAGAGGCTGCTGCGTATTAATATTGTGCTACCACCTTAGCGCGTTCCCCGGAAAGGAGCTCCATTTCCACCAGACAAACAAGACCAAAAACTAAAGCTACAAGACCTGCACAAAACCACATAGTTACCACATATAGTTACGACAGTGCAAGCAATAGCACAATTGATAAAAAACAGACCATGGGCACAGTAAAAATAGTCCAAAGATGTTAAAAGACTATAACTTCGAAAGAAACCACCACACAGTTTCTAGAAGTCCTCAGGGTCCCAATAGACTTGTCATCTCATGCCGGCAGCAGAAGGGAATACCCCCGCTATGGACTTCCATACTTCCATATGGACGCAGCATACAATAAAAGCGCCGCCGGACCCAGCCTCGCAGACACAGCACACAGTGAAAGCGACCTGATCGCAGCAGACTCTGAATCCGTCGAACCTCTGAGCCTCCGACCATCCCCTCCGGCACAGCTTCTCCGAGCACCATCCGCTGCCAACGGCCATCGGCAACGTGACCCTGAGGACTGGGGGCCTGTTCTTCCCAGCAGAGACCCGGACCTCACAGCAGCAGCAGCAACGAAGAAGGCCTTCCTGGAGATTTTCAGATGTTCCTCCGTGCTCCCACGTCTGTTTTTCATCCGATTATGATTGCGCACGGCACCCCGCTTCACAAATAACAGATAATCAGCTCTGGAGTGGCTGCTGCAAGCTGCGTCACGCTGCCATCTTGGATGATCAATACAGTTAGTTACAGTTAGTACAGATAGTACAGTTTTCATTAATTCTTGATAAAATATGTTAAGTATAAAGATACTCACTTTTATTTTTACTTGCTCCACTAACTTCTGACATAACCTGATGTCGTAATTTGTTTGATTATCTTGCGTCATTCTTTGAGATGTTAAAGCACTATATAAATATAAAAGCTACTAAAGGGATATACGGTAAAAGCTTTTAACAATGATACCACAGATCACCATTGAATGATAAAACAGGTCAAGTGGCTGAATGACCTACTCTTGTTTGATGTAGTAGAATTTTGTCATCTTTTAAGAAAATAATAAATTATGTTTTCTTGTGGTATTATATGTCCTGTCTGCGGCATTGTGTTTTTCCATCTTGATTCATTTCCTCTCAAGGCAGTGGAACATCTGATATGGTGTTACAATAAAAATAACAAGTGCATCGTTACTGAAAATACTTCAAGGGAATATTTGCAGAGTTCTCAATCAAGTCCACTCCCTTGAATGGATATGAAAGGCGATGCCACATTCCTGTCACATGAGAGAGTTTTCTCATCATGAGAGGTAGATGTCTCCAGTACACATACTCCTGTACTGGAACTCATATAAAGGATTTTGAACACAATGATGTTGTATTCTAGGGTGTAGGTAGTGATGGCAGGACTAAAATATATCATGCCTGAAAAGCTGTTGAAAAAGCATCCTTGTGTATTGGAGTCTTTCTGATGAAGCTACTTGGGCAGTGCTGCTGGGAGGAGACTTCCAGGAAGTAGAGTCAATAACGCTGAAGGGCAGCTGATATATTTCCATGTCTATATGGTAGGAGATGTGAAGGAGAATGAAAGTAATAATGTACACCTGCTGCCCTTGTCTTGGAAGAAGTCACAGGTCTGTGAGATTCTGCCAAATGAGGGTTGCTCTAGACCTTCTGCAAGCAGTATATATCTTCACAAGGACTCTTATGAAGCACAATATGTTATACTTCTTTAAGGTAATCAATTTAATATGGGAAATGCTCCAATATTTCACCACCCCATCATTTTCTGCCTCCACTCTCTCTGCCAGCTGCAAAAATCAGTTTAACAATGACTTGTTTAGTTCAATCTGACTCATCTGAGACAGAATTGATCTCTTGCAGCATAATGTGTGTTGACAACTGTGGGCTAGAATCAGTATGTGATTGTCATGGTATATTTGCAAAATTTTAATCAAGGTTCCACATTAATAAACACATCCCTTTCCTTGGTGGTCAAGATGAACCTGATCTATGAAAGACAATATAAGGAAAGGCAGCCGGTCAATGATGGTTTTGAGGAGGTAGATTTTTAACAAGCTCCCAGTAGCTGAGTAATAATTGCATGCCTACTAGCATATTTCTTCATCTATGAACATGCTTCAGTGCCTTTCCATGAAGTGGTTATACTCTTACTTATGTTTCCTCCCAAAACATATTACCTTGCATTCTTGTTCATCGACTGTTTACTCGTGGCTGATGCTACTGTGATAGTAATTGTTTAATTTACCCTACAATTTTTGTAACAAAGCTGCCATGTTGGCAAATATTTTATGTCTGTAATAATGATATTTAGAGCTGATAAAATTACAATGTGAACTTGATTAGAATTTCTACAGTTTGATGTGGAATTTCAGAAGTTATGGTAAGCGATATCCTGCTCTTTCACGTGTTGTTCTTTTGTATCCTCCAGCATAACTCTTCAGAACGCAGTTAATTGATGAAAACTTCTACTTACCATTCTTGCAGTAAGTTGTTAAACTTTGTTGCAAGATATGTAACTACACCTCCAAACACAGAAAGAAAATTAACAAATTAAACACTTTAATTATTTTTTAAAAAGAAAAGCAAACAGAAAATACTTCTTACTATCTGTTTAATTGTCTCAAAGACATGTTATTTCACATGTCATCGAACAATCCACTAGTGGCTTGATCCATTAACTCCCACCTTACATCAGCACGTTCTGTGTTTGTTTATTGTACCTCCAGTTGTTCATCTTTAAGTTTTCAGTTTTGAGGAAGACTTTGACTTTAAGTGTGTCTATTTTTCTTTTCTCTTTATGTGCGCATACTGTTTCTGTTGTATATTTCCCAAATGCTCTGTTTCAGAATCTGAGATGATCTTTCTTGTCTTAGCTATTTAGTGAATTAAAGTGCATAGCCATTGGGAAAAACTGGAATTATCTTTTAATTACTGTCATATTTTGTTGAGTAATATGACTAGTTATGTATGTTAACTAAAATTCAATTGCATGAACTATTTTCATTAATTATAGCAGTTTTGATCTGCTTATGATTGCAAATAGTGGGCCAAATGAAAATACAGTATTTGGTTGTTGCATGATATCTGATGCATACAAACAAAATCAATCTTCACTCTCAGGAGATGTATAGGACAACAATTTGTATCAGTTTTAAAATCTGAAGTGGTGTTTATTTTGTTGTATTGGGAAGTGAGAGATTTTGAATATATAGCATCAATATACATTATGCATATGTTGTGTAGTGTATGTTCAGGGATACAGTCTCATACTGCTATGACTTAGTTTCCTTTCTTCAGGGTTTAGGTTGTCTTGAAATGTATTGCTTTGGAACTGAGAGGGCCCAAAGTTGATTCATTGGTTTCCTTTGCATGCAGTTAATATTTAGATGGTCCTTGCACCTCAAAGGATTTTGATGGAGGTAATCAACAACTCCACCCTTAAGTCATATACTTCTCTCTGATGCATGAGTCCCTGGAGCCAAATACATGAGCAATATATGCCATAGCCTGAAAATATAGCTCCCTTGCTTGAGAGGACGTTACAAACTTAAAAAGATATAAATTAACACAGGCCATCTGGTGCATGCTAAACCTCAAGCACTGATCTTTGTGATTCCATTACTTACACTGTGTATGGGTATAAGGTTTTTCCTGTAGCAGTCCATCTCAGTGCAACCAAATGACCAAAGTCTAATCAATATCACAGAATTTACCCATCAAAAAGAAGCTTCATTTTCTTCTAAACAGTATTACATCACTGCCATGTCGAGCAAGAAGAAAGATTGCAATAGCTGATTAAGATAATGAAATATTATTAATATGGAAAATTACAGAAGCTAACTTTGGTTGGAGCTTTTTTTCTGAATTAACTGTTTCATGCTATTGTCATTTTTCTCATCACTGAGATTGAAAAGAAAGTTCTGGGGATAGAATAAATTTCTGTAAGTCCTGATTTAGATGAATATACCTGTACCAGTGTGGCCAGAGCTAACTAACATTTCTAAAACTGTTGAATTACTGTGATTGTTGAATGGCTAACTAGCCAAAGAATGGGCCAAAACAAACTCATTTTATACTGGTATTTCAGAACCGATCTTGCTTATGTGAATAGAAATTTGTTTCCTGGGTCAGGGTCCTCATGTTTTGTAAAACACACACAGGCCAAATCACTCTGGCATCTGTGCTAATGCAATAGGAGGTAGATACACACTGCCAGCCAAATGCTTTCATGCCTAACCTTCTGCTCAACTGCTGAACTCAGTACAGAATCCATTAGTAAACCTAAGACCTTGCTGGATAGCTACGGTGGTGTAGTCTCCAATTCAATTCAACATACAGGGCTGCAAAAGTGTTAGTCTCTGTGTTGGGATCATATAGAATGGAGGCAAACTGACCTTAATATTCCACATATTGATTAAACATTCACCCAATCTATATAACTAAAGTTGCTCAGTTTTTGAGGATCTACATGTTGAAAGCAATTTTAATTTTGCTTGAAAGCATTTGCTTCATCATCACAATGAGACAGTTCCACAGAGTGAATCCGAGGAACTGCAGATGCTCTAATCTGGAGCAACACACAATCTGCTGCAGGAACTCAGTGGGTCATGCTGCATCAGTGGGAAGAAAAGGATTGTCGACATTCTGGGTCAAAATCCTGCATCAGGACTGAGAGCGGAGATGGCCAGCATAGAGAGGAGAAAGGGAGTGATATGAAAGGATACCAAGGCAATTAGTGAGTGAAGGAGAGAGGGAGTGTAAGATGAGGCAGGCAGTGCTAGGTAGGGGAGATGAGTGAAGGTGGAGTTTGAAGACTGTAGCAGGTGAATGATAGAGGCAAATGAAGTAAAATAAAAAAGCAACAGATGGAGTAAAGTGGGGGGAGGGGAGTATGAGGATGGGAAACAGCTGCTAGAGGGAGATAAGCAGGTGCACAATACACCATCAGAGCTGGATTCAGATGATTCCATAGAGTAATCTAATCAGCATGGTAATCTAATATTTAGAAAAGTTATGGTAAGATATTTTGGCATAATGTGCTGTGGCCTGTTTTTTTCCTACACAATTTGCATTTACTTCTCTGAACTGTCATTTAAAATTTTAATCAGAATCAGAACCAGGTTTATTATCACTGACATATGTCATGAAATGTGTTGTTCAGTGGCAGCAGTACAGTTCAAGAAATAAAAATAACTTTAAATAGTACAGAAGTGGATGAATGGATTAATGGGCCATTCAGAAATCTGATAGAAGAGGGGAGGAAAGTGTTCCTACAACATTGAGTGTACATTTTTAGGCTCCTGTATCTCCTCCCCAATGGTTATAATGAGGAAACGGCAAAGCTCTTGTGCCTTGTCTGCTCGTCCTTCTCCACTATTCACCCTCCAGGCACTTAATCCCTGCAACTATACTGGGTATTACACCTTTCCCTGCATCTCCCCCCTTGCCACTATTCAGGGCTCTGAACTGCCCTCCCAGCTGAGGCAGTGCTTCACATGCAAATCCATTGTTGCTGTTTATTGTATGTAGTGCTTTTGCTTTGGTCTCCTCTACATCAGTGAGACGATGCAAACTGGGAAATCTCTTCATTGAGCACCTTCACTCCATCTGCCACCACAGCCAGCATCTCCCAGTGGCCAACTATTTTCATTTCACTTCCTATTCCCACATTGACGTATCTGTCCATGGCCTCCTCCCCTGCCACATTGAAGCCAGACACAGATTAGGAGATCAACACCCCACATCCCATTTTGGTAGTCTCTAACCTGATGGCACGAACATCGATTTCTTTAATTTTCAGTAACCACTCTCCTTTGTTCCCACCCCCAACTTTTTCAATTATCTCTGTGGTCTGTTAATTCTTCTTTATCCCCTCCCCCATCCTCTTGGCCTACTTGTCACTTTCACCACCCTCCCTCTGGTTCCCCATCTCCCTCTCTTTATTCCATGGTCTACTGTTGTCTACTATCAGATTCTTTCTTCAGCTCTTTGCCATCCTTACCTAGCACCTCCTAGCTTCTCACATTGTTTGCTTTTCCCCCCTACCCCATAATGCTGGCTCCCCCTCACCTGCATTCACCTATCATTTGCCAGCTCATGTTCCTCCCTGTTTTGGCTCCATTCCTCTTTCTTTCTAGTCTTGATGAAGGGCCTCAGCCAGAAACGTTGACTGTCTATTTTGCTCCATAGATGCTGCCTGATCCACTGGGTTCCTACTGTATTTTGTATATGTTGCTTCAGATTTCTAACTTCTACAGTCTCCCTTGTGTCTCCATGTCCTGGGTGGTGAGGGTCCTTAATGATGGATGCCACCTTCTTCAGGCACCACTTCGTGAAGATGTCCTTTCATGATGGGAAGGGTTTTGCCCAGATCTAGTTAAATGGATAAAAAATTATTTCTAGCAGAATGTAATGTGTGCATTTATTTGAAAGGTTTTACTGACAGTAAAGAAAAGATTCTTGAGTCTTTTCAACATTGTTGGAACTTCTGAATTTTGCTGCTATTATTGCATTTTCTTAGCAAAATTTGATTCTTTCGTAGAAAACAGTACTTACTCATATTATTAATGCCACCTTGAATTCTAGCTTTATATTGGTGCATCTGAGTGTTTGTACATTTTTTAATTCATTTGCCATTAACCCCATTGAATAATGGAGGACCCAGGAACGGCACTTCTCTGGACTTGCTAATTCCTTTTTCAAATTGTTACTTCAGACTGTAACCTTTGAACAAGTAGTATGATTCAAAGTCTCCTGGAATAATGTGTTTGCTGAATAGGAAGATGGAAAGTGACATTAAATTGGTGACCTGCCAAAAAAGCTGTAAAGAGCATCAGTGTGCAACAGGTTAATGAATATAGCCTCACAAATAGAGAATCATGTGAGCATTATCTCACAAAAGCTATTCTATCCTTGAATTGCTTTTAACAATGAACCATCTTGGAAGCATATTTTATTTTGCCTTAATATTGAATTGCTGCAGAACAGAAAGAAGAATGCATTGACAAATAGAATGTGCCCGTATGTCTAACAATGTACTTCCTGAAGCCCCTGTTGTTAGTTTTCTTTTCACTTTTGTCTGCTACTTCTGGAATGCTTGGTAAGTTGAAAGAAGCTTTGCGAATACATTTTTCTCTTAAGTAAGCCATTATGATTTTGTAAATGTCTTAAAAAGTACCCTTAAGACCATTCTGATATAATGCTTTATATGTGTGCACTTTGTAGCTCAGTTGGTGCTGTCTTGCAGCTCTAGATATTAAGCCAAGATCCTGAGCTTAGGTGCTTTATGTGTAAAGATTGCACATGTTCCCAGTAACTTGGTTTCCTGCAGGTGCTTTGGTTTCCTTCTTCAGCATATAAGGTAGGCTAATTAGCTATAGTAACTATACTTCAGTGAATGTTGGTGACAGACACTATCAATGGGGAGTTTATAGAAATATAAAAGAGAGAATAAGTTGTAGGCACCAGGTTAAATTCAAATATGTCGGACCAATATTTTCGATGTAATCAAGAAATTGGTACTTTTTTACATTCTACTTGGTTTTGTTTTAAAATTCAACCATTTTGGGTAAATTTAAGACTTTTATTGGAACAAATTACTGGAGTACAACTCCCACATAGTCCACTATTATTTTTATTAGGAGACATTGAAGGGACAATACCAAAACTTAAATTGAGTAAGTATCAGAAAAAATTTATAAAAATTGCACTGGCAGTAGCCAAAAAAGTTATCGCAGTTACTTGGAAATCTGATTTATATTTAACTATGGATCGTTGGAATAATGAAATACATAGTTGTATTCCACTTGAAAAAATTACGTACAATCTAAGAAATGAATATGATATATTTTTGAAAATTTGGTTCCCATACTTACAAAAGATAGGATTAAACACATAGATCCTTTGAAGATAAAATTATAAAGTAATGGGGGAAAGTAAAAATAAATATTAAAATTATTTTGAACTCCATGGAGCATGTGGGGATCCTCCGATATCCAGGCAATCTTTCTCTTCTTTCCTTTTTTTTTCTTTCTTTAGATAAGGGTTAGGGGGGGGAAGGGTTAAGGGGAGGGGGAGGGTTAATATTATTTTTCTTACTATTTTATATCACATTTATTCTTTGTAATTTCTAAAATTTAATAAATAAATAATAAAAAAATTAAGTTGTAGGCACCAGGGAAATGAGATTCACTGGGAGCTGGCATGTGGCTGATGGGATGAATAACCACTTTGTACTTTGTTATGTTAAAGATAAAAACAAGTACGGGAAATGGACGACTAAAAGAGGAAAGTGACAAAGAACAAGGTGGTTGTGAACCTATATGAAACACTAGTTAGGCTACAATTAGTATACTATGCTCAGTTTTGGTTCCTGCACTTTGGAAAGGATTTGAAGGCCAGAGAGAATGGTTTCAGGAATGAGAAATTTTAATCACAAGAAAAGGTAATGAGACTAAGGTTTTTATCCTTACAATTGGGTAAATTGAGAGGAGATTTGATGTAGGTGCACCAAATTATAATCCTTTATCAGAGAAGAGATCTGAATAAGTTATTTGGCTGCTTCGAAAGCCTCAAGAGCAAGTGATGGTTGAATCTAGAGGAAATTGATGGAGTAGGTTTGGGGAATATCACTGGGGGAGTAGGATTGCACTGTGGATCAGCATAAACTTGATGGGTCAAATGTTCTGTGCTTTAAGTAGATATGGCTACAGGACCACAGAATTCTGATTTAAAGTGATTAATGGAAATCCAGACAAGCAGAGGAATAAATTGTTTAACTCAATGAGCAGTAATAATTTGGAATGCAATGCCTGAAAGTGTGGCAGATGCTGGTTTAATTTTGCTGGATAAATATTTTAAAGGAAAATGCAATACTTTGGGGGAAAACTTGTGAAGAGGATTGACTAGATAGTTTTCTCAAAAGCCTGCACACATTCTCAATTTCTGAATGGTCTATTAAACAATGTTACTAAGTTGTTAAACCAGTTGAAAACAATAGGCTTCTGTGCATATTGTCAGATTATGTGTTCCTATATTGCATATATCTGGGTCAGTTCAAGCACATTGAATATACAAAATACAATGGAAAGAAAGTTTAATCAATCTTGCACTTCAACTGTACTGCCAACTTCATTCAGTTTCTCTGCCAAATATGGACTGAAACGGTGTAATCCCTATAACAAAATTAATAATTGTTAGGCATTTGTTATTGAAAATGTAAATTTTTCCTCTTTAAATCTATTATATGACAACTAATATTGGATGACTATAAATTTCTCCAATTAAGAATTGAAATGACCGAAACTTTACTTCAGTCAATAACCAGCCACCGCATTTTCTCTGTCTCTGCCACATCTGCTCTCAGGAATGAGGTTTTACATTCCAGAATGAAGGAGCTGTCCTTCTTCTTCAAAGAAAGGGGCTTCCCTTCCTCCACCATCAATGCTGTCCTCAACCACATCTCTTCCATTTCGCACACATCTACCCTCACCCCATCCACCTGCCAGCCCACCAGGGATAAGGTTCCTTTTGACCTCACCTACCACCCCACCATCCTCTGCGTTCAGCACATAATTCTTTGTAACCTCCACCATCTCCAATGGGATCCCACTACCAAGCACATCTTTCCCACTCTCCCAATTTCTGCTTTCCACAGCGATTACTCCCTGGGTGACTCCCTTGTCCATTTGTCCACTGACCTCCCTCCTGGTACTTACCTGTGCAAGCAGAATAAGTGCTACACCTGCCCTTACACCTCCTCCCTCACTGCTATTCAGGGCCCCAAACAGTCCTACCAGGTGAGGTGACACTGCACCTGTGAGACAGTTGGGACCATCCACTGTACCTGGTGCTCTCAGTGTATATAGGTGAGACCCAATGTAGATTGGAAGTCTGCTTTGCCAAGCACCTACACTCCGTCTACCAGAAAAAGTGGGATCTCCCACTGGCCACCCATTTTACTTCCATTTCCCATTTCCATTCTGACATGTCAATTCTTGGCCTTCTCTACATAGAAACATAGAAAACCTACAGCACAATACAGGCCCTTCGGCCCATAATACTGTGCCAAATGTACTTAGGTTAGAAATTACTAAGGTTACCCAGAGCCCTCTATTTCTCTAAGCTCCATGTCCCTAACCAGGAGCCTCTTAAAAGACCCTAACGTATCCATCTCCACCACATTCGCCAGCAGCCCATTCCAAGCACTCACCACTCTCTGTGTAAAAGGCTTACCCCGATTTATACCTACTTCCAAGCACCTTAAAACTGTGCCCTCTCATGTTAGCTATTTCGGCCCTGGGAAAAAGCCTCTGACTAGCCACATGATCAATGCCTCTCATCATCTTATACACCCCTATCAGGTCACCTCTCATCCTCTGTCGTTCCAAGGAGAAAAGGCCAAGTTCACTCAACCTATTCTCATAAGGCATGCTCCCAAATCTAGACAACATCCTTGTAAATCTCCTCTGCACCCTTTATATAGTTTCCACATCCTTCCTGTAGTGAGGTGACCAGAACTGAGCATAGTACTCCAAGTGGTGTCTGACCGGGGTTCTATATAGCTGTAACATTACCTCTCTGATCTTGAACTCAATCCCACAGTTGGTGAACGCCAATGCACCGTATTGCTTTCTTAACCACAGAGTCAACCTGCACAGCGGGTTTGAGTGTCCTATGGATACAGACCCCAATATCCCTCTGTCTCTCCACACTGCCAAGAATCTTACAATTAATACTATATTCTGCCATCATATTTGACCTACCAAAATGAACCACCTTGCATTAACTGGGTTGCACTCCATCTGCCACTTCTCAGCCCAGTTTTGCATCCTATCAATGTCCCGCTGTAACCTCTGACAGCCTTCCACACTATCCACAACACCTCCAACCTTTGTGTCATCAGCAAATTTACTAAACCATCACTCCACTTCCTCATCCAGGTCATTTATAAAAATCATGAAGAGAAGAGGTCCCAGAACAGATCCCTGAGGGACACCACTGGTCACCACCCTCCATGCAGAATATGACCCATCTACAACCCTTGCCTTCTGTGGGCAAGCCAATTCTGGATCCACAAAGCAAGGTCTCCTTGGATCCCATATCTCCTTACTTTCTCAATAAGCCTTGCATGGGGTATCTTATCAAATGCCTTGCTGAAATCCATATAAACTACATCCACTGCTCTACCTTCATCAATGTGTTTAGTCACATCCTCAAAACATCCATTCAGGCTAGTAAGGCACAACCTGCCTTTGACAAAGCCATGCTGACTATTCCTAATTATATTTTGCCTTTTCAAATGTTCATAAATCCTGCTTCTCAGGATCTTCTGCATGAATTTACCAACCACTGAAGTAAGACGCTCTGGTCTATAATTTCCTGGGCTATCTTTACTCCCTTTCTTGGGAGCAACATCTGTAACCCTCCAATCCTGTGGACCTCTCTCATCCCCATTGATGATGCAAAGATCATTGCCAGAGGCTCAGCAATCTCCTCCCTTGCCTCCCACAATAGCCTAGGGTACATCTCATCTGGTCCCAGAGACTTATCCAATTTAATGCTTTCCAAAAGCTCCAGCACATCCTCTTTCTTAATGTCTATATGCTCAAGCTTTTCAGTCCGCTGTAAGTTATCCCTACAATCGCCAAGGTCCTTTTCTGTAGTGATGACTGAAGCAAAGTATTCATTAAGTACTTCCGCTATCTCCTCCAGTTCCATACACACTTTCCCACTGTCACATTTGATTGGTCCTATTCTCTCATGTCTTATCCTCTTGCTCTTCACATATTTGTAGAATGCCTTGAGGTTATTTTTAATCCTGGTCTCCAGGCCTTCTCGTGGCCCCTTCTGGCCCTCCTAATTTCATTCTTAAGCTCCTTCCTGCTAGCCTTATAATTTTCCAGACCTCGATCATTACCTAGTTTTTTGAACCTTTTGTAAGCTTTTCTTTTCTTCTTGATCAGATTTTCAACAGCCTTTGTACACCATGGTTCTTTTACCCTACCATCCTTTCCCTGTCTCATTGAAACGTACCTATACAGAACATCACATAAATATCCCCTGAACATTTGCCACATTTCTGCCGTACATTTCCCTGAGAACATCTGTTCCCAATTTATGCTTCCAAGTTCCTGCCTGATAGCTTCATATTTCCCCTTACTCCAATTAAACACTTTCCTAACTTATCTGTTCCTATCCCTCTCCAATGCTATGGTAAAGGATATGGAATTGTGATCACTATCTCCAAAATCCTCTCCCACTGAGAGACCTGACACCTGTCCAGGTTCATTTCCCAGTACCAGATCAAGTAGCCTCTCCGGACTCTGGATTGGGGATTGCCAAACGTTATGTGGATTTTCTGGTGTGGTCTGTTTTGTCATATGCTTTTGTGATATCATTCTGGAGGAACATTGTCTCATTTTTTAACTGCATTGCATTTGTGGTTTCTAAATGACAATAAACTGAATCTGAATCTGAAGCACAGCCTCTCCTCTTGCAGGCTTATTTAAATATTGTGTCAGGAAACCTTTCTGAGCACACCTAACAAACTTCAACCCATCTAAACCCCTTGCTCTAGGGAGATGCCATTCAGTATTTGGGAAATTAAACTCTCCTGCCATGACAATCCTGTTATTAATACACCTTTCCAGAATCTGTCTCCCTCGATGTTCCTCGATGTCCCTGTTACTATTGGGTGGTCTGTAAAAAAAAAAACACCCAGTAGAGTTAGTGACCCATTGCTGTTCCTGACTTCCACCACCCAGAGACTCAGTAGACAATCCCTCCATGACTTCCTCCTTTTCTGCTGCCGTGACACTATATCTGATCAGCAGCGCCATGCTCCCACCTCTTTTGCCTCGCTCCCTGTCCTTTCTGAAACATCTAAAGCCTGGCACTCTCAGTAGCCATTCCTGCCCCTGAGCCATCCAAGTCTCTGTAATGGCCACAACATCATAGCTCCAAGTACTGATCCATGCTTTAAGTTCACCCGTTTTATTCATGATACTCCTTGCATTAAAATAGACACATCTCAAGCCATCAGTCTGAGCACATCCCTTCTCTATCACCTGCCTATCCTCCCTCTCACATTGTCTACAAGCTTTCTCAATTTGTGAGCCAACCATTCTTTCCAACGTCACTTCAGTTCATTTCCACCATCCCCCCTCCCCCCCAGTGAATCTAGTTTAAACTCTCCCCAATAACATTAGCAAAGCTCCCTGCCAAGATATTGGTCTCCCGCAGATTCAAGTGCAACCCATTTTTTTTGTATAGGTCACTCCTGCCCTAATGATCCAGAAATTTGAATCCCTGCACCCTGCTCCAATCCTTCAGTCGCGCATTTATCATCCACCTAACTCTTCCTATACTGACTGTCGCATGGCACAGGCAATAATCCTGAGAATTCTACCTTTGAGGTCCTGCTTCTCAACTTCCTTCCTAACTCCCTGTGGTCTGTTTTCAGGACCTTCTCCCATTTCCTATCTAAGTCGTTGGTACCAATATGTACCACAACCTCTGGCTGTTCATCTTCCCACTTCAGGATGTCATGGATGCGATCAAAAACATCCCGGACACTGGCATCTGGGATGTAAACTGCCATCTGCGTTTCTTTCCTGTGTCCATGGAATCATCTCTCTGACCGCCTATTGCTTTGAGGCCACACTCAGGTTGGAGGAGCAACACCTTATATTCTGCTTGGGTAGCCTCCAACCTAATGTCATGAACATTGATTTTTCGCACTTCTGGTAATGCCACCTGCCCCCCTTCACCATTCCCCATTCCCTTTTCCCTCTGTCACTATATCTCCTTACCTGTCATCACCTCCCTCTGGTACTCTCCCCCTTTTCTTTTGTCCATGGCCTTCTGTCCCCTCCTAACAGATTCCCCCTTCTCCAACCCTGTATCTCTTTCACCAATGAACTTCCCAGCTCTTTACTTCATCCCTCCCCGCTCCTGGTATCACATCACCTTGTGTTTCTTCCTCCTGTCCCCCCACCTTCTAACTTTGACTCCTTATGTTTTTTTTCTCCAGAGCTGATGAAAGGTCTCGGCCTGAAATATGGAATATACTCTTTTCCGCAGATGTTGCCTAGCCTGCTGAGTTCCTCCAGCATTTTATGTGTGCTGTTTGGATTTCCAACATCTGCTGATTTTCTCATGTTTGTGACTAGCCACCACTTTCCTTCTGTCTCTGAAAACTATCTAAAACTGGGTGAAGTTACAGAGAATCTTGACTTGAAGTATTTGATTTCATATCCATGAACACTATGATCATCAATTGTCACTTTGGTGTTATGGCCAGCTCCACTCTTGCCCACTTTTTAAAATTTTCAACTGTGTCTTCCAATCTCTTCAGCTGTGTCCATCTCAACAATTCTTTCCAAACTTATAACCCTCTGAATTACCTGTGCCTCTGAAATCCTGGCCTTCTGCTCATCATTGGTTTGAAACATTTCACTTTTGGGAGCTGTACTTTCAGTTATCAAGGACCTCCATTCTTGAAATTCCTCTCTGAAACCCAACACTTCTCTCGTTCCCTTTTCAATTAGCTGTGTAAGTCTTTTCTAATGTTTTCTTCTGTGGCTCGGTATCATTTTATTTTGGTTGGCCGTGCTCCTGCTTTAGACATTGTTACGGGGTTAAAGGTACGGTACTGTAGAAATGATAGTTTTTTGGAAAAAGCCTTTGCACAGTAGATTAGAAAGAAGATTTTTTTTTTAAAGCATCTTGAGTCACACTGAGTTTGGCTGGCTTTTGCAGCAGATTTGGAGAATCAAAATTTTGGGGAATGCCTCTTAGATCTAGTGCTATATGAGATCTGTTACAGGAACTGAGACCTCATTGATAGCAAAGGTGATTGTAATTGAAAGTAGAGGATAATTTGGAGCTTTAGGTATTTTAGTTTATTTTTATATCTTAGATTTTAAATGTCTTTAATTACTTCAATTTTAATTGTTTTTAAAATGTTTGATCTATTGTTATCAATGACTGTTTTTGAAAAGCCCATGTCTCAATTTTGTCTGCAATCAATAGGTGTTAGTACCATACCCCACGATCCCATCCAAGATCCATTTAGGAGTATTGCTGGACTTAAGGGTAGACTGTTCACCCAGATGTAGATAAGTGCAGGAATGAGTGGACAGTAAGCAGTGATTCTTGGCAGACATCCAGCCAAGCATGATCAAGCCCCTTGGTAAATGCAACTCTCAGAAGAAGCTGTGCTACCTGTCAAAGGTGTTTTACAAATTTTAGTTTCAAGTAAAATAGAATTTACCCAGTCTATTGTCACATTTAGTTAGCTTTCTATTATATGTTTAATTATTTAGGATTTGCTTTTAATACTGATGGTATGAATAGAACTGGAAGATTGAATAAAGCCACACTGATTTCCACTTATGCAGGGAAATAGAATAAGAGAAATAGAAATTTCTAAGTAAAAATATGCCTCGGGGTTCAATTGAGGTTGATAAACCATTTGACCTTTTCTCTTATAGTTAGTGGCATTTGAACCACTTGATGTTCTGGGCTTGATTAAAATAAAAATCTTCACAAACATATCGTGGCTTCCTTTCACTGAGCTGCTGTACTGCTGTTATTAAAACTGTAAAGGATTTTAGAATTACCATTTACATTCTTGCTATATCCACTTGCAAAAGAAAATTTAAGATTAAAATGTTTTTTCTCACAATGTTTTTCTCCAATTTTATTGCTGCCATTTCACACTAACAAGTTAATAATACTCTACAGAAAATGAATAAACTTCCAACAGGAGAAATGCAATGGCCTGAAGAAAAGTGCACCTCATCTGTTTAAATTATAAGGTGGTAATTTATTTTAATCTTGTGCACAAATGGATAGATATTAAATATTAAGGGAATAATGATCATCCATAAGCATACTGAATGGTGGAGTGAATATGAAGAACCAAATGGTCCTCTCAAGCTTCTATTTCTTATGTTCTATTTTGCTACAATTCGAAGTGTGTTTAAAATGTCTAGAAAGTGGATTGCCCTATGTTTTCAGTTCTGTAACACCAATGCAGAATAAACTGTTGTTGGAAGTGCTGGACTGCAATCATGTTAGACGCTACATTTGATTTTCAGCTTCTGTCTTTGAACTTTTTTGTCTTCTAAGACATGAGAAAATCCGCAGATGCTGGAATTCAAAATGCTGGAGGAACTCAGCAGGCCAGGCAGCGTCTATAGAAAAGAGTCAGCCGTCGAAGTTTCGGGCAGAGACCCTTTGTCAGGCTGTTCGTTTGTCTTCTGTTTTCTACAACTGGTTTCTTATCTCTAGTAATAATTTATTGTTTGTAACAGTCTTCACAGTGTTGCTGCAATGGCAGGTAGTTTGTTTGTGCTCCTTTGGAGCTGTAAGGCAAAGGAGAGCAGCAAAGTTGACAAGGCAACAGAATAATCTGGAATGAGGGCGAACATTATGATGTAGATCAAAACCATAGTTGATTATCAGTGGGAATTTTTACTACATAGAAGCATCAAATCATTTGATGCATTTACTTCCCAAGTGGGCTGTCATCAAACTGTGTCCATTGCTTTGAATATGGGCATGCATCACACTGTTCAAGACCTGTCAATGTCACCATGTACATTAAACCTTATAGAATGGGTGCCTTCAGTCGACAGCAGGTGACATTTTTCAGTTTACTGACCACTGTTGTATTAAGGAGGTCTCTGAGGCTATCAGTGTCATCCTTTCTATTGGGCAGAGCAAAGCAAAGCAGATAACAACAATTTTACATTGAGTGTTTGTATCACTGGACTGACGTCTTTCTGCTTAGTGAGAAATTTCACTTCCTCGTATCTGACCTGTTTGTGACTACTGGTATGAGAGAGATCCCTCGGTATGAGAGAGAGATAGGGATTGCCAGGAGTTCACTCTGGACAAGTATGGGCATAGAGCTATTGTGATTTCTTATAGATAACACTTTGTAAATATTTGTATTTTTCTTTTCACTATTTTTACTCATTTTTCTAAGTTTGAGTTTTGCCGCGCCTAGTAAATGCCCCTGCACTTAAGTGCTGAGCAACTCCAGCCATTCTTTCTTTGGTCACAACCCACATTTCTAACATTCACCATGGGCTCATGAGAAACTAGCATGGATCTAATGTACAGCATTATACTGTTGGATTTTCCAGTACACACTATCTAGCCTTATACATTGAGTATAACTGAGATCTAGTTATCAATTGCGTAAAGTGTCTGTTCCTTGTAATCAAATGGTTTTATGCATTGTCCTTATTGTGCTTGAAACTGTTGTCTGGGAATTAATGAGTCACCTTCCTCAATATGTAAAGATGTTTGAAATTTCAAAAAATAGTTCCTTTAGATGATTGATTTGCAGTGGGCTGAATCATCTAATAACTAGCAAACTGCCTGGATTTAGTGGATACATACTGTACTCGCTGGAGTTTAGGAAAATGAGGGGAATCTCATTGAAACTTATTGAATATTGAAAGGCCCAGATAGAGTGGACGTGGAGAAGATGTTTTCCTACGGGCACAGCCACCGAATAGAAGGATGCTTCTTTAGAATAGGGCTGAGGAAGAATTTCTTTAGCCAGAAGGGGGTGAATCTGTGGAATATATTGCCACAGATAGCTTTGAAGGGCAAAACATTTGGAGTATTTAAAGTGGAGATTGATAGTAAGGGCATCAAAGGTTATGAGGAGAAAGCAGAAAATGGGCTTGAGAGGGATAATAAAAGCATGATGGAATGCTGGAGCAGACACCATGGGCCAATAGGCCTAATTCTGCTCCTATGTCTTATGGTCTAATTTACTTTGATAAATGTGCATAAATTTAGAAGCCGGAAGAGTAAACATAGGTGGATACTTTATTGATCCCAAAGGAAATTCCAGCGTTGCAGTAGCATCACAAGTGCACAGATATACAAATATACAAATATTAGAAGAGAATTAAGAAAGAATTTAAAAAATTACCTAAGCAGTCTAACAGGTTATCACTTCCCTGGCTATTGGTTGACTTATTATAGAGCCTGAAGGCCGAGGGTAAGAATGACCTCATACTGTATAGCACTCTTTGGAGCAGCGTTGTTGTCTTAGTCTATTGCTAAGAGTGCTCCTCTTTTTAGCCAAGGTGGAATGCAGAGGGTGAGAAACATTTGTCCAGAATTACCAGCATTTTCCGTAGGGTCCTTTGTTCTATCACAGTTTCTGTAGTGTCCAGTTTGACTCCTATAGTAAAGCCAGACTTTCTAATCAGCTTATTGACTGTGTTGGCATTATCCATGTGGATGCCATTGCCCCAGCACACCACTGCATAGAGGATTGCACTGGCGACAACAGACTGGCAGAACCTGTGAGAGAGAGGCCTGCATACTCCAAAGCTCCTCAGTCTCCTCAGGAAGTAGAGGCGACTCTGGCCCTTCTTGTACACAGCCTCTGTGTTGGTGCTCCACTCAAGTCTGTCAACCAGGTGCACACCCAGGTACCTGTAGGTCCTCACCACTTCCACGTCCTCATCATGATTAGTAACAGAGAGCAATGCAGGCTTTGTCTTCCTAAAGTACATCACCATCTCCTTTCTCTTAGAAATGTTGAGCTGCAGATGATTCAGCTTACACCATGACAAAATCCTCTACCAGGACCCTGCATTCGTCCTCCCATCTTCCCTTTATACACCCAACTATTTTTGAGTCATCAGAGAATTTCTGCAGATGACATCACTCAGTGTTGTATCTAAAGTCTGAGGTATTCAGGATAAACAGGAAGGGAGCCAATACAGTCTACTTTGTGGCCCCAGTGCTGCTTACAGCCATTTCTGGCACACAGCTCTGAAGCAACACATACAGTGGTCTGCTAGTCAGGTAGTCCATTATCCAGGATACAAAGAAAGTGACCCAACACATCCTTTTTGAGATGTGGGGTCCAAAACTGTTGACAATATGCCAAGTGCAGTCTGACTAGTGTCTTATAAAGCCTCCACATTATCTCCTTGCTTTTCTATTCTATTCCCCTTGAAATAAATGTCACCATTGCATCTGCCATCTTTACCACAGACTCAATCTGTTAATTAAACTTGGGGGTCTCGCACAAGGACCCTGATGTCCCCCTGCACCTCTGATGTTTGAACCTTCTCCCCATTTAGATAATAGTCTGAATTATTGTTCTTTTTACCAAAATGAATTATCATACATTTCCCAATATTGTATTCCATCATTCACTTTTTTGCCCATTCTTAAGTTCTGCTGCAACCACATTGCTTCCTCAGCATTACCTACCCCTCCGTCTATCTTTGTATCATTGCAAACTTTGCCACAAAGCCTTCAATTCCATCATCTAAATCATTGACAAACAATGTGAAAAGTGGCAGTCCCAATACTGATCCCTAAGGTACACCACTAGTCACTAGCAGCCAGCCAGAAAAGGCCTGGTTTATTCCCACTCACTGCCTCCTGGCTGTCAGCCTTTCCTCTATCTATGCCAGTATCTTTCCTGTAACACCATAGGATTTTATCTTGTTGAACGTTTTCCTCATTTTTCCCAGAAACTCTCTCCATTGCTGCTCTGCTGACATCCTTGCTAGCATCTCCTTCCAATTTACTTTGGCCAACTCCTCTCATACAACTGTAATTTCTCTTACTCCACTGAAATACTGCTATGTCAGACTTTATTTTCCCCCTATCAAATTTCAAATTGAACTCTATTATATTGTGATCACTCACTCCTAATTGTTTCTTTACCTTCAGCTCCCTAATCATGTCTGGTTCATTCCTTAACACCCAGTCCAGTATATAGCTGATCACCTAGTAGGCGCAACAACACACTGTTCTAAAAAGCCATCTCATAGGCATTCAACAAGTTCACGCTCTTAAGATCCATTACCAATCTGATTTTCCCAATCCACCAACATGTTAAAATCTCCCATGACTATCATAACATTGCCCTTTGACATGCTTTTTCTATTTCCCATTGTAATCTGTAGTCCACATCCCAACTACTGTTTGGAGGCCTGTGTATAACTGGCATCAGGGACCTTTAACCCTTGCAGTTTCTTACTCTTCTCATAAGAATGCAACAGCTTCTGATCATATGTCACATCTTGCTAATGATTTGATGCTATTCTTTACCAGCAGAACCATGCCACCCCCTCTGCCTCTTTCCTATCCCTCTGCTACAATGTGTAACCTTAGACATTCAGCTCCCAACCTCAACCATCCTTCAGCCAAGATTCAGTGATGGTCACAACATCATACCCGACAATCTGTAATAGTGCAACAAGATCCACCTTATTTCTGATACACTGTACATTGAGATATAACTTTTGAGTACCATATTTACTACCATTTTTGGTTCTGCATCCCTAATGCTCTGATACTCACCCTGCTGGCTGCAATTTTGTCCAATCAATTGCCTGCCTTTCCTGACAGTCTCACTGCATGCTGTCTTTGCTTTTTTACCATCCATCCTATCCTGAAGCCCTTCACTCCAGTTCCCATCCACCTGCCAAATTAGTTTAAACCCTCCCCAACAGCTCTAACAAACCTGCCCATGAGATTATTGGTCCCCCTTGGGTTAAGGTGCAACCTGTTAATTTTGTGCAGGTCATGCCTCCCCCCAGAAGAGATCCCAGTGATCCATGAACCTGAAGCCCTGCCCCAGCACCAGCATCTAATTCAACCTCTGGCATATTTTTGAACTTCTGGTGTACTTTTGCATGAACAACATCCCCATATTCAGGGATGAAGTAATTGTTTGCATTGTGGCAGTTCTCATCATCCTATTTTTTTGTGCCTTTTTCACATTCTTCCACCAAAAGAATATCTCGCACTTCTTCAACATGGCCAATGCAGGGCAGGGATTGCACGGTGCATTGGGGCTTCCTGATATCACATAAACTATTAAGTAAATTCAAGCCATGCCATTTATTCCTAAAACATTGTATTGTTATTTTTTTCTCACGAAATGAGTCATTGGTGCTGTCAGTGCACAAGCATTGCTAGTGGACAGAAGTAGATAAATATTACAATTGGTTATAAATAGGCCTGTGTTCACTTCCTAGAGTAGCATTGCACTTCCTGCAAAAAGCAATAGTTAACTTTTCCAGTTAATGGTATTCTGTTTTTCATTGAAACAAAATTGTTTAAGATTTTGTACGTTAAGGAAGTCGTAGAGAAAGTGCAAATGTTAATAGACACTGCCATCATTACAACAGTGTTATGCAATATTTTGTTAATACAAGCAAATTGATATAACTACTATTTAAAATTATGATTGAACTCATCTGGATGAGGACTTCATAGCTTTGAATATTGTGGAATTGTGGAATTAATCTTGCAGTATTGAACACCAGAATGTAGAATTTGAGTCTGGCAATCCAGGTCTGTACCAGTAACCCAAGTGGGATTTGCAGAGGGCTTTTTCAAGGGCAAAGAGACTATTTCGAACGAGGTTGGAGGCGACATCAGATGTACGACAACCCTGGCAGGGTTTGCAAGACATTACTTCCTACAAAGCAAAACCCAGTAGCATGAATGGCAGTGATGCTTCGCTACCAGATGAAGTCAATGCCTTCTATGCCCGCTTTGAAAGGGAGAATATAACTGCAGCTGTGAAGATCCCTGCTGCACTTGATGACTCTGTGATCTCTGTCTCAGAGGCTGATGTTCGGCTGTCTTTAAAGAGGGTGAACCCTGGTAAGGCGGAAGGACCCAGTGAAGTACCTGGTAAGGCTCTGAAAACCTGTGCCAACCAACTGGCGGGAGTATTCAAAGACATTTTCAACCTCTCACTGCTACGGGCAGAAGTTCCCACTTGCTTCAAAAAGGTAACAATAATAGCAATGCCTAATAAGAACACTGTGGGCTGCCATAATGACTATCGCTCAGTAGTACTCATATCTATAGTGATGAAATGCTTTGAGAAGTTGGTCGTGAGTAGACTGAACTCCTGCCTCAGCAAGGACCTGGACCCATTAAAATTTGCCTGTAGCCACAATAGGTCAACAGCAGACCCAATCTTAATGGCTGTCCACGTGGCTTTAGACCACCTGGAGAACACAAAACAGCTATGTCAGCATGCTGTTCATTGACTATAGCTCAGTGTTTAACACCATCATTCCCACAATCTTGATTAAGAAGTTACAGAACCTGGGCCTCTGTAATTGGATCCTGAACTTCCTAACCGGAATACCATAATCTGTGCAGATTGATGATAATGTATCCTCCTCACTGATGATCAACACTGGTGCACCTCAGGAATATGTGCTTAACCCACTGCTCCACAGTCTGCAGTAAGACAAAGAGGACTTCAGGAAGTGTAAGACGAAGGAACACATACAAATCCTCATAGAGGGATCAGAAGTGAAGAGGTTGAGCAGTTTCAATTTCCTGGGTGTCAAGATCTCTGCGGATCTAACCTGGTCCCAACATATCGATGTAGTTATAAAGAAGGCAAGACAGTGGCTATACTTTATTAGGAGTTTAAAAAAATTGGGTATGTCAACAAATATACTCAAAAACTTCTATAGATGTACTGTGTAGAGCATTCTGACAGGTTGCATCACTGTCTGGTATTGGGGGTGGGGGGCTACTGCACAGGACTGGAAGAAGCTGCAGAGGGTTGTAAATTTAGTCAGTTCCATCTTAGGTACTAGATTACAAAGTACTCAGGACACCTTCAAAGAGTGGTGTCTCAGAAAGGCAGTGTCCATTATTAAGGACCTCCAGCACCCAGGACATGCCCTCTTCTTACTCTTACCATTAGGTAGGAGGTATAGAAGCCTGAAGGCACACACTCAGCGATTCAAGAACAGCTTCCTCCCCTCGGCCATCTGATTCCTAAATGGACATTGAAACCTTGAACACTACCTCACTTTTTTAATACGAACTGTTTCTGTTTTTTGCACGATTTTTAATCTATTCAATATACGTATACTGTTATTGATTGATTTACTTATTTTTCTATATTATGTATTACATTGAACTGCTGCTGCTAATTTAACAAATTTCACAACACATGCCAGTAATAATAAACTTGATTCTGAACTCAGCAAAACCAAGCAAATTGCCTCATTGTAATGTCATGAAATCAACAGTGTTTTTACCATCTATTTTTGCTGCAGTTCTGATGAAATTCAATGGAAATATTTCAATATTTTAGGTATCAAACAAAATAGAACTAATCTTTACAAATATATCCAGAACAGTAATTTCATTTACAATATAGATGTGTAATCATGTAAGTACAGAAATTAACAATTAAGTTGTTTCCCTGTTATGGAAATTGGGTTCACGGAGGAGAGAGTACCGAGTTTTGGGTTCTAGGCTTTTGCGGCGACTAATAAACTTTATTCAAAAGTATTGTGCTCCAGACTGCAAAAAAATCATGTGTGGAAGCGCTCATTATTGTAACAATAATTAATCATGCCAACATTATCCAGAATGCTTGTACTGGCTTTTATGTTACCCAGTTATTTAACTCAAAACTTTTGCGTAACTCAGAATAAATTATTCAAAATTATTTAAAGTGACAGCATAATCCTACCATGTTTAAATGTAAATGTGGTATTTATCTTTGTAACGTCTATCTGTACATGAAAGCTTGAGCACTCTTCAATACAGTAGGTAGAATTATTTCATTGCAGCATCATGTGTAAGTGGCCTAATGACTTTCTCTCTCAGAACAAAATGTGAATTATTGTAAAGATCGAAACAATGCTCTCCTCGGTAATGGAGGTACAAACGTACTTAATATTTTCTCTCAAGTAATTATGTTGCTTAGTGAACAGAAATCTCACATGCCATGCTATCAGAATTTGAATGAGTTTACAGTCTCCTCTCTCTCTCTGGCTATCCATCAAATAGGATGATGATGGTTCCTTTCAGTCAGTTAGTGGGGTTTGATATGTGTGTCCTGGAGTGGCTGTACAGACCAATCCTTGACAGGCACTGCTTGCCACATACTTGGCAAGTGAAGCCTGGAGGGGCAGCAGGGGCAGAAGCTCTGTTGTGGCGCTTCCTGTGCCTTTCCTCTATTGCCTCTTTGAGCTTGTTCTCAGCAGTGTCCACACCTTTTCTGATGGTGTCCCTCCACTGTGAGCGATCTTGAGCCAGATCCTCCCATGTTGATGGGGCAGTGTCAGCTTTCTTGAGGCTCCTGTGCAGAACATCCTTGTACCATAGTCGCTGGCCTCCTCTTTTTCGGGTACCACTGGACTGTTGGCCGTACACGATGTCCTTGGGCAGTCTCCCGTCAGGCATTCTGACAACGTGTCCTGCTCAGTGCAGTTGGGCTGACATCACCAAGGTTGAAACTGCTGGCATTCTAGCTCGAGAGAGGACCTTGGTATTGGAGACCTTGTCTCACCAGGTGATGTTCGTCAGAGAATGTAGGTGATGCTGCTGCAGTTGGTCAAGCTGGCGTAAGTGACTCTGATATGGGCACCTCGTCTCACATCTGTATAGCAAGACTGATATGACAATGGCCCTGTTACCTTGCACTTGGTGGCCAACCTGATGTAGATGATTTTCAAACTATTTGGAAATACTTGGAATAGTCGACCATGGAATCGAATTCTCATCCACTGATTGAAGAGTCACAACATAAATTACTCAAAGTTTATTGGGATATTTTTATCATTAAATTGGATTTTTTTTTGACAAAAGAAATGAGATCTGTGTATATATAGATAAATTGATCAAAAGTAGTAGGATTATACACCAAAAGGAAAGAACAATTGCTTACCCTTTCAGCCTATGTAAATCTCATATCATTTTGTTCATATTTAAGAATTTTTTAGTGCACATTCTGCTCATTTATATCAGGTTACATTTTGCCATTGTTGCAAGTTTTGCAAGGTATTGCTTCCTTCCTTGATGCAATGCCAAAATTACTGGTCTGTGGCTGTCTCATCTGTGTTACCATTGTTCTGGCTGGTACAGATTGAGTACTCTTTATCCAAAATCTGAAATATCAATTTTTTTTTTGAGCACTGACATGACGTCACAAATGAAAAATTCCACAAGGTGTTGGGAAACTTCCCAGCAAATGCACAGATCTCTGCACTACAGACAGTTCTGAGAAGTGACCTCAGATATGCAATGAACAGAAGTTAATAAAAAATTGAAAAACAGTGTATTAAGTGAAAAATGCAGGTCTCAATTGTGTGTCATCAGTTTTGGAGTGAACATATGTCACTTAACGGTATGCTAACCATGAAACAAGCAAAGATCTATCACGATAAACAGGAAATTAAAGGTAATGGTGAATATTCAGCAGGCTGGTTGCGGAAATTTAAGAAAAGGTATGGCATTATAATTTTAAAGCATCTGCTGATCACAGAACATAAGAAATAGGAGCAGGAGTAGGCCATCCAGCCCATCGAGCCTGTCCTGCCATTCAATAAGATCATGGCTGATCTGTCTGTAAACTCAGCTCCATCTACGTGCCTTTTCCCCATAACCCTTAATTCCCTACTATGTAAAAATCTACCTAACTGTATCTTAAATATATTTAGTGAAGAAGCCTCAACTGCTTCCCTAGGCAGAGAATTCCACGGATTCACCACTCTCTGGGAAAAACAGTTTCTCATCTCCGTCCTAAATCTTCTCCCCAGAATTAGGTTACATTAGATTGTGAGGACACTCAGTCCTCGTTTATTGTCATTTAGTAATGCATGCATTAAGACATAATTACCAGAAATGTAACACCAGAACATGTCTTTTTTGCTGATTGTTTTTTTAACTTACATAAAACCTTAAAAAAAAGTTTAATACAAATACAGTGTGCTATAACCTTTTAATCAAAACAAGGTATTGTAGGTTGAGACTGAAAACCTGCCGTTATTTGTTGTTGTTCCACAGCTGATTCAGATATTCTCCTGATCCTGGTTTTGTTACCCTACATGCATTATATTTTCATTATACTAATAGTATGTAATAATTTTTACTCTTAAGTACATATGTGTGATGAGCAAGTATAAGACAAAGAGTGCTTACTTGTAGCACATAAGTTCAGAGTCAGAAATAATGGCGATCTCAAGCTATCTCATTCATATATTCCAAAATCTGAAAAAATCCCAAATCCAAAACACTTCTGGGCCCAAGCATTTTTGATAAGGGGTGCTTCCAAGAATGACTATGGATGAGTATTTTCTCCTTCATTGATTGAGCAGGAAAATCCAAAATTCATATATATGTATTATTGCCTGTGGTTGTGATTACGATTCAAGACAAGAGTCCAATATGGTTCCTTCTTTCATTCCAGGGAGTTGAAGCCAATCACTTGAACAGCTCTAAAGTCCAGCTGACTTCGATCAGTGTCCCAGTAATTTGTTCAGTGCATGGGTCGGTGGATAACTGCAGTTAGCCAGCAGTTAATACAATTGCTTTTTCTGAATGATACGCTGTCTGAATGCATGATCCATTTAATCAATCTGTTCTGAGTAAGATATTTTCGAATACCTAGCATCTTCATTTATTTTATTTTCATTCACGGTAGTGAGTGAGCTATGCATAGATTAGATGCAATAAATGATTATAAGTACAGTGAATTCCAGTTCATTTGGACACATTAGGACCAGTACATTTTTGGCCAATTAAGCGGATGCCCAAATAGCTGAAGTTTTATAGGAATAGTTAAAAAGGCATGAAAGAGAGAAACTACCGTTTAAGTGAGTAACAAATCATATATATAAGTGAAGTACAGAACAAGTTAGAACACTACTAATGTTCCTACAGTACCATAAAACTATGATCTAGTTCCTAATAGTAATTGACAGAGGAATTCATCTGGTGTACACTGCTGTGTTGTTTTGATTAATTGTGAATGAACAAAATCAGAGCAGACACCTAGTGCACACAATGGACTGCCTCTGTACAATAACTGCACCCCCCCCCCAAATCTTCACTTTCATTGTAACATTTAAGATGATTGTTGATACCTTGTTGAAGTAGTGAAATTGTTTCATTTTCACTCCTGTTTCTGTCATGGGAGGTTCTACTGCAGTTGTTCAAGGCCTTGGTGAGACCGCACCTAGAGTATTGTGTGCTGTTTTGGTCCCCTTATCTGAGGAAAGACATTCTTGCCATAGAGGGAGTACAAAGAAAGTTCACCAGATTGATTCCTGGGATGGCAGGACTTTCATATGAAGGAAGACTGGATCGACTAGGCTTATACTCACTGGAATTTAGAAGATTGAGGGGGGATCTTATTGAAACGTATAAAATTCTAAAGGGATTGGACAGGCTAGATTCAGGAAGATTGTTTCCGATGTTGGGGAAGTCCAGAACGAGGGGTCACAATTTAAGGATAAAGGGGAAGCCTTTTAGGACCGAGATGAGGAAAAACTTCTTCGCACAGAGAGTGGTGAATCTGTGGAATTCTCTGCCACAGGAAACAGTTGAGGCTGGTTCTTGGCTATATTTACGAGGAAGTTAGATATGGCCCTTGTGGCTAAAGGGATCAGGGGGTATGGAGAGAAAGCAGGTACAGGGTTCTAAGTTGAATGATCAGCCATGATCATACTGAATGGCGGTGCAGGCTCGAAGGGACGAATGGCCTACTCCTGCACCTATTTTCTATGTTTCTATCTCCAAGCCTGAATGCTTGAAACCACAATGAACAAAACAGTTTTGAATTGTCTTACTGCTTATTTCTCTCCAACTATAAGTGACAAAAGTCACTGCATTTTGAACACAAACACATGCAAATGATACTATTTAAAAAATGTCTGCTGTAAACATGCTGTAATATCTAACAGCCACACATGCACGTGACTGATGCTAGTGAGAAATTGTTTGGCAGCAGTCTTCTGTCCCAATTAAGCAGCAGCGTGTCCCAAATAAATTAAGGAACTGTGGCTATTTTCTCGATTAATTTTTTTGTTCTTTCGGAATTGTCCCAAATAAGCAGCTGCTCCGTTAACCATTAACCAGAATCCACGTTGCAATGTAACACATACAAAATAGTGGAGGAACTCAGTAGGTCGGGCAGTTTCTATAGAAAGGAAGAGGCAATTGACATTTTGGGCTGGGACCCTTCATCGGGACTGTTAGTATAAATACAATTACAATTTTTATAGGGTACCAAACTCAAGAGTATTCTATGTAAAATCTAGAAATGTTTAGATGTGCTTTGTTCTTTAATCAACATAGGATTATTGGTATTCAGCATTAACCTGGTCGTTATAACCTAATAATTAACTTCACATTGAATTTATGGGAAAAGCAGCCTGCTGGTGCAGCAATAAATTGTAATCTTTTCAATGAATTATGGATACTTTAACTATTTCTGAATAGTGATGGGCTCTCACATCTCTGCTTATGTCAATTCAGATCTAAAAGCACAGCATCCTCACATTGCACTAACTTGTTACCAGAATAATTACTTTTTAAATATTTACCTGAATTTGATATTAGGAACTCTCATTTCTCAAAGTTTCTTCACAAAGCTGAGAGATCTGTCAGCTCTGTTCAGTTAAATAGAGTATCTCCCAATGGTGAATTACTATATTTAATAATAAATGCTTTTCCCAATCTAGATCGCTGATTGAGCCTCTTGTTAAAGTAGTGAACTGGCCAAGTGTTAAATAAAAAATTGATGACTGATAATTTGAATGGCCCTGAGGCTTCTTTTAGATGTTGACTAATTCAGAAAGCATGCAGATATCCCAATAAATGATTAAAATTTCATAGCCCAGAAAAAGCTGGTGTCCGCGAAGAAGCCATGATTTATAGATGAGAACAAAGTTGGGTCACAGATTTGGTAACTATAAAGCTGCTCACTATCACTGCCACTTTGCATTACTATATGATGTGTTAAATATTCACAAATAAAATGAGAAGATTTTAAATAATTTTAATTACAAAGTCAGTTGAGTTAACTCAAGAAATAGGAAAGGAAATATACCATCCTAATAATGCAATCATTGAATCACTCCAATCACTCTCTTTGACCTCCCTAAAGTATAAGTACATTTTAAGGGTCATCTGGATATTTAAGATAGGAAGGTTGACTGCAATGTACTGATTAAAAGAAGTTGCTTGATTAGAAAATGAGGAATGCTATAGCACTTTAGGTCACCTTTGGAGAACTGTGCTTTAATAGAGATAGGTTTCATTCCTTCCAGTGCAAATGAGAATATATAAACCCTTACCATGAAATGAGAACATTTACCATTTTTCTGTCAATGACAGTATGAAATAGTCCATAGTTTGTTCTAGTAATCAAAGTGATGTCTCCCCACTTCACTCTGAAGATGCAATTCATCTGTTGAAGAGCTCCCTCTACATTTTAATTTCTGCAGATCTATTTTTCTATGCCATCTGCTTATGATAGTAATAGCAGATTTTGCAGTTGGCCAGTGAGACTGCATCATATTCACACAGTAGCCAAAGTAACTGCTGCAGAAAGATATATATTTTATTCACCGGGCGGCTTTTAACCTAAGGGCTCCCAACCTTTTTTATGCCATGGACCCCTACCATTAACAAAGTGATCCATATTGAGAGCTGCTGATTTAAAGAGAGTAAAATGTGATCATTGTTACTTGGTGATCAGTCAGCATCTCTGAGAAAGACTGAAAATCTGGCTGCTGGTGCCACAACAACAACATGTTACAGAATGTCTGCAAGACCAAGGAGCTGGTTATTGATTTCAGGAGGAGGAAATCAGAGGTCCATGAGCCAGTCCGCTTTGGCAGATCAGAGGTGCAGAGTGTCAGCAACTTTAGACCATAGAGCAGAAGGTACTGGAGCAGAAACATTGAGTCTGCTCCACCATTTCATCATGGCTGCTCCAATTTTCTTCTGAGCCCCAATCACCTACCTTCTTCCTTAAGTATACATAAAAACTTGCCAGTGGCAAAGAATGCCATGGATACACCACTCTCTGGCTGTAGAAGTTCTTCCACAACTCTGTTCTAAAAGGGCACCCTTCTATTCTGAGGCTATGTCCTCTGGTTTTACTCTCCCACCATAGGAAGTATCCTCTCCACATTCACTCAATCAAGGCCTTTCACCATTCAATAGTTTTCAATGAGGTCACCCCTCATTCTTCTGAATTCTAGTTAATACTGGCCCAGAGCCATCAAACACTTCCCCTTATGACAAGCCATCCAATCTTGGAATAATTTTTGTGAACCTTCTTTGAACCCTTACCAATTTCAACACATCCTTTCTAAGGTAAGGGATTGTAAACTGCTCATAATACTCCATGTGATGTCTTACCAGTGTTTTATAAAGTCTCAGCTTTACATCCTTACTTTTATATTCTAGTCCTTTTTAAATTAATGCTAACATCATATTTGCCTTCCTCACCACCAACTCAACCTGCAAATTAACCATTGGGGAATCCTGCACAAGAACTCTTAGTCCCTTTGGCCTCAGATTTTTGTATTTTCACTCCATTTAGAAAATAGTAAACCCTTTCATTTCAAGACCATGCACTTCCTGACACTGTATTCCATTCTCCTAATCTGTCTAAGTCCTTTAGTAGCCTCTCTAGTTCATCAAAACTACCTGTCCCTCCACCTATCTTCATATTGTCTGCAAACTTTGCAACAAAGTCATCAATACCATCATCCAAATCATTTGTATATAACATAAAAAGAATCAGTCCCAACTCAGACCCCTGTGGAACACCACTAGTCACCGGCAGCCAACCAGAAAAGGCTCCCTTTCTTCCCTCTCTTTGCCTCTTGCCAATCAGCCTCTGCTTTATCCATACCAGAATCTTTCCCCTAATACCACGGGTTCATAGCTTGTTAAGCAGCCTCATGAGTCCACCTTTTCAAAGGCCTTCTGAAAATCCAAGTACACAACATAAACCAACTCACCATTTTCTATCCTGCTTGTTATTTCTTCAAAAAATTCCAACAGATTTGTCAGGTAAGATTTTTCCTTGAAGAAACAATGCTGACTACTGTCTATTTTATCATGTGCTTCCAAGTACCCTAAGACCTTATTCTTAATAATTGGCTCCAACATCTTCCCAACCACTGAGGTCAGACTAACTGACCCATAACTTCCTTTATTCTGCCTCTCTCCCTTCTTGGAGAGTGAAGTGACATTTGCGATATTCCAGCCTTCCGGTACTGTTGCAGAATCTAGGGATTCTTGAAAGATCATTACTTATGTCTCCACAAACTCTTCAGCCACTTTTTTCAGAACCCTGCAGTGTACACTATCTGGTCCAGGTGATTTATCTAGCTTCAGACCTTTCAACTTTCCAAAAACCTTCTCTCCAGTAATGGTAATTTCACTCACTTCATGACCCCTGCATCCTGGAACTTCCACCAAACTACCAGTGTCTTACTCAGTAAAGACGAATGCATAAGACATATTCAGTTTATACGCCATTACCTTGTCTCCTTTTCTACCTCTCCAGCATAGTTTTCCAGTAGTCTGATATCCACTCTTGCCTCTCTTTTATACTTTTATGTATCTGAAGAAACTTTTGGTATCCTCTTTCATGTTATTGGCTAGCTTACTTTTGTATTCCATCTTTACCTTCTTAATGACTTTTTTAGTTGCCTTCTGTTGGTTTTGAAAAGCTTCTCAATCCTCGAACTTCCAACTTATTTTTGCTATTTAACTTCCTTGGCATAAGCATTCTGGAAGACCTGTTTTTAAATGTGCTAGCATTCGGAATAAGGTGGGTGAACTTGTGGCACAATTAAAGATTGGTTGGTATGATGTTGTGGGTATCACTGAGTCGTGGCTGAAAGAAGGCCTTGGTTGGGAGTTGAACATGAAAGGATATACTTATTTTTTGAAAGGACAAGCAGGAAGGCATTGTCAGTGGTGTGTCTCTGTTGGTAAGAGATGTAATTACTCCTTTAGAAAGAGGTGACACAGGTTCAGAGAATGTTGAATCTTTGTGGGTGGAGTTAAGAAACTACAAGGTTAAAAAATCATTATGGAAATCAAATATAGGCCTCCAAATCGTAGCCAATATATGGGGTTGATATTGCAAAGGTACCTGGAAAAGGCATGTAACAAGGGTAATGTCACAATTGTCATATGAGACTTCAGTATGAAAGGGAATGGGAAAATGAGGTTGGTGAAAGTATTTTTTGAATGCCTATGAGATGGGTTTTTAGAGCAGCTTGTGCTTGTGCCTAATTGGGGAAGGGCTGTCTTAAATTTAGTGTTATGTAATAACCTGGATTTTATTAGGGAACTTAATGTGAGGGAACTCTCAGGAGGTAGTGATCATAATATAATTGAATTCATACTGCAATTTGAGAAGGAGAAGCATAACTCACATGTATCAGTATTACAATGGAATAAAGGGAATTACAGAGGCATGAGAGAGGAGCCTGCCCAGGTGGTTTGGAGGAGGATAATGGCGGGGATGACAGTAGAGCAGAGATGGCAGAAGTTTCTGGGAATAGTTCACAAAGCACAGGACAGATATGTCCTACAGAAGTTGTTCTTAAATGGCAGGGGTAGGCAACCGTGGTAAGTTTTTAAAATCCAGCAAAAGGCAACTAAAAAGCCATAAGAATGGAAAAAATGAAATATAAGGACAAACTAGGCAATAATATAAAGCAGGATACTAAAAGTTAGTTCAGTTATATAAAGAGTGAAAGAGAGGTGAGAGTTGATATTAGACCTCTGGAAAATGATGCTGCTGAGGTAGTAATGGGGGATAAAGGAATGGCAGATGAACTTAATAAATACTTTGCTTCAGTCTTTACTGTGGAAGATACTAGCAGTGTGCCATAGGCAGAAGTTGATATGTTTCATCACTGGCCTCCCAAAGCACTTCATCACAGTGGATGTAAGAGCTACTGGACGATGGTCATTGAGGTATTTTACTATGTTCTTTTTAAACACTGGTTTAATTGAAGCCTGCTTGAAGCAGATGGGTACCTCAGTCTGGCGAAGCGAGAAGTTAAAGATATCAGTGAACGTAGCACAGGTCTTCAGTACCTGGCTAGGTCTGGGCCGGATGTTTCCATGGGTTCACCTTTCTGAAGGTGCTCGCATGTCAGCCTCAGAGACTGAAATCACAGGGTCATGTGGGGCTGTGGGAGTTGGTGAAGGTTCCTCCATGTTTTGACAGTTAAAGCTCATCTGGGAGCAAAGCCTTGTTGTCACCTGTGTTGCTTGGTTTCACTTTATAAGAGGTGATAGCATTCAAGCTCTCCTACAGCTGTTGAGCATTCTTTTGTGATTCAAGTTTGGTCTGGAATTGCCACTTCACACCTGAGATGGTTTTCCAGAGATCAAATCTGGACCTCTTGTATTTTACTTGGTCGTCAGACTAGAATGCCATTGATCTGGCCCTCAATAGATTGTGGATATAATGGTTTATCCAGGGCTTCAGGCTTTGGAAGATTCTAATGACTTTGTGGGGTCACACTTGTCTACAATTGTGTTTACAAGGTCCAGGACAACTATGATGTACTTGTTTAACAACCATTGTGTTTTCATTCTACATTTCTAACTCATCCATAATCCAGGAAAAATATAAATAGAAAAGAAATAGGCCAATTCAGGGAGAAAAAAAGATCCTGGAATCCTCCAAAACTTTGTTATGAGCCACCAATATCTCATGCTTTGATACTATCATTATTGCTGTATTAATTAAATATTGTAGTGGTTATTCAAAACCATTTTATAATTATGAGTCAAATTCAGTTGTAATTTGCTACTTTAGCGAGGCCTAATCGAATGAATAATTTTTAGGGTACAAGGATGTGACATCAATTCTGAGGCGTTCTGTTGGTTGGGGTTGGCCATGGATGCTGCATCCTAGCTGTCACCATCAGTCGATACACAAGCCAGTTCATTCCGATCCTGAGAGCACGCTGTTGCCCATGCAGCAGGCTTCCCTTTTCCATGCAGCTGATTAATCCAAAGGAACAGCAGAGACCAACACAGTTTGGCACCAGCAGCATCGCAGGAATTGTCAGTCAGGTTTGAACTCAACATAAGGTCTCCAGCTCCGGATTTTTCCTCAGGGATTACTCCCAAAGCCTCGCTAATGAGTGGGTATAGCTGCAGAGGTTTGAGATCAGAGTTTCTGTCTCCTAGATGAGCTGCCAACCACCCTGATGAGCCCCATCTACCTGAAGCGACTGGTTTTAAGATGCCAGTAACCCACCTTTGTCCCTTCTCCTATCAGTAGAAACATATCAGCCTGGCTTAGTAGCTTTGCCAAACGTGAAGGCCAGGAGCAGGACATAGTTGTCAGAAACTACTTAAGACTCATCCTTGGGAGCACTTAAAAGGTAGCAAGATTTTATCGCCACTTCTATTTGCCCCTGTCTATGACAACCATCACTTCTCATGCCCTCAATAAGAGTGTAATGCCAGGTTCTGCCAATTACTGGGAAAACAGACTTGTATATAGGAAAAGAAAAGGTTTATTAATAATTTTGGTAAAGGGTATTCTGCTGAGGATTTTTTTAGGTGTTTATAAAAGCTACTTATTCACAGCAGAGCTGTAAATAGAACCTACTAAAAAGATTACTGTGAGAACATAATGAAGTTTGGTTTGAAATTCTTTCACTGTTTCTTTAAAAAGAAGATGTAAATATTTAATTTTAGAACTTTTCACTGATTTTTCTAACACTATTGAAAGAATTAGTTCAGTGATTCATGGTTATTTTCTTGTGTCATTCAAGAACATCAAGTGCCTGCATTATTCAATGGAGATGAAAACAGGACAAAGGAAGTGCAAAAAAAAAGTTGGTTTTAGAAAGACACATTGAATGTCTCTGTTGTTCGGGATCGACCATTGTTGTTGTGTCCCAGCTGTCTATGTGATAAACAAGCCAGTATACAAACCAGGGCAATGTAACATAGAGAACAAGCTCATACCCATGTAGAAATCTTCCCCTCTTCAGGCAGCTAATGAATGCAAAGGAACAGCAGAGACCAACAGAGTTTGGCACCAGTGCTGTTGCTGGAGTGTTGAACTTAATGTAGGGTGGCCTTTGGAACTCTAGCTCCAGATTTTTCATCAGGATTTACTCCCGAAGCCTTCCACATAAGTGTGTATAGCCACAAGGCAGCAGAGATCTGAAATCAGAGTTTTCCTTCTCCTAGGTGAGCTGCCAACCACAGCTGACCAGCCCCACCTGCCCAGAACAACTGGGGTTAAGGCACCAGTAACCTTGCACCTTTCAGTAGAAATGATTCCACCGGGCTTAGTGGCTAAGCCACCCATGAAGACCAGAAGGTAGACTTGGTTGTCAGAGACTATTTGAGATGCAGGCTATTGGGACCATTTAATAGGCAATGGGAGCTTATCCCTACCTTCACCCTCAGCTATAACAACTTTGAACCGAAAAGAGATATTATACTTTAACTAAAGCCTTAATCACTCTCCACTTGAAATATTGACGTTTTTTTCTCTTTGAAGCTTTCTTTCCCTCTGCTTTTTCAACTTTCTCAGATTTGTTTAAAGTCTGCTGGAGATCTGATGAATTCTCCTTTGCACCATTATATCCTCCCTCTTTGTAAAGGCCATCAAGCTGAAAATCAGCTGTTTTTTCCGCAGTTGCTGCCTGATCTGCTGAGCATTCCACTATTCTATTTTTGTATCTTCCATTCAGCCTGATCTGATGTAATATGCCATTTTGCACAGAACGTTTAAATGCAAATATATGTACATTTATTGAAATGCAGAGCATATGTAAGAAACCAGTGATTCTCATCTGAAACACAAAGCCAAGGATTTTGCATAACTGTTGGTGTGCTGCCACTTACAAAATGCTATAATGAATGCTATCATTTTGTGGAAGCAAAAATTTGCAGATACTTAAAATCAGAAAGAGTAAATGCAGGAGGCACTCAGGAGATAAGACAGCATTATGTTCGGCATTTACCATTCTCTCTATTTCTTTGATGCCTCTCATAATCCTTAGTTGTGTTTCTGGTTGCATACAAAGCCAATTATCGAACAGATTATGCACTTCATCTTTCTTGAAAGGCTGCTGAATAAATGGAAACATATTTAATTTAACCAAGATTTGTTTTTATATTGGTTCTAAATTATGTATCTGGATTCATTGGGCATTGATAGTTAATTGTTTATCATTCCAGCTCTAAGTTTAGGCATTGAAAGTGTTTTATACAGGATCACAACATAAGTTATAGTCGTAGATTCATAGAGAAATACAGCACAGAATCAGGCCCTTTTGCCTGTCTAGTCCGTGCCAAACCATTTAAGCTGCCTTCTCCCATTGATCTGCGCTGGGACCATAGCCCTCCATACCCCTACCATCCATGTACCTATCCAAAATCTCTTAAGTTTTGAAATCGAGCTCACATGCACCACTATCACTCCAACTCATTCCATGTTCTCACAATCCTCTGAGTGAAGGTTTCCCTCTTTTTCCCCTTAAACTTTACACCTTCCACCCTTAGCACATGACCTCTGGTTGTAGTTCCGCCTAACTCCAGTGGAAAAAGCCTGCTTGCATTTACCCTATCTATACCCCTCATAATTTTGTATACCTCTAACAAATCTCCCCTCTATATTTAATGTTCCAGGGAATGAAGTCCTAACCTATTCAATCTTTCCTTATAACTTAGGTCCTTAAGTCCCAGCAACATCCTTGTAAATTTTCTCTCATTTTTTTCTACCTTATTTACATCTTTCCTGTAGGTAGGTGGCCAATACTGCACACAATACTGCAAATGAAGTCTCACCAATGTCCTACACAAATTCAACTGAACATCCCATCTCCTGTACTCAATACTTTGGATTATGACCCCATTTAAATGACAGCACTTTCAATGAAGTGTGGACCTGCACTTCTCAGTGACCTGCTATTCACTATCTAAGACCTGTTCTGGTTGGTCCTACCAAAGTGCAAAACCTTGGACTTGTCTGCATTAAATTCCATCTGCTATTTTTCCAGCTAGTCCAGATCCCACTGCAAGCTCTGATACTCTTCTTTGCTACCTAGTACACCCTCAGTCTTGGTGTCATCTGCAAATTTGCTGATCCAGTTAGCCACATTATCATCTAGATCATAATTGACAAACAATGGACCCAGCACTGATTCCTGTGGCACTCCACTAGTCATAGTCTTCCAGTCAGAGAGGCAACCATCTACTACAATTCTCTGGCTTCTCCCACAAAGCTAATGTCTAATCCAATTTACTACCTCATCTTGAATGCTGAGCGATTGAACCTTCTTGACCATCCTCCCATGCCGAACCTCATCAAATGCCTTGCTAAAGTCCATGTAGACAATATCCACTGCATTATCTTCATCAATTTTACCGATACCTTCTTTGAAATGCCTTTCTTTGAAAAATATTGTTTTTGAAATGACCTACCAGCCATAAAGCCATGCTTATTGTCCCCAATCAGTCCAGGTCTATCCAAATACTCATATATCCAGTCCCTCAGAATAGCTTACGGTAACTTTCCCATTATTGATGTCAAGCTCACTGGCCTATAATTTCCTGGTTTACTTTTAGATCTTTTCTTAAACAGTAGAACAACATTAGTTATCCTACAATCCTCCAGTACCTCACATATTGCGAGTGATGATATAAGTATCAACACTAGGATCCAGCAATTTCTGCACTTGCTTCCCGCAGGCTCCAAGAAAACACCTTGTCAGGCCCTAGGGATTTATCCAGCCTAATTTCCCTCAAGGCAGGAAACAACTCCTCCTCTATAATCTGTATAGAGTCCATGAAGTCAATGCTACTTTGCCTCACTTATATAGACTCTATGCCCAGCTCCTGAATAAATACAGGTACAAAAAAATCCTTTTAAGATCTTCCCCATTTCTTTTGGCTCTGTGCATGAATTACCTTTCTGATCTTCTAGAGCATCAACTTTGTTCCTTGCAATCCTTTAGCTCTTAGCATATCCGTAGAATCCGTTAAGATTCTCCTTCACCTTTTCTGCTAGGGCAACCTCATGCCTTCTTATAGCCATCCTGATTTCCTTCTTAAGTGTTCTCTTGCATTTCTAATACTCCATAAATACTTCATTAGTTCCTACCTGCTATGCCCCTTCTTTTTTTCTTAACCAGAGCCTTAATATCTTTTGAAAATCAAGGTTCGCTAAACCTGTTATCTTTACCTTCTATTCTGACAGGCATATACAAGCTTTGCACTCTCAAAATTTCACTTTTGAAGGCTTCTAACTTACCAGGTATACCTTTGCCAGAAAACATCCTGTCTCATTCTACACTTGCCAGATCCTTTATGATACCATCAAAATTGATCTTTTTCCAATTTAGAATCTCAACCTGTGGACCAGATCTATTTTTTTCAACATTCCCTAATAACAGATGAAATATCACACATTCTCTTATTGGGATTTCTACATACTGATTAAGGAAACTTTCCTGAGCAGGTTTGACAAACTCTTTCCCATCTGGTCCTTTTACAGTATGGGAGGCCCAGTCAATATGTGGAAAGTTAAAAGAATTAACATAGTCAAACCTTTTTTATTCCTCAGTTCCATCCATAATGCTTCACTAGACGAGATTTCCAGTCTGTGCTGACTGAGCATTGCCATGACATTTTCCCTGACTATGAACAGTACCACTCCTCCTTTAATCCCTCCTGCTCTGTTGTGTCAAAACAAAGGGACTCTGAAATATTGAGTGGCCATTCCTGTCCTTCCTGCAACCAAATATTACTAATGGCTAGAATATCATAATCCCATGTATTGATCCATGCCCTGAGCTCATCTGCCTTTCCTATGATACTTCTTGCATTGAAATATATACAGCTTGGGACATTAGTCACACCATGCTAAATCTTCTGATTCCTGATTCCTGGCTTTGTCTGAGGTCTTAACAACATCTGTTCCCACAACCTCTCAACTATCTGTTTGGGCACTCTTGACTCCCGTTACTTCCTATCCCCCCTGCAACTCTAGTTTAACCCCTCCTCCCACCCCTGTGCAACACTAGCAAACCATCCTGCTAGGATATTAGTCCCTTTCCAGTTCAGGCGTAAACTATTTCTTCTGTATAGGTCCCACATTCCCTAGAAGAGAACCCAATGATCTGAAAATCTGATGCCCACCCTCCTATACCAACTCCTGAGCAACATGTTCAATGTTCCTTTTTTTGGCCTCACCAGCACATGGCATGGGTAGCAATCCTGAGATCACAACCCTAGAGGTCCTGCCCTTTAACTTAGCACCTAAAGCTCTGCACTCACTTTGAAAAACTTTGTCATTCTTCCTACCATGTCATTGGTACCTACATGGACCATGACATCTGGCTGTCCATCCTCCCACTTAAGAATGCAGAGGACTCAATCCGAGATATTCCGGACCCTGGTACCTGGGAGGCAAGACACCTTCTGGGAATCTCGTTCTTATCTACAGGACATCCTTTCTGTTCCCTAAGCTAATGAATTCTCTATCACCACAATTTGCCTCTTCTCTCCCCTCCACTTCTTCCCTTTGGAGTCACAGAGCCAGACTCAATGCCCATTTTCCTGGTCCTGCACCTTGGGTGTAACGACACTTCTATATGTCCTATCTATCACCCCTCAGTCTGCTGAATCATCCAGAGTTCATCCAGTTCCAGCTCCAACTCCTTAACATGAAGTATTAGAAACTGCAACTGGATACACTTCTCCCAAGTGCAGTCATCAGGGACACTGGAGCTCACCTTACCTTCTCGCATTCAGCAAGAGGAGTATTCCACTATCCTGCCTGGCATCACTACTATTCTAACTGAGCAAATATAAAGAGGTAAAAACAGTAAATAAACTGGGGAAAATCTACCTGCAGCTTTTCACTTCCCCTCACACAAACCTCTCCTTGTTGAAGCCTTGAAGAGCTAAAGCCTCAAATCCCCATTCTAACATTGTGCCCTCCAACAATGGTCACTCCCAACAATGGCTGCTCCACTTGCCACTGCCTTATTTTAATTTGTTCTTGCCAATCAATTCCAGTCACTGACTGGCTGCTGTTGGAAACACCCAGCTGCCACGAGTCGATGCCTTATGTGCTCAATTGGCAAATCTGCGTGAGCTACATCTTCTCACACTTCAGATCTTCGACTGGCCACTGCTCAAAAAGTTGTAACATCTTGTTCAATAGTTGACGCAACATTTTAAATGATTAGGGCATTTTATTGCATTTTAGTTAGTATGACTGTGAGTTTTATTTTGATCTTAAAATATTTTCTGAACTGCATTACTTTATGCAACATGTCTGCAAATAGAGTTCATGACATTCCTTTCTCCAGCTGAATATTCCTGCTGTACTAATGGAGTCTGATGTCCCGGCCGAAAATGAGTCAGAAGATTGAATAGAAGTATTCTTAAATAGTGCAATTTTAAATTGTGGGGACTTTACGTTGTTTAATTGACAAAGATCTTGGTTTAACTTCAGTAGAATCAATCTGTTCTTGGTTTTCACTGGCAAAATACAGATGTCACTTTTGTCAGAAGCTAAATGTACAATCTTTTTTAAAAATGTATCACTTTATTAAAGGTGAGGCTGGTAAATAGGTCACTAAGATTGGTAAAGAAAATAATAAAATTCATAGAGAAGACAAGTTAATATTTATAATCCTCTACAGCAGCTCTGAGTTAACCTTCTGAAAAGCTGGGGTGCAGAGAGCAGAAAAATGTAAGTATAATATCTAATCTGTATTAAATTGGAGGCGTTCAGTAAAGTTAACAGAAAGCAGTCTGTAGAATTGACTATCCTAATTAATTATAGGTTAAGGATGGTAAATTAGGCATGATTGCTGTTCCTGATCCCTATCCTAGGTCTCTTACTGAAAACCTGTACATGTGGTTATCAGATGGGGTCATGATTTACTCAACTCTGATACATTCTGCAATCTAATAATCTGAGTGTTAAAAGGTTCATAAAATGATAAAGAGCACTTAAGTGAGCTATCACGCATTATTCATGCATATGAAACTAGACAGTTTTGTTCCGAAAGAAAATGAATGCTTTTTCGGAAGTCAAAAATGAATGGCAGGAAGCTCTGAGTACCCAGTTCATATCTTGTTGCTTGAACTCAGCATGTCATACTATGGAAATAAGAATTAATCTAGCTATAAAATTATATGTATTTTCCTGGGACATGGATATTGTGTATTCCCAGGGCATCCCATAATGCCTTTTGTGTTTCTCCCCTCTTCAACATCAGTCATTGAAACCCTTGTGTCTAAGACTAGTGTTTACAATGTTGTAAGCGGCTGGAAACCTGCAATTTAAGCCTTGCCCATGCCAGTACTCTCACTCTTTATTGGGAAAGATGTGCTGTACCTCAATGGTCATAGAGAAAGTTGTATCAAACCTTAAATCCTTCAAATATACCCAAGAAAATGCATTAGGTGCATTGAAAAAACATTATAGCCCACCTTGCAATCAAGGAGTTGACCATTACCAGTTGCTCAGTCAGAGGTAGGGAGAATCCTTTAATTTTGTTTATAATGACACTTTATATTTTCATATATTCCTTATGACGTGGAGGCCATTAAGTCTATAACAGTTGTCAGATCATACCTTTGAGTCATTCCTCCATTTACTTTTCTATAATCTGTTTTCTCACTTGCCTATCTGCTTCCCCTGATTCTCTTGGCCCACTTCTACATAAAAGGACACACCTGTATTCTAAGACCAGAGGGGTATCCTTTTAGAACAGAGATGAGGAAAAATTTCTTTAGCAGGCCAAGTCTTTATGTATATTTAGGCAGAGGTTAATAGATTCTTGATTGGTCAGGGCATGAAGGGATATGGGGAGAAGGCAAGAGATCGGGGCAGAGAAGAAAATTGGATCAGCCATGATGAAATGGCAGATCAAACTCAATGGGCCAAAAGGCCTAATTCTGCTTATATATTTTATGGTCTTATTAAGGATATTATACAAAGACTAATTGACCTGCCAGCATATCTTTGGGATTTGGGAGGCAAATGAAGGAAACCACATGATCACAGGGGAATGTACAAACTCTACTTGAGGTCAAGGTCGAAGCCTGGTCACCAGAGGCTGCTGTGCCAAGGTGCCATCCATTTAAATGCTCTCCTAAGCAAATATGTAAGCTGTCACATATACAATATGCATAGAAATTGCGCTATAGAGCCAATGGAACTGGAAAAAAATTACTTCATGAAGGTTGCCCCACATAGAAAAGTAGGTACCTTTCACAGATCAAAGACATAGAAGAAAATACTATTTACTTATAGTTGAGAGGGTGCCGTCAGAAGTTCTGTAACTTGAGTTCCTGTGTTTCCATCCTATTACACATGTAAAAGCTGACTATTTAGCACAGAATTGTGAGGCTCTAATTGGAAGGATAAAAGATAGAGGATGCTGGAAATACTCAGCGAGTCAGTGGGAATAATAAATAAGTGGTTGGTTCTAAGACAAAGTGGAAAAGTTGGTTGTTTAATGTTGTTACATTTGGTTGGGTTTTATTGTAACAGGCCAGACAGAGAATTAAGACATTTGATTGAAAGTGCAATGGAGAGCTCAAGTTACAGGCAACAAGAAACTCAGTGTCCCCCTTATGGACTGAATGTGCATATTCTCCAAAACAGTCACCCAATGTATTTTTGGTTTTTTCCCAATGTACAAGATTCTACATAATGAGTATCAAATATAATACACACTGATTTGGATGGGATATTCATGAACTGCTGTTTGAGGGAAGGGAAGGTTTAAAATGGAAAGAGTTGCACTTCCTGCTGTTACATGGGAATGATTCATGAGAAGGGAAGGAGAGCATGTTTGTGGAGAGGTGATAGTGAACCAGAGCAACAATGAAGGAATGCTGAAAGGTGAGAATAAGGAAACAAATGTCTATCACATTTTATTTGAAAGATCTAGGCCAATAATTATAAAACAGTAGGCAAGTAAATAGAGCATTGATTAATACAGCAGAAGCTTACAGATAAAGCCAATAAACAATTTCTAATTGTGTACTTAAAAACTGCAGAAAACCCTACCAATAATAAAGTAAAATGTAATTATTCAGAACCAGGTTTAATATCGCTGGCATTTGTCATGAAATTTGTTGTTTTACGGCAGCAGTACATTGCAATACATAATAATAAAGTACCTAAATTACAATAAGAAATTGATTTAAAAATTAAATTAAATAAGTAGTGCAAAAAGGGAGCAAAAATAATATTGAGCTAGTGTACATGGGTTCTTTGTCCATTCAGAAATCTGATGGTGGAGGGGAAGAAACTGTTTTTAACATGTGTGTCTTCAGCCTCCTGTACCTCCTCCTTGATGATAGCATAGAGAAAATATCCTGTGTGATGAGCATTCTTGGTGATGGATGTTGCCTTTTTGAGGCATCGCCTTTTGAATATTTTTGTGAAACCTTCTTTGCCCACAGTGTACAGTTTGCATACGTATTCCATAAAATAAGATTATTTCCACCAAAAATGTGGAAAAAGCAGGATTAGAAAATGGCTTGAGCAAATCGAGAGAAATGCCAAGCCCCCATTCATGAAGAGGACATGTACTGAAGATCTGTTCATCAGCCCCTGTCATTTTTCCCTCCCATGCCTAGATAATCGAGTGCAGACCGTGGTTTGAAATAAGATTAAATCATTTCGATCATTGTCACCATTTGAACTACATAATTGTTGGAAAGCAGCATTTCATTTTAGCCAGGAATCGCAGATGCTTTACAGCTGACCTATTAGTAACTCCAGAAGTGATTTACCATTATAAGCCTTACACAGCTCAAATATTTTTACTTGAATTTGGAAAACAAAATTTCTATCATTTTGGTTGCCATAGTTCAGCGGACTACTTAATGGTCCTGATTGCTTTGAAGTTGCTAAATTCTGAGCACAGAAAGAAATAATGAAATGTAATTTACCAAATTATTGAAGATCAATAATATCAAGAGTCATTAGAAAAGTGATTTGGATGCGACACAAGGGGATAGTGATGTGCCTGTAATGATTTTTCAAAATAACAAATTAAATAACTAAAATTACTTTTTTAAATGAAAGAGTAAATGATTGGTTAAGTAGGTTGCAACTTATACAAAAGAAAGGAAAATGCATGTTTGAATCAATAATGTTAAATAACAAATAAGTACCTTTAAAGAAGGAAGAGTTTTGCAGTGATTTTTTTCAGCAGTTCGTTTCCTCTGCAAGTTCCATTCCCAACATACTGTTAAAATGGTGGAACAAGGATCAGAGTTTGTGAAGATATTAATGAAAAATAATTAATTGGGCATTAAACTGGAATGCTAGGAAGTTAATAAAGCGCCAACCCCAAGTAAAATCTATCAGAGTGCATTAAAATGAAAGAAGATGGGAATGCACTTCGAAATTTTGCTTACCTCATTGGATATTGGCATGATGCGAGAGAACTCAAAAGCAGCTGATGTAACTTCTAATTATCAAAAGTTGTAAATATTATTTTGGAGTTACAATCCTATTAAACAGGTTTGTGAGTCTACCGTATTGAAAACAATTGTTTAGCTTCTTGGCATGTACCAACCAATGTATGATCACAGATAACATAATGATGTACTGTATAAGAATTAAAAGTATTGGCATGTAATTTAGGAAACCTGTAACAGATTTCTTCAGGTAGGCACTGGTGAGCATAGATAAGCTAATATCATAAATGAGCTCAGGGGATATAATTGTAAATGTAACGTTGGCATACGATGTTATGTGAGGCCTAGATAAATAAATAGGAGCAACTGTTTTCCTTAGCAAAAGGTCCAAAACCACATAGAGTTAAAGGATCAGAAGTGCATCAAGGAGCATAATTTTCACTCCGAAGTGATAAAGGTCTGGCACTCCCTGCAGAAAGGGAGTGGGGACAGAATAAATAATCCCATTTAAAAATATCCTTTTAGAGGTAATACCTGCAAGACTATGAACCTGGGATTATCTTTTTTTGTGTATATCACAAACTTGCCCTAGTTCTACTGTGAAAAGAATCGGTACAGTAAAAGAATATTTACCCTGCTATGGGTAGGCAAGAGATGGAATTGTACAGTGTGCCAAAACGGACATCCAATTAAAGCAAATCTCATTTACTGTGTTGTAAACCATGGATCTGTAATGGATTTATGTTTCTGGTTTTGCAGTTTACATGTTCATTATCACTACCCTTGTGCTGCAACATTGATTTCACTTGATCAGTACACTCTTGGCTGAAGTGCATCTTAGTGTTTACTGGAGTTATAAAAAACTTCTGTATAATGCCAACAGTTAATTTATCTGATAGAACTTTACTTGATCATGATTGGGTAGCTTAAAATGTCTGGCAAGATGTGTGTTTTTGAGAGAATGGTGGAGAGGTAGAAACCTTTTTCTATGGTGCATAGTGTCAGTGACCCACGAGGCCAAAGATCATTCGTTGGGCACTCTGAAATTAAAATGCAGGCCTGAAATGCTGAATCTAGAATTGTACAAACAGGGGAAGAACCAGTCAATTTGAACCCTCCTGTGTGGTCTGTTAATATAAGGAAAATAAAGAGAAAAATAAGGTGGTCAACTTCATCAATGGACATTGAAGACAAGGAGTGGATGTCATGTGGGTCTTCCTGTGCTGAAATGCTAAAAGGTAGCCACAGGTTACTAGACAGACAGAATCTATATGGATTCTAAACTTGATGAAGAGAATACTACTGGTGAAGATCCATTTTCTTAAACAGCAGAAAATTATTAAATGAACTAAGTATAAATTTCACATTCTTCTGTTTCTTTTACATGGTCCTTTTTAAAATGAATGACACATGAAATTCAGTGTACATAGAGGGAAAATTATTTATGAGCGTTTGCAAACTAGGCTTGAAACTGTTTAAAGTTATATACAGTAAATGGAAATGAAAGCTGTTATTGTGGTCCACGATGTGCAGGATGGTCATGTTTTTGAAATATATTGATTTATAGTTTAAACAAAAAGCCATAAACATTGCATTGGTTTGTTCTTATATGTTGTCAAAAGTACTTTGGGTTTATTTGGATCATAAGAGCATAAGACGTCGGAGCATACTTAGGCCACTCAACCCAGCGTGTTTGCTCTGCCATTCCATCATGGCTCATTTATTATCCCATTGTCAATTCCATTCACCTGCCTTATCCCCATAACCTCTGATACCTGGACCAATCAGGAACATATCAATCTCTGTTTTAAATATATTCAAAGACTTGGCCTCCACAGCTATTAGTGGTAATGAATTTTACAGACTCACTACCCTCTTGCTCAAGAAATTTCTCCTCCTCTCTGTTCTAAGTCAACATCCCTCTATTCTGAGGCTGTGTCCTCTAGTCCTAGACTCACCCACTATAGCAGACATCCTCCCCACATCAACTCTATGTAGGCCTGTCAATATTCAATAGGTTTCAATGAGATCTCCTCTCATTCTTCTAAACTCCAGCAAAACTCCCTGCAGTTTGTGTACCATCCCAATCGCTCAACAGATGACGCCATTGCCACCACCCTCCACATGGCCCTAACCCACCTGGACAAAAAAGACACATAAGTTCGGATGCTATTCATAGACTTCAGTTCAGCATTCAACACAATCATCCCTCAGAAACTGATTGGAAAGCTGAGCCTACTGGGCCTGAACACCTCCCTCTGCAACTGGATCCTAGACTTCCTGACTGGGAGACCTCTGTCAATCTGGATCGGGAGCAGCATCTCCAACACTATCACACTGAGCATGGGGGCTCCCCAGGGTTGCGTGCTCAGTCCACTGCTGTTCACTCTGCTGACCCACGACTGTGCTGCAACACACAGCTCAAACCATATCATCAAGTTCGCCGATGACATGACCCTGGTGGGTCTCATCAGCAAGAATAACGAGTCAGCTTACAGAGAGGAGGTGCAGTGGCTAACGGACTGGTGCAGAGCCAACAACCTGTCTCTTAATGTGAACAAAACAAAAGAGGTGGTTGTTGACTTCAGGAGGGCACGGAGCGACCACTCCCTGCTGAACATCGACGGCTCCTCGGTAGAGATCATAAAGAGCACCAAATTTCTTGGTGTTCACCTGACAGAGAATATCACCTGGTCCCTCAACACCAGCTCCATAGCAAAGAAAGCCCAGCAGCGTCTCTACTTTTTGTGAAGGCTGAGGAAAGTCCATTTCCCACCCGCCCCATCCTCATCGCATTCTACAGGGGTTGTATTGAGAGTATCCTGAGCAGCTGCATCACTGCCTGGTTCGGAAATTGCACCATCTCGGATCGCAAGACCCTGCAGTGGATAGTGAGGTTAGCTGAGAAGATCATCGGGGTCTCTCTTCCCGCCATCACGGACATTTACACTACACGCTGCATCCGCAAATTAAACAGCATTATGAAGGACCCCATGCACCCCTCATACAATCTCTTCTCCCTTCTGCCATCTGGGAAAAGGCTCCGAAGCATTCGGGCTCTCACGACCAGACTATGTAACAGTTTCTTCGCTCAAGCTATCAGACTCCTCAATATCCAGAGCCTGGACTGACACCTTGCCCTATTGTCCTGTTTATTATTTATTGTAATGCTTGCACTGTTTTGTGCAGTTTATGCAGTCCTGTGTAGGTCTGTAGTCTAGTGTAGCTTTCTCCGTGTTTTTTTTTGTGTAGTTCAGTCTAGTTTTTGTACTGTGTCATGTAACACCATGGTCCTGAAAAACGTTGTCTCATTTTTACTATGTACTGTACCAGCAGTGATGGTCAGAATGACAATAAAAATGACTTAATTTGACTACAGACCTAGGGCCATCATAAACACCTCATATATTAACCCTTTTATTGCTGGAATAATTCTTGTGAACCTCCTCTGAATGCTGTCCATTGCCATCATGCCGTTTCTTAGATAAGAAGCCGAATGCTGCTCATAATACTCCATGTGCTCTGACCAATGATTATAAAAGCTTATAAAATCCAACAAAATGGCTTTTTAAAGCTTATGTGCAGCTTTTTAAATCCCACAAAAGACAAGAGGGCAAGCTGGTCGATAATATAAAGCAGGGTACTAAAAGAATTTTTAGTTATATGAAGAGTAAAGAGGAGGTGAGAGTTGATATTGGATCACTGGAAAATGATGCTAGTGAGATTAGCATTATTGGGAGACAAAGAAATGGCAGATGAACTTAATAAGTTCTTTGCTTCAGTCTTTACTGTGGAAGAAATTAGCTGTTTGCCAGGGGTCCACGAGTGTCAGAGTGCAGAAGTGAGTGCCGTTGCTATTACAAAGGTAAAAGAGCTAGGCAAATTGGAAGGTTTTAAGGTGGATAAGTCACTTGGACCAGATGGACTATATCCCAGAGTCCAGAAAGGGTTAGTGAAGGAATAACGGATGCATTGGTCATGATCTTTCAAGAATCACTTGATGTCCCGGAGGAGTGGGAAATTGCGAATGTCACTGCACTCTTTAAAATGAAGGAGACAAAAGAGAGGAAATTATAAGCCAGTTAGCTTGACCTCAGTTGGTTGGGAATGTGTTGGAGTCTATTACTAAGGACAAGGTTTCAGGATACTTGGAAACTAATGATAAAATAAGTCAAATTCAACATGGCTTTTCTAAAGGGATATCTTGCCTGACAAATCTGTTAGAATTCTTCGAGGCAGTAACAAGCAGAGTAGACAAAGGAGAGGCAGTGGATGTCACTTATTTAGATTTTCTGAAGGCTTCATATGATAAGGTGCCTCATATGAGGCTGCTTAACAAGATAAAATCCTATGGTGTTACACATAAGATACTGGCATGGATAAAAGAATGGTTGACAGGCAGGAGGCAGTGAGTGGGAATAAAGGGGGCCTTTTCTGGTTGGCTGCGAGCGACTATTGGTGTTCCTGAGCGGTCAGTATTGAGACCACTACTTTTCACATCATTTGTCAATGATTTAGATTATGAAATTGATGGCTTTGTGGCAAAGTTTGCCAATGATACGAAGGTAGATGGAGGCATAAGTAGTGCTGAGGAAGCAATGCAATTGCACCAGGGCTTAGACAAATTGGAAGAATGGGCAAAAAAGTGGCAGATGGAATACAGTGTTGGGAAATGTATGATAATGCATTTTGATAAAAGGAATAACAGTGTAGACTATTATCTGGGGGGGGGAGAGAAATTTCAACATAAGGGGTTGCAAAGGGAATTGGGAGCCCATCCCTCATCTGACTGTCACCCAGGTACTTGCTCCCTAAAACTTAGGGATGACTACCTCCCTGTTACTTCCATCTAACACCCCTTATCTTCCCATATGAACCAAAGGTCATCGAGCTTCATCTCCAGTTCCCTAACACAGTCTATAAGAAGCTGTAGCTCAATGCACTTTGTGCAGATGGAGCTTTCATCTTAGGATAGCCGTATCGCAGATGACAAACCTTTTGATGGTTGTATAGCTCTGCCGAAGCTCATTGATTTGGATTGTGGTGATCATCTTTTTAAAGCAGAAATTTGTTCTTCAAAAATTTCCATGCACTTATTTTATGCAATTAATGTTTTAAATAATGCACTACTTTGACTGGAAAATTATGTGAGCTTTTATTACAATTACCTCATCGTCTCTAGCATTGATCTATCTACATTAATTGATGCATTTAGCTTTAAAATTAAAGAAAAATGAACAATAATTAAGCTCAGTTTATAGAATACCTGATTTAAGATCATTCTAAATAAGCTGAAATTCAATTTTATGCTTGAGTATTCTAAAATGTGTTTGTTTCATAATATATAGGGCTTTCAGTTTAATGAACCTTAATAATGCATGGAATTATATAATTTATAAGTACTCAGCTTTACCAGGGCAGTTGGGAAGTACTGAGTTTTACACCATTGATGCACTTCCATCGTGATCTTATTTATTTCCCTTGTATTCTTAGTCTCTGGCTCCTAAGTATTATTCTTAATTATATTTGACCCATTGGGAAAAAAAATTAAATCATTTGGCTCTTTGCTGAAGTTTTAATTTGCAGATCTCCATTTATATACTGTCAAAAGCAGCTCATGCTTGTAATTTTCCTATCTTGCTCACCACCTTGACCATGCCAGTGGGAGGACAAATGTAATTAGAGGGCTGGCAATTCTCCTTTGAGATAGGGAGAAGATGTGGGTGAGTTACACTTGGATACAAGTTATATACACCCTTGCAGTTTTTGAGTAGCAATGACAGCTGAGTAACAAGCTGGCATCTTGAATAGGCAGTGACTCAGGCTGTGAACCAAAGTGGGTTGGGAATGATTGCTTTCAAAGCATAGACTATTTTGTTTGCTTTACTGATTGACAGAAATCACTTTGGGTGCAGAAAGACTAATTTTCAATGCAGAATTTATAACACCCCGATGTTCGAACTCATGTGTCATTCATTTTCTGATGTGGTATAAATCCATTTTGGCCTTTTGCAAAGATGAAATCATGATAGAAAACGATTTCAACCTAGGCTTATAGAAATTTTTTTTCTAATGAAAACCAGATGAGAATGTGAGCCCATTATATGTATTGCATGCTGACTGGTACTAATTTCAAGACACTTAAATGTTCTGGGGGAGATAAAAGCTGTCGATATATCAGTAAGTGATTTAGATACTCAACTTAGGTATCGATTTTAACCGACGTTTAATTGACAGACTCTGCCATCTTCATCAGAGTTGATGTCTGGGCATGTCTAATCTGATGGTATTTATACCCCAGTTGTCTGTCCCTCCTGATTGGTTAGTCTTTATCAGTCAGGTTTCTGCTGCCCCACCTAGCTTTCAATCAAATTCCAGTTCTTACTTGGAGTGAGACCTTTGTCTTTGTTAAAATAGTTTTCCTCTAGTTTTATTTTAATGACTTTCTTCATCGAGCAGTCCTGAAAGCCGTTGGCATGGCACAGTATTTTTGTGCCATTGAAGTCAATCCTGTGGCCATCACAAGTGCAATATTCTGGTACCACCGATTTTTCTGGGTAATCCAAACGCATACACCCCCTGTGCTCCTTGATGAGCGTTTCCACTGTGTGTCCTGTCTGGCAGATGTATGCTGCTCCGTATTCACAGTGAATCCTGTAAACACCAGCTGTTCTGAGTCCCAGGTTATCTTTGACCCACATAATCTGTGATTTGAGTTTCCTGTGGATGGTATAGGTCTAGTGTTTCTTCAGGATTAACTTCGGCAACATAAAACCCGTGTGTTGTCCACTGGCTTTTGGGACCTCCTGGTGAAGGCGCTGAACACCCACTTGCCTTCAGCTCTCCTTCCATTCTCATGATGAGGCCTCCTGTACCAAATATGCAGTCTCTAAAAAATAAGATCGGCAATCTCAGGGCAAGGCTGCTGTATCAGAGGCAGATGAGGCAGCTCTTAGTTGTTTGTTGCACTGGATGCACTGATACGACTGAAAGGTTTTACAATTTCGATAATAGATTGAACCATAAACTCTGGTAAGGAACTCATATGGGTATAATTGCGAAGAAAGCGCGACAGTACTCTACTCCTTCAGGAGTCTGAGGAGATTTGGCATGTTTTCAAAAACCTTGGCAAACTTCTATAGACGTTTGGTGGAAAGTGCGCTGATTGGCTGCATTACGGCCTGGTATGGGAACTCTAATGCCTTTGTGCAGAAGTTCCAACAAAGGTTAATGGATTCAACCCAGTACATTATGTGTAAAACCCTCTCAACCATTGAGCAAACGTACATGGAACGTTGCCATAGAAAAGCAGCATACGTTATCAAAGATCTTCACCACCCAGGCCATGTTCTTTTCTCACTACTGCGGTCAGCTACCTCAGGACTCGTACCATCAGGTTAAAGAACAGTTAATGCCCACAACTATCAGGTTCTTGAACAAAAGGGGATAACTATACTCATTTAAGGACTCTTTTATTTTGTTATTTCATGCTCGTTATTTATTGTTATTTAGTTATTATCTGTATTTTGTTTATTTACTGTTTACAGTTCCTGATGTTTACAGTTTACAGATCCTGTTTACAGTTACTGTTCTATAGATTTGCTGTTTGCTAACAGAAAAAAAATCTCAGGGTGGTATGTGGTGAGATGTATGTACTCTGATAATTAATTTTACTTTGAACTTTGTATTCTGGTGCACCTTCCAAATATTTTGCCAAGTATGAATTTCTGATGCAAAGCCATTGCAGTGAAATCATCGTCACTTAGTAAAAAGTAATGTAAGTCTTTACCTTAAGAACCAGAGAAAATACATGGGATTACAGATTGCAGCATTAAGTGTTTGTCTTCGAGCAGCTTTCCGATGCATTAAAAGCTGATGTATTTTGTTATCATTCAATACACGTTCTGATACATTATATTAAATTTATATTGTACAAATTCAGTTTTTGCTGTGCAAAAAGCACAATTTTACTTTTTCCTAGGATAGCTGTTGAAAACTGAAAGAAGTATCATAAAATCAAAAGAGCCAGACTTATAGTTAATATGTAAGATGAACCAGAAAGTGCCCCCGATTGTCTGTAATGTTAATCATTTTCTCCAGGAACATGGTACTGTACATCTATATATAAGCAACATTTTCTTTCTGATTGCCATTCTTTTACAACCTAAAATAGACATGGCCAGTCCTGATGAAGGATCTCAGGTCGAAACATTGACTATTTATTCATTTCCACATATGCTGCCTGACCTGCTGAGTTCCTCCACCATTTTGTGTGTGTTGCTATGGCACTGTCAAATCACCTTTTTGTGGATGGCTACTTCACTGAAATTTCCTCCAGTTATGTGCTCTTTGTACAAGACAATTTAAGGCCATAGCTGTAACTAAAGCAGGAACCAATGGTACCAACCACAGCTAGACACAAAACTTATGTCCTGCTTAAGAGATTTACACATTACCAATGAATGAATGAATGAATGAATATCTTTGGAGCTCCTCAGTTCATTCCTGTGACTAGACTGGTTTTTAGTCCAAATGATTTAACAATTCCAGTCAATAAAAGATATGTAAAAATACAGTAGTATGTTAAAAACAAAATGGGAAATTTAGTCTCATGTTGGCATGGTTTTCATTTAAGATTTATGGTTCAGCTATGGCCTGGAAAATTTGACATGGAATTTTTCAGAACTAAATTTGAAAGAGTAAATGGGATTTGAAACAATCAGAGGGACTGACCATCTTATTCCTGTACAGGTGGTTTATCTAACCATTTGACTGACTTACAAAGTTAAGAAAGGTTGGAAAACAGTGTATACAGAATCTATCATTCGCCATAGTAGACTAGATATAAGATTTGCAACCCTGTCATACATAGCTGTGAATGATGGTGAACATTAAGAATGATAACAGTAGAAAGATACTTCATAAACCCTCCCCAGTTGCAATAAAGGGTAAGAAAGATGGGGTAACAATCCTCACAAGAAGTGCCATGTAAATTACCCTTGTCAGTCTCTTCCCCATTTCCCAAACATCATAGAAGTTAACCTTCATCCAGTTTGATTCATTCAGTATGATTTCAAAAGATGGCTAGAGAATTGATACAGCAAAGGCTATGGTCTTTGACAGCATCTTTACTGTGTTATTTGATGTGCTTCAGAATTAACTACACTCTAGCCAATCTGTTTCACTACAACAGAACTCTAGGATGTCCTAGTATCTACTAAAATAGGAAAATTTAATCTGCCCAATTAGCATACTCTCAGTCATTATAAGAGCATTGAAAATGTTACCAACAATTTTGTTAAGCTGAACTGTTTCAGCTTATCACCAAGACACGTTAGTGATGGATATGATTAAAACTTTGGTCCAAAGGTAAACTAAAGATATTAATGGTATGTGACATCAAGACAGCATTTTACAAACTGAAATCTGTGTCAGATGTGTAGATATTTAAGATGATAGAACTATGCTCCATTCTATTCATAACTTCTCATGGTCCTGTCCCTATAGTTCAAGAATCCAAAACCTGGATGATATCACATTAAGTTAATAAGGGTAAGTTAATGTAATGCAGCACAGGTACTGTGCAAGGTTTATCTCCAGTAAGAGAGATTGCAACCACTTTCACTTGGGATTCAATGGGATTAATATTTCTAAATCCACTCCACCACCATTACTTTAGTCATTATTGACTGGAAATGAAGCTGAAATGGCCACAAACTCAGTGGTAAGAAGAGCAGATCAAAGGTTGGGTATTCAGAGGAAAATAACTAACTTTCTGACTCTTCTGATACTAAGAGAGATAGGGAATACTTAAAATGTTTGAGTGTAGCATTAACAATCTTGGAAAAAACTTAATGCCAGAACAAAGTAGCTAAATCAATTGCCACCCCATTAAAACAATTCTCATTCTATTATTGATGTGTTGTGGTTTGCCAGTGGTTTCTTCACCAAATCTTGTGCCCAATTTCAAATTTCTACCAACTAGTAGGATGAGCAATAGCACACCCAGCTGCATATTCCCCAGTAAGTCAGAACCATCCTGACTTGGAAGTATGTTGCTGATCTTTCACTGCCACTGTACCAAAATCTTGGGCACTCTACGAAGAGACTCATCACTGGGCTCCAGCAGTTTAAAAAGGCAAGTCAGCTTTACATTCACAAGACCAAATACAGATTGGCAATAAATCAGGATCTGATTAGAGATATTAATGTTACATAAGCAAATTAAGACTGTTTCTATTCAAAAAATATAAAGCATAGTGATTTTTTGTTTGGATTGGAATTTTATAAATCAAGAAATGTAATAAAATGCATTAATTTGTATTAGGCTATAATATTCTTAAAATCAGCCAAATCTATTGAATGTCATTATAATTATTGTAATTTACAGTATTAAGCAATCTATGGGGTTAATTATTCTGGTACTTAAAGTGACCAAATCAGGTAATACATTAAATTAAGTAATTATTCCTAGCCATTTAAAGGATTAAACTATTAATCTTTCATAATATTGTGGAACATTACTTGAAATTACATATAACTGATGTTCCATATTAGATATTAAATCACCTTTAAACAAAGGTCTCAAAAATGAAGGCAATGAAATGTATTTTAAAGTGGCATAATTATGATGTTTTTAAATATTCTGAACAAAATTTAATTTTGCTATTTTCGATTAACCATATCTCTATGGATGAAATCATATTAGATCCAGTCTACCCATCTTTCTCTGGTATTTCAAGATTCAGAACACTGATTCAGCTGGTCTTCTGGACACATATGCCCCCTTGAAGTGGGCTTCATGTCACTAGCAGGCCCTTTAGTTGAATGCCACCAGACCATCTTAGCAAAAGACTTTATTGAAATTTTAATCTAAACATGAACTGAAGAGATGACATCAGGACATTATTTTATCAAGTGTGACATCAGGGAGACCTATATAAATTAAACTGAATGAATGCAATGATGTTTAAAACAGACGAAAGTAATTTAACATTAAAATGAGTAACCCAGATATTTATTAGTGCTTTTTTATTTTCGATCGGATTGATGAACTTATTTAAATAATGGTAAGCAGCCAGCCATGACTTAAACAGTTGAGTTAACAGATTCCAATTGTATCCATTTCCTCACCATACAATGTAGACACTCTACCATTGCCTTTGGCTGTAGAGTGGGAAGTCAGGTACAATGGCATCTGACTGCTAGCTAATCTTTGCCTAACATGCAAAGAAATCCAAGACAATCTATGCCAGGGGTGTCAAACTCATTTTAGGTCACGGGCCGGATTGAGCAAAATGCAGCTTCATGCGGGCCGGATCAGTCGGACGCGTGCGAACGCAGCTTTCGTTGCCTCCGTTTTTTCAGCCTGCTCTCATGTGTCTCAGTCTCTGCTATAACTACAAAGTGTTTCACTTTACAAATTCCGTTTCTTATGAAGAAGACTGCCGAATAAACACTAAAAACCCTGAAAACCTGGTACCTGAATAAACTCAGCATTAGCCATATCATACGCCATAGGCGCTTGGATTACTGGGGCCAGCTTTAATAGTAATTAGATATTATCTCGTGGGCCAAAGATAATTCCACCACGGGCCGGATTTGGCCCGTGGGCCTTGAGTTTGACATATATGATCTATGCTGTGAGAAGTTTTTACTCGGCTATTCTTCACTATCATTTCCAGTATGGATACTGTAGGTCCAGTTGTGTTATTTCTCAATTATTAGAGTCCAGCACAATTTACATGACTTTATTGATTATATTTAATGCAGTGATACTTGTTGAAAATTGTCGTTCATTGTATACCTTACCATCTATTACCTTCCTCCTTTCAATTCTCATAAAATGTACAAAGCAATTTGATAATTAGCAGAAGAGGACAACAGAAGAATTTAATATGCCATACTTAATGTAAGAAGTGGTATCAAATCTGTGAAGTATTGAACCTGGCAAGCCTTGAGTATATACTGCTTTAAAATCATTTTTGAAAATTTAGTGGAAGACTAGGTATTAATTTGAGAAAGATTGAAGTAAAACACCACATTTTGTGTATTTTATTACTTCTAGAATAAAGAATTCCATTCTTTCTTTCTAATTAAATTTTAATTAACATGGAACAAAGCTAGAGCTGTGAATCATGAAGTCTAATAACAAAGAAGGAAGCTATTCATCCCATTATGCATGTGCCAAATCTTTATAAGAGTGGTTCACTTTGTCTTCATCACTTGCTTTTACCTCATTGTCATTCAAATTTTCCCTCAGAGTATACAATCGATATTCCTTGAAAATTTCTATTCCACCCCACCCCCTTTTTCCAAATCGTAACTACTTTGCAAAAAAAATTGCTTTGTTATGCCTGAGTTCTTTTGTATCTTTGGTTACCTATGCAGAATAAATAATAAGGAAAAAAAGTGTGAATCACAAGAAAGCAAGAATTAAAAATAAAAGAAAATGGTTTTGCCAACTCTGAAAATATAATTCACTGTTTTTGTGTTTCTGATGATTGCTTCAGAACGACAAGATTATAATGTCAGATATAAAGCTTAAACAAGCTAAATCTTCCAGTCAGGGAAAAAATTATTTCCTCAACAAAACCATTTCCTCTCTCAGCCCGGCACAGGGTGCCTGTGTACAAGTTGGCAGCCCTACCTAAGGTTATTAATTTATTTGACCTTAAATTCTGTAAGTGATTATTTAAATAATAAATAAATTGTAGAAATTGTTAAAATCAAATATCAATTGATGATGTAATCAAATGTGTACAGATACCATTAATATAATAAACTGTGGCAAGCATACAGTGATCTATTATTCTGAAATCTGTAATTAACCTGGCCAGTCCCTGAATCTAGGTACATGGATTGTGATGTATGATTGTTGCCTTTGATGCAGTTGGCGAGATTACACTGTTACCATTATTAATGCATTGCTGAAAAATTGTTTAATTTAGCAAAGGGCCAAGAATGCGAGTGAACTGCACATCTCTCCTAAAAGGAGAGTGAATTGTGGCTAAAGCACATAATGGAAGGGTGGCAACAGTCACTCTGACCAGGAAAGTAATGGTGCTACATGAGAACATGTGAAGAGGAGGAAGTGCTGCCCTGGGGAGCATTGAACAAAGGAGAGACATAATTGGATAATGGAGAACTAAGAATTTTCTGAAGCAACAGACACAAAACACTGGAGGAACTCAGTAAGTCAGGCAGCATATATGGAAAAGAGTAAACAGTTGACATTTTAAGCTGAGACCCTTCTTCAGGACTGAAAAAGAAAGGGGGAAGATGCCAGAGTAAAAAGGTGGGGAGAGGGGAAAGAGAATAGCTGGCAGCTAATACGTAGGTGAAACCAGGTGAGTAGGAAAGGTAAAGGGCTGGAAAGGAAGGAATCTGTTAGGAGAGGAGAATGGACCATGGGAGAAGGGAAGAAGGAAGGGCACCAAGGGGAGGAGATAGGCATGTGAGGAGAAGAGATAAGAGGCCACAGTGGGGAATAGAAGAAAGCAGAAGAAGAAAACTGTTTTTACTAGAAGGTAAAATCGCTTTTCATACCATCAAGTTGGAGGTTACCCAAACAGAATTTGAGGTGTTGCTTCTTCACCTAAGGGTGGCCTCGTCATGGCAAGAAAGGAGGCTGTTGACTGACAACTCAGAATGGCCACAAGGAAAATTCTGCATTTAGCGGATAGAGCAGAGGTGCTCAAGAAAGCGGTCCCCCAATTTACGTTGTATTTCACCAGTACAGAGGCCACATTGGGAGCACCAGATACTGTAACCGGTCCCAACAGATTCACAGGAGAAGTGTTGCCTCAGCTGGAAGGACTGTTTGGGGCTCTGAATGGAGGTAAAGGAGGAGGTAAATGTGCAGATGTAGCATTTTGGTCGCTTGCAGGGATACGTGCCTGGAGGGAAATTAGTGGGGAGGGATGAATGGGAAAGGGAGGATCATGGAGGGAGCTATCCTTGCCGAAAGTGAGAGGGATAAAGATGTGTTCAGTGATAGAATCCTGTTGAAGATGGTGGAATCATGGATTATGATGTGTTGAATGTGAAGGTTTTTGGAATGGTAGATAAGGACAAGAGGAACTCTATCCCTGGCAGCGGGAAGATGGAGAAAGTGTGTATGTCCAGGTAATAGAGGAGATGTGGGTCAGGGCAGCATCCATGATGGAGGAAAGGAAACCCCGTTCTTTGAAGAAAGAGGATATTTCTGATATCCTGGAAAGGAAAGCCTCATCCTGGGAACAGATGCAGCAGAGAAAGACTGAGAAAAGGGAATACCATTTTTACAGGAGACGGAGTGGGAAGAAGTATTTTAAAATGTCGACTGATTATTCATTTCCATAGATGCTGCCTGACCTACATAGTTCCTCCAGCATTTTGTGTCTCTGGATTTCTAGCAGCTGCAGAACTCGCTTGAGTTTAAAATTTTCCAAAGTTAGTATAGAGATCTCTGTGAGTCATCCAGCGCTGTGACCGGGCTACAGTACTAAAGAAGTTCAGTTATCACTAATGAATGCTCAAGGTCAATGAATGGATCTTCCCATGGCATTTTACAACATTTGTACCACTAGCCTCAGCCACTTTAACAACATGTAGCCAGCAGCAACCAAAGCCACCAGGAAGGACAAGGCAGCAACTCCACTACCTGCAGTGATCTTCCACATCAAACATAATCTTAATTTGCTTAAAAATGGAGAAATGTTGTCGAAAAACTTGTGATGTCTTTTCTAGCCTTGGTCTAAATAAGTACATTTTCCTTATCTTTCCTCTCCTCTGATTCTTTTTCTGTCTTCAGCATTTATATACTTAATTATGTGTTGTCAATTTACTGATATGAAGGAATGCTTTTAATTATATTAATTATGAAGAGAGACTGCTCCCCCTATCCTGGTCATTTTAGAGTACCATTCAACATTAGGCTTTACTGTTCCTGTTTTATTCAGTTGTGCATGGTGTGTACTACATCATATTGTGTAATGTAATATGTTACATCTTACTGATTTGATAGTTCACTGATCATATGGTTAGTGTTTGACATGCATATTAAAGGTAGTGTAAATTATACAATGTTGTCAACTTTATTTTCATAAGTGTAAACAAACTAAAAGTCACATTTCACATTTATACAGTAGGAACTCCAATAGCAATCTATGTTGAAAACAGTTCAATTCGAAATCATCTACATATTCAGCAAATGATACCTCTAGTCCAAGTTAGTGCAATCTTTCATTGATTCTTTTATGGTTATTATTCTATTATGGATTTATTTCATATGCCCACAAGAAAATGAATCTCAAGGTTGTATATGGTGACATATATGTACTTTAATAATACATTTACTTGGAACATCAGTCCTTTTACTCCAAGTTTTCGTATCATGCTCTTTTCATCCTCCTCATGCCATCTCCTGAATTTGCTGCTTAATGCTGGGATGTGACTTCAGATGTCAACCTTACAATCCTTCAGTTTGATTCATTAAAGGGATGGAAAGTTACTCTAGTTTGCCTAGTCCCCAGGAATATTATCAGCTTGTGCTTGTAGAAACTTCATCATGAGAAATGTAAATCAAAACAACCAATGCCAGGCTAACCTACATGACTTGAAATGATACATTAAAGTCCAATTAAAATATCAAGTAGCAAATTATTATTCAATAACTGGATTAAATTTAAACAGCCTTTTCTTAGGGATTCTTATATAAACAAAGATTGTGCTGCACATATGAACAACAAAAGCACATTTAAGTAACTGAACAGCAGCTCATGCAATTTCAATAAAGTTCTTACCTAACTGTTGAATGCTATTTCTAGGTGAAACTGAGAGAGAATCTTGAGCAAATGGATTAAAATTAAATTTGCTTTCTAGCTGAGTTTTTTTCTTTTATAATTAAAAATTATACCTCTACACAACCTTTAATAATCATTTCTATGCCTTATATTGTCCAATATTTGTTTTTCATATATGTAGCCACTAAGTTATTATTGAGACATTATGGATTGCTGGATCGTTTGAATTGAATTACTTAAAGAACAATTTCTCCAATTTATACTCTTTATGTTCCACTGCAGTGATTTCTTGTTGAAATGTTGAATTTTATGACAAATATTTTTAATTAATTGAATATCTATAGTTCATGGCTCACAGGATCTTAAATGCTTTAAAATATGGAAATGCTTATCTTTGAAAGGAAATCTGAGATTCTCCACGTGTCCCATCTTTAACCATTTTCTTGATTTACAAACGTAGTTTATCACAATACTTGGAAGTTATTTCAAAAGCTTCATGGAACTTAACTGTGATTGATATGCCATGGCAAGGAGCACAGCAGCTCCCATATGGCTTTAATGGTCTTTATTTCTGTTTTAAAATTTCGGTGAGTTCCCAGTGACGTGGTAGAGGGCATAACAGATTGTGTAACTTTGTCCTTTTTATTTCAGGTCACCCAGAAACCCAGAACAGAAAATAATCAAACGAGTGATTGCCCTTGAAGGAGATATTATCAAGTAAGTTTTTTTTGGTGCTGTAATGACTAGGTTCTTTGGATTTCACTTACATATGACAGTTAATCATGTACAAAAGCACAGCAGAATGTTCATTCTGAATTCTTGTGATTGTCATGGTGACACATTGAGAAGGTGCTATTACTGTGCTACTTCCCTAACAAAGAAAGAATTGTTTTCCATGTTCTTATCGCTGAATTCTGCTCTGATTTACTGCTACTAAAATTCTAAAGAGCAGATTCTCCCCCTGGCAGTGATAATATATTGCCTGCCTATTTAATAGTTGGTTTTGCATGCTAGGTAAATATGCTCGCAAAGTGACATTTATCATAAATCTTACATTAAAATAGTGTGGCTCTGCAATTTTGCATTGCAAGGTGATCTTGAAATGAAAGTCCAAATGGCTGGCTGTAGCAGAACTAATAGAGTTTTGAAATTGATCACCCTAGTGGTTATGAGATTTAAATGAGAGATGGACTGAAAATGAGTTACTTTTATCATTATTCGTTTATTCTTATGTTGGCTCTTCTCAGGTTAGGTTGGAGTACATTAGATTCATCTATAAAGTAACATTGTTTTGAAATAGAATTGATAAACATTTCATATATAGATCTTGTGCTACATTTTCTTGTTTTGTTTTATATTATTAAAATGCAAAATGAGCTATTGAAGTGTGTATTATTTAGGAGCTGACCTGTCTTGAAGACCAATCTTTAAACTATTGATGTAAAGTTCTGTAGCATTTCTGATAGACTGAGTACATTATGATTGGATCTTCTCACCTAGAATAAACAGATTCAAAGATGACAGCTCATTTTGGGGGATAAAAAAGTGGCTGATGACTTTTGAAATAATAACAGAAAATCTGGTCATTAGTAAAAGCAAGCCAGTATCTGTAAATTATATATTAGGTACACCATGCTTTATAAGAATTATGGTATATAGAAGCAAGTATTTTTGTAAGGTTTCATAAAATTCAAGGGAAATAGAGGAAAAAAATTAGAAAAAGTATATGCCAAACACATTAAGTATCTAAAGAGAGTTATTTGTAGACTTGTTATTATTTTACCAGTTCTACCTCTATCCTCTGTCTAATGGATCGATCTGTATGAACAGTATGCAAGATAAAGCTTTTTGCTGTACCTCAGTACCTGACAATAAACCAATTCTGATTCCAATTTCTGTTTCTTTTTTAAAAGTTCATTATAAATTGATAAACGTCATGACTAACATAATATGAAGGACTCCACATTATGTGATATAAAGTATTACAAAGGACTACAAAAAGCATTTATTTAGCAATACAACACAGAGTAACCCCTCTTGCCCTTCAACCCACATTGCCCCATCAACTCCTGACAAACCCTATTAACCTTTATAATGATCAATTAATCTACCCAATACCTTTTTTGGATTATGGAAAAAATTGGATGACCTGGGGAAAGCCTCCATGGGGAGGACATACAGACTCCTTACAGGTGGTGCTGGAATTGAGCTCTGAACTTGAGAACGCCCCGAGCTGTAATAGTATCACGCTAATTGCTACCCTACTGTGATGTGAAACAGGAAATGTTGTGAAACATTGTGCATTTTCATAATATCCCTTTGTGCACTGATATAATATAATCATCAAGGGATTCTCAGCTGCCTCTTTGACATATGCCTGACATATACCTCCCTTTTTCTGACAGAGTCTCAATAGACCAAAGGACAAGTTAGTGGTGGGAATGTTACTGGGATATACTGGAATGTTACCTTTGACCTTTGATATAGGATGTACCTGTATTTGGAGAGGCAAGGACTGATTAGAGATGGTCAACGTGGCTTTGCATAATGGAAATCATTTGTCATGAATTTGATTGAGTTTTTTTTAAAGGGTGACTGAGAGAATGGCCAAGGGCAAAGTGATAGGTGTTGCCTATATGGACTTTAACAGGGTCTTTGTCACGATCCCACTTGTTCGGCTGGTTTGGAAGATTAGTTCTTATGGATCCACAGTTAGCCAATTATATACAAAATTAGTTTGCTGTCAGACATCAGTGGATGCTAGTGGAATGTTGTTGTTCAGACTGTTAGCTTGTGACCAACAATGTGCTACTGGCTTTGATGCTGGATTCACTGTTGCATATAATCTATATGAATGATTTGGATGATAATATATGTGGCATATTTAGTCAGTTTGTTGCTGACCTCAAAATTTATGGTATAGTGGCAGTGAAGATGTTATCTAAAATTACAATTAGATCTAGCTCATTGGGAAAATGGGCCAAGAAATTTCAGATGGAATTTAGCTTAGAAAGTGCAGTGTTGCATTTGGGAAGTTAAACCAGGTCAGGACTTTCACAATAAATGGCAAGGTCCTGAAGAGTGATGTAGAAAAGAGAGAGCTAGGGGTTACAAGTACAGAGTTCCCTGAAAGTGTTGAGACAGGTTGGCAGGGTGGATGAAGAAGTTGTCTTCATCAGTCAGGCCACTGAAAATTTGAATGTCGTGTTACAATTGAACAAGGTATAGATGAGATCACACTTGGATTATTGTGTGCATTTCTGGTTGCCTGGATACAATAAGCATATCATTAAACTAGAAAGGGCGCAAATAAGATTCACAAGGATATAATGAACTGGAGCGCTTGTGTTATAAGGACAGACTGGAGAAAAGGAAGCTGAGGGGCAACCTCATAGGGGTATATAATCTCATGAGGGGCAAAGATAATGTGTATGTTCACAATCTTTTTCTTGGAGTTGGATATAGACTTAAGGTGAGAGGAGACAGATTTAAAGTGGAGCTGAGGAACAGGTTTTTCACAAGGTGGTAGGTATATGGAACAAGCTGTCATATAGAGGTACAATTACAATGTTTAGGAAATGTTTTAACAGGTACAGATCCATCCTAAGGTTAATATAGGGTTTTGTTCCTGTGAATTGTTTGTAAACAAATAGTTTTCAATTTGCAAATACTTCTGGGAACTGAGTTCCCAGGTGGTAGAAAATGGCTGCAGCCACACAGTAACCATTTGTTTGTGTAGGCTCTACATATTTGGGTATTTGTCCGTTGGGGAGGACCTCTACATGGACAGGAAAGGTTTAGTGGAATAAGGGTGAAATGCAGGAAAATAGGACTAGCTCATCTTGATATGGACAAATTGAGCCAAATGGCCTGTTTTCATGCCGCACAACTCTATGACTCTGCTGTATAGGATGTCTCAGCTTTAGTTGTACTTGGTAACTTTCTTATTTGTTCAAAGAATGCTGGGGATGCAGAGGCTGAATCAGCATTTAGTTGCCTTTCCCTAATTTCTCTTAAGAAGGTGCTTTCTTGAACTCCTGTAGTCCTTGAATTGTGAGTAAACCCCCATTGCTACTAGGAAGAGGGTTTCAGGATTTTGACGTAACAACCATGAAGTATTTCTTTGTCAGTGTGCTATGTGGCAATCCCCAGGTGGTGGTGTACCCTAGCTTTAATTACTGATGTCCTTCTAGTTGGAGGAGGTTGGGGGTTTGAAAGATGTTGTCTGAAGAGTCTTGGTGAATTGCTGTGGTGAATCCAGCAGATGGTACAAACTGCTACAAACTGAAGATGTGTTCTGGTGCAGTGAGTGAGTGAGTGGTTATGGATAAGGTACCTATAAAGCTTATCCTGTATGGTGTTAAGCTTCTTGAGTTTTGCTGAAGCTGCAGTCATTCAGGCAAATGGAGAGCATTCCATTTGACGAGCTTTGTAGATGGTGGACGGGCTTTGGGGAGTTATGAGTTGAGTTACTCTTTACACGATATTGATAGTGGGTGGACTCAGTGATGATACTGCCATTGATAGGAGCAATAATTGGATTTGCTCTTGTTGAATATCATTCCCCAGCAGATGTGTGGCACCTATCAGCCCAGGTTTGGATACTGTGCAAGCCTTGTTGCATTTGGATATGGACTGGTTGATTTTCTAAGGAGTCTCAAATGGTACTGATCATCGTGCAATCATCACCTCTGACCTTACAGTGAAGGAAGGTCACTGATGAAGCAGCTGACAGTAGTTGGGCCTAGGAAACTAACCTGCGTAACTGCTACAGAGATTACTTATGACCGAGATGATTGTCCTCCAGCCATGACAGCCATTTTCTGTTGTGATATGTGTGATTCCAACTACTACGCATTTTCACCCTGATTCCCATTGGCTCCAGTTTAACTAGCACCCCTTGATGCCCAACTTTAATTTTCCCCTCTTCAGCGTTTAGAAGATGCTTATTTCCATTCATCTAACCTTTCATGAGAAAAACAATCTATGGCCCCTGTGTTCTTTCCAATCTCATTCATTCTCATGTAATGGGACTCCTAGCCAACCAGCATTTTCAATGAAAACCCATACCTTTCAGCTTATGACAATACATTGGGACTAAGTACATAATGTCAGCAGGTTGAATGTAGAGGTGGAACATCCTATCATTTTAAGATTAAGACTTAGTTTCCAGTGTTCTCATCAAGCTTCAAAAAATTGAAGAACTATCCACAATTAATTTATATTAGGAGATACTAAAGGGCATAAAGTACTGCTACTCTACTATTCCTAAAATAAGAGCCAACAAATTGAAATCTCATTGTTAAACCCAGAACCCATAAAAATGTCTAAAAATTACTGTACAAGTACATTTCCTATCTGTTTTGGAGGTCTATTTAACTTGCTAAGATAAAATTATGGTTCAGTAGGAATCAGTGAAGGAAAATGAGAAAGGAAATACAATTACTCTTTTCCTGTACCTTTACAGGAACCATAGAAACTTATGCAGATATCCTTGCCTCCCTGACCTCACAGCACAGCCAACTGACTTATCTCCATTCCCCTTTTCTCCTGGTAAGATGATAGCATGCTTGGTTGTGGTGGCCTCTCGGGTCCATCAAAAGGCGCAAGTGTTTGAAATAAACATTTTATTGTGATCACAAGATTCTGATAGATGTTGCTAAAGCAAAATACTGCAAGAACAGTTCATTGGTGAGATGGATGACAGGAGCTGCATGGACCCGGCCCTTATGCCGTGGCATCACCTATTATAGCAAAGCAGAAGAGGAGGTGCTGGAGGTGGTGTGTGAGAGAACAGAGGCCTGCTGCTAGAATCCATCCAAGGTTGAGGGTAGAACCCTTTGGTGCTGCTCTCCAGTGCTTGCCTCCTGTGAGTCTAGCTGGATTGCCTTCATTTGCGGTTATTGGAGATGAGCAACTGTTGCGTGTGTGTTCTTGCAGAAACATGTCTCCAGGCAACATTCCTCAATCTTAAGGCCATGCCACTCAGGGACTTGTGATAATATTATTTTAGGACCGTATGCGCCATTGTAAGCAGGAGTCGATTTTGCTCCATGGTGGTAATATCCATGGCACTGAGGCTATGAAGATTGCCTTAACTGCTGTTCTCCATGCCTGATAATATGATTAACTAATAAGTGAGGCTTTGAGCCTATTCCGGGATGCACAAGGCTTCGGATCGGAGGACTCATTTTTGATTTGGAATTTGAATTGTTTGTTTGATATGTTTTTTTTTCTTCCTCTTGGGTTTTTTACTTTGTGGCTACCTGTGAGAAAGCAAATCTCAAGGTTGTATAATTTATACATTCTTTGGTAATAAATTAATCTTGAATCTTGCATACTCTGTGTGTGACTGTATGTACAGTGTTTTGTACCTTTGCCCCAGAGGAATGCTGTTTATTTTACCCATTACACATGTGTATGCTTGAATGACAACTAAACTTCAACTTGAACTTAAACTTGATAAGGTAGTAGATGCAAATTGCTGGAACTGAACTGCAGCTGGTCCAAGATTCTGCTAATAGAGGAGGGTTGATACTAGTGGATCAACTACCTGTCACATTTTCTTTTACAGATTTGAAGCTCAGTGATCAGTCTCTCTTTCCTTCTGTTCCCTATTACTAATGTTCATTGTTTAATCCCAGATAGAGGCAAAACCAGACTGCCAGTACTTGTTAATATCAACTCCTCTCATCTCAGTGTTCCATTATATGTTCTACTGCAGGACATTTCATTTCTGCTTCATTTAAGACTCACTAAATTGGAAAATTAGTGTCAATGAAAAGACTCAACTTGTTCTCTTTCAGATCATGCCAGTTGAAGGGAACCATACCTTAATTTCATTACCTTAGTAGCAATATAAGATTAAATACCTTGATTATACCTCTTCCCACCCTGCTTCCTGTAAAAATATTATTCCCTTTTTTCAGTTCCTTCATCTCCACTGCATCTGTTCCCAGGATGTGGCTTTTGTTTCCAGGAGAGCAGAGATGCCCTTCTTCCTCCTCCAAGGAATGGGGTTTCCTGTCCTCCATCATTAATGCTGCCCCCATTGGCATCTGCTCCATTGCCCGGAAATCTGTGATCTCCCCATCATTCCGCTGTCTTAACAGTGGTAAGAGTTCCTTTTGTCCTTACCTACCACCCCATGAGTATCTACATCTGACACATTATTCTCTGCAACTTCCACCATCTCCAAAGGGATCCTAAACCAAACATAACTTTACCTCCCCCATCTCTCCACTTTCCAAAGGGATCACTCCCTCTATCATTCACTTCTTCATTCTTCCTTCCAGCTGATCTCCCTCCTGGCCAAAGTGTTACCTGCACTTGCCTATTCACTTCCTCCCTCACCTCCATTCAAGGCCCCCAAACAGTTCTTCCAGGTGAGGTAACACTTCACCTGTGAATCTGCTGGGGTTGTCCCTTGTGTCTGGTGCTCCTGGTGCTGCCCTCTCTACATTGGTGAGACCCGTTGTAAATGGGGGGTCCGCTTCATTGAGCACCTCTGCCTCATCTGCTAAAAGCCGAACTTCCTGTCGGCCAAACATTTTAATTCCCATTCCCATTCCTGTTCCCATAGGTCCTCTTGTGCAGTGTTGAGGCCAACCTCAAGGTGGAGCGACAACACCTTATATTCCTTCTAGGTAGCCTCCAACCTGATGGCAGGAATATTGATTTCTACTTTCAGTTAAAAACATTTCCCTCATCCTCCCCTCTTCTAATCCCCACCCTCCAGGCTTCACCTATCACTTTCTAGTTGGCTGAGTTCTCAACTTTCTGCAGCTTTTTCCAGTCCTGTGCAGTAGCAAATGCTGATGCAATCGGTTAGAATATGGTACATGTGAGCGCCGCTGGATGACAGTCATTGAGGTAGCTGATCTTGCTCCTCTTGGGCACTGGTATGATTGTCACCCTTTAGAAGCAGGCGGGAACCTCTGACTGTAGCAGTGAGAGACTGAAGATTATCTTGAACACTCCTGTTTTTCAAAGCCCTGTCAGGTACACCATCAGTGCCTGATATTTTATGAGGATTCACCATCTTAAAAGATGTTATGATGTTTTCCTCTGAGACAGAGCCACCAGATGCTCCATGTGTTCGCACAGGTATAGTATTCTCCTTCTCAAAACATGCATAAAAGGCATTGAGCTCATCTGGGAGTGGGGCATCACAGCCATTCATGATGTTTGGCTTTGCTTTGTAGGAAGTAATGGCCTGCTATCCCTGCCAGAGCTGATGTGTATCCAATCCCATCTCTAACCTCTATCAGAATTATTTTTTGCTCTTAAACTAGTTTCCTGCAGACTACAGATCTCCTGTTTCATCCATGGCTTTTGGTTTGGATATGTCTGGTATGTTCTCAAAGGCACATACTTATCCACGCAGATCTCCATGAAGTCGGTGACAACTGCGGTGAATTCGTTCAGATTTGAAGATGAATCCCTAAATATTGTCCAGTCCACTGACTCGAAGCAGTCCTGTAAGTGCTCCTCCGCCACCTTTGATCATACTTTCTTGGCCTTCACCACTGGTGCTGCAGTCTTTAGTCTCTGCCTATATGCTGGAAGTAGGTGATCGCACTTTACAAAATGTCACTTAGGATTACACGATAAATGTTCTTGATGGTGGTGTAACAATGGTAAAGTGTGTTGGCTCTTCAGGCTCCACAGGTGATACGTTGCTGGTATTAGTTCAGAGACTTCTTCAAGCTGGGCTGGTTGAAATTTCCTACAATGAGAGGGAGAGCGTCAGGGCGTGCTGTTCCGTGCTTGCTGATTTCAGAGCTGAGCTTCTCCAGTGTCTGCCTGACGTTGATTTGAGATGGAATGTACTCCACTACCAGGATGACGGTGGAGTATAACACCTTCAGCAGATGAAAAGGACAGCACTTCACCAATAGATGTTCCAGGGCAAGTGAGCAGGAGCAGATTTGAGACAGGACCGCCATGTCTATGCACCAAATGAGTTAATCATAAAGCATACTCGAGCTCATCTGCCTTTAAAAGTCTAAGATGTCCTATCTTTTTGGAGAATGGTGAAGCCATCGAGCTGCAGTACTATGTCCAAAATAGCAAATGTTAGCTATGTTCCTGTAAAGCAGTCCCCGATGCCTCTGATACTGCAATCTTGCTCTGAGGTCTTCGGTTTTATTTTCCTGAGACTGTACATTTGCCTGCAGTATAGCCAGGAGTAGAAGTCTAAAGCCTCTGCATTTCAATCATAAGGCATAGGAGCAGAATTAGTCCATCTGGCCCATCAAGTCTGCTCCACCATTCAATCATGGCTGATCCTTTTTTCTTATCTCCTCCTCAACCCAGTTCCTGGCCTTCTTCCCGTAACCTTTGGTGCCGTGTCCGTCACACCTGTAGAGTAGTGCGGCATCCTCATTTCATTTTTCATAAAGGGGAACTGCATTTGCAACTCAAGTCTGCTGTCTGAGGTTCATCAATTTTGAATTTTGATAGATTTTTAAACATGTTAAACAGTGCAGCTTACTGAAATACCCATGGCTGTGTCTGTGTATTTCTGCTGTGGTAGTCCTGAATGGAAATATTTGATGATTCCCATTGCAGCTGCACACAAGAAGTTGCCACTTAATAGCAACATCTTGCGAAATATCCCATCAGAACAAGGATGATGAGGAGGATTTTCTTCAGCCAAAAGGGTAGTGAATCTTTAGAATTTATTGCCACAGACAGGTGTGGAGGCCAAATCATTTGGTATATTTAAATCGGAGGTGGGTAGATTTTTGATTAGTAAGGATATAAAGGTTATGCTATGAAGACAGGTGAATGGGGTTGACAGGGATAATAAATCAGCCATGATGGAATGGTGCAGAGAATTCAATAGAGCAAATGGCCTAATGGTGGTCCCCTGTAAAATACAATAAAATGTTAACCCCACAACCAACCCAGTTATGGCCTTACACTTTACTGTCTGCCCGCACTGCACCTTCTCAGTAATCTGTAACACCTGATACTGCATTCTGTTATTACTTTGTGTTGTACTATCGCAATTTACTGTTGTAAAGAAATTATCTATATTGATGACTGGACCAGCTGGAAAAACATGAAACATGCAAGTTACTTTTTTCATTACACCTGGAATATCTAGCAGTTAAGTGTCGTCCTTTTTACCTACCACGGGCGTTCTCTGGGGTCATTTTGGTAGTGGTATACATTCCACCTCAATATCAGTCAGGCTTTAGATGATCAGAGCAACGGGATCAATATGCATGAAATAGTGCATCCTAACGCCTTCACCATTGTCTTGGGAGGTTTTAATCAGGCCAGTCTGAAAAAATCACTAAGCAATTACCATCAACAGATCATTTACAATACTAGAGGAAACAACACTGTAGTGTTCTCGCTCAGGTGTAAGGGAACGCTGAACTAAACACCGAGGTAAACCGTTGTCAATGAAAACAGGGTCACAGTAAGATTAACCGTTTACTGTTCACTCTTCCACATTATCATATGGTGAAAACTGTTGACAAACCAATACAAGATTTGTACAGTATTTGTTTCCTTCTTGATATCACATTTACATCGTGAATACTTGCAAAAGTAAAACTACAACTACATTACATTAAAGTGCAGCATACAGTCAGAATCTACTTACACCATTGACTGCTTTAAATAGACTTTAACACAAACTATCCGCAACTCTTTAACTAACGAAAACATAAACCTTATCAACCGTCGTTACTTTTAACGGAATCAGCGTTAACATTTTAATTCAACATATCGATTAACTCATGAACTTACGGCGTTGCTTCACTGTGTTTCTAATGTGTAGAGAGACAACTTTTCTTGCGCTGATCTCACACATGTGAGCCCCCTCCTTCCTGTTTCTCCAAACCGGTATTTTCCCACAAGACGCGGCGAAACCGGATGTGACGTCATCGCATGCCGCAATATATCACAGGCAACGAATTTACTTTAAACAATCCTAACTTCAACTAGAAAATGCTAACAAATGAATTACTAAGCAAAAATATTATAAACTAAACAAATGCCATAAAGGCAACACAAACACACTAGACCATTGCTACACCACCATCAAGAATGTCTACCATGCTATGTCACGCCCTCACTTTGTAAAGTCTGATCACCTGGCTGTATTTCTACTCCATGAGTATAGGCAGAGACTGAAGACTGCAGCACCAGTAGTGAGAACCAAGTAGGTATGGACAAGGAAAGCACAGGAGCACCTACAGGACTGCTTTGAATCAGTGGACAGGACTGTATTCAAGGATTCATCTTCGAACCTGGATGAGTGTGCTGCAGTTGTTACTGACTTCATTAAAACCTGTGTGGATGAGTGTATCCCTACAAAGACTTACTGTACATTCTCAAACCAAAAGCCGTGGATGAACCAGGAAGTATGTTGACTACTGAAGGCCAGACCTGTGGCATTCAAGTCTGGCGACCCAGACCTGTACCAGAAAGCCGGATATGATTTGCAGAGGGGTATTTCAAGGGTGAAGAGAGAGTTTCGAATGAGATTGGAGATGACATTGGATGCACGGCAACTCAAGCAGGGTTTACAATGCTTCACTACCAGATGAACTCAATGCCTTCTTTGCCCTCTTTGAAAGGGAGAACACAACTACAGCTGTGAAGATCCCTGCTGGACCTGATGACCCTGTGATCTCTGTCTCAGAGGATGATGTTAGGCTGTCTTTAAAGAGAGTGAGTCCTTGTAAGGTGGAAGGTTCAGATGGAGTACCTGGTAAGGCTCTGAAAAGATGTGCCAACGAACTGGCAGGAATATTCAAGGACATTTTCAACCTCTCACTGCTACAGGCAGAAGTTCCCACTTGCTTTAAAAAGGCAACAATTATAACAGTGCCTAAGAAGATTAATGTGAGCTGCCTTAATGACTATCGCCTGGTAGCACTTACATCTACAGTGATGAAATGCTTTGAGAGGTTGGTCATGACTAGACTGAACTTCTGCCTCAGCAAGGACCTGGACCCATTGCAATTTGCCTATCACCACAGTAGGTCAACAGCAGATGCAATCTCAATGGCTCTTCGCACAGCCTTAGACCACCTGGACAATACAAACACCTATGTCAGGATGCTGTTCATCAATTATAGCTCAGCATTTAATAACATCATTCCCACAATCCTAATTGAGAATTTGCAGAATCTGGGCCTCTGTACCTCCCTCTGCAATTGGATCCTCGACTTCCTAACTGGAAGACCACAATCTGTGCAGATTGGTGATAACATATCCTCTTTGCTGAGGATCAACTCTGGTGCACCTCAGGTGTATGTGCTTAGCCCACTGCTCTACACATGACTGTGTGACTAGATATAGCTCATATACCATCTATAAATTTGGTGATGTACAACCTTTGTTGGTAAAATCTCAGGTGGTGACAAGAGAGCGTACAAGAGTGAGATATGCCAACTAGTGGAGTGGTGCTGCAGCAACAACCTGGAACTCAACGTCAGTAAGACGAAAGAGCTGATTGTGGACTTCAGGAAGGGTAAGACGAAGGAACACATACCAATCCTCAGAGGGATCAGAAGTGGAGAGAGTGAGCAGTTTCAAGTTCCTGTGTGTCAAGATCTCTGAGGATCTAACCTGGTCCCAACATATTGATGTAGTTATAAAGAAGGCAAGACAATGGCTGCACTTCATTAGGAGTTTGAAGAGATTTGGCATGTCAACAAATACTCTGAAAAACTTCTGTAGATGTACCGTGTAAGACATTCTGACCAGCAGCATCACTGTCTGGTATGGGGGGACTACTGCACAGGACCGAAAGAAGCTGCAGAGGGTTGTAAATCTAGTCAGCTCCATCTTGGGTACTAGCCTACAAAGTACCCAGGGCATCTTCAAGGGGCCGTGTCTCAGAAAGGCAGCATCCATTAAGGACCTCCAGCTCCCAGGGCCTCAGGTTACCATCAGGTGGGGGGTACAGAAGCCTGAAGGCACACACTCAGCAATTCAGGAATAGCTTGTTGCCCTCTGTCATCCGATTCCTAAATGGACTATGAACCCTTGGACTCTATCTTACTTTTTTTAATATACAGTATTTCTGTTTTTTGCGCATTTTTTAAATCTATTCAATATACCTATACTGTACTGGATTTACTTATTTATCATGATTATTATTTTATTTATTATTTTTTTCTCTTCTATATTTTCTCTTTTATATATACAGTAAAAGATATATAATTTTTTATATATCTTTAAAAAAATCCAACCACGCATCTGGCATATTTCTGGAGGAAAACAAATGAAAACTAGGCAATTTTGAAGATAGTGAACTGTGGATAGAATGCATCTAATGTCCTGGAGAAAGTTTAAAGAAGGTTTACAGAGGAATACTAGGGGGGTGCATGTTAGAAAAGTATGGATAGACTGTATTATCTTGTGATCTTGTGATACAGGGTTGAAGGTCATATAACAGAAATTTTAAAATGAAGTGTTTTGATAAAATAAATGAAGAAAAAATGTTTGTGCTGGTTGAAAGAGCATGTCTGGAGGCTATAATTATAAATTAACCACTTCAACATCTGACAGGAAATTCAGAACAAATTAATTCATTCAATGTGTTTTGAGAGTGTGGAACTTGGCACCATAGGCATTAGTTAAAGCAAATACAAGAAGGGAAGCTGGATGAGTATGGGAGGGAGAAGAAAGACTGAATTACACTGATGAATTTAGAGAAGAGGTTGGGTCAAAGTGACTGACCTATTTGTGTGCCATGTATTCAGTGAAATCCCTTGTAATTCCTACATCAATAAAAATGACCTTGATTAAAGCCACAAGCTAACACATAGTGAAGTAAGTATTAGCTGTGAAACCACTTTGCAGTATATCTTGTTCTCAGTCTTTATGTATTTGCACATCTCCAGGACAAAACATCTCAGCATTTAAGTTTATTTATTTATATATATATATATCTTCAAGTTAACACTGCTGACATTTCACAGTGGTAAATATAGGGCCGGAGATATTAAATTTCTACAATGTGCTCAAGTGGTAATGTTAACTGAATCTTAACCAAAGTAGTGAAATGTGTGTGCTTTTAATGAGATACTTTAAATATTTAGTTTTTTATACAAGTTCAAATATTTTTGTATCTTTAACTATTGTAATTTGGAATATTCAGAGAATGATATTAAACACACTTTTCTACATTGACTATCATATTATTTATTGTGATGTTTTGCTGACAGATTCTATTGTATTATATGGATTTTGGCCTGAAATTTTCAGTATGTCCAGGACTGATCAGCTTCATGTATCAATTTAGAAATTAGGTCCTAAAATATTAATTAGAGAGAAATAATACTAGAATAATTACTCTGGGATATGTGCTCCAAAATTCAATATCTTTTTAAATTAGATTGCCTAACAACTTCATCATATCATTTATAAATATCTATATAATTTCCATATAATTTCTCTAGGGAAAATTGACTTTAGATAAAATCCATGGAATGAATAATTTCATAATTTCCAGGTTGTCAAGAAGTCTTTCCATTTGCCACATGCAGAATGCAGCACAAGGAGAGGTGTCAGTGAGGCAGTAAAGAAAGGAAACACCCTAAACTGCCCAGATTTGTGAACTGGAACATCGAAGGTGTATTTTGTTTCATCTTGGGTTATTATAATTTTGTGATTGAAATAGTGTTCAAATCACTTTACTTCATGTGATCAATATTTGGGGAAGGTCTACATATCAGTTCAGCCTTCCCCAGAGTATGACAGTTCTCACAAGATGTTGTAAATTGACTGATTTTAAACCAGCTACAATGTCAGTACAAAATAATGATATCTAAGGTAATCCCCATATTCAGGTATGTACCCATATTGATAATGGCCTGATGATCTGGGTCATTCTCCAGGACAAAAGAACTTGAAATTCCAGACCCTGACTGTTTTAGATCCTGTTAAATACACATATTCATGTTAAGGTTTGTTATGTGAATAGTGTAGAACAGTTAATTGAATTGTGTGGAGAGAGGTGAGATTGCAATACAAAAATGGTCTAAATTGTGGAGGTGATGATTGGTCATCACCCTGTTCTTTTAGGTTTCTGTTATTCAGACTTATTAGACAAAGTGTTACTGCAGATCCTTATTCTGAGAAACCCATCAGCGAATTTCATCAGAACATTTTGTTTTCTTTAGTGATGTGCTTTGGATTTACTCAATCCACTTGTAGATTGTGATGTCCAGTTTGAGCCAGCCTGAGCAGAAATAATCAGCAGGTCAGGCAGCATCTATGGAAAAAAAAAGTACAGTCAACTTTTCAGGCCAAAATCCTTCAGCTGGACTTACAACTATCAACCCAATTAAAGTTGCCCTTAGCTGAGAAACTAAGCAGTCAGTCGATGAGTACGTAATATTGTACACAGATGAATTGATTGACTTTGCAGCTGTAGTAAAACATGTGAATGACCTGTACGATTTAAGCATATTGCCTTCACTCAACTGCAGGGTGACCCACAAAGGATTTAATTCCAATCTCAAATCAGTTATTGGATGGTGAATACTCTATAGTGCTTATCAAAATAAGGACATAACTGGAGATTTCCCTCATGCATTAAAAACTAAAGCCTGATCTTCATCCTTTGCAGCAACCAGTTTAAGAACAGAAAATGAACAATAGGAGCAGGAGTATGCCAGTTGATCCTTACACCTACTTAGCCATTCAATAAAGTCATGGTTGAGCACTTGTCTCTCTGTCACTTTCTTCTACGAACCCCATTTCCCTTAGTCCCAAAAGCGCATTAATTTCATGACAGAACTTTCACAATCTCCTCAAATTGAGAATTCCAAAAAAATCACAAATTTCTGGTAAGCAATTCCTTCTTATCTTAGTCCTTCATAGTCAATTCCTTATATTGCATCTGGATATGCTAAGTTAAAACATCATCCCTGTCACAGCTATTAAGGATGCTACTTAATTTTTCCCATGCTGATGTTTGGTCTAAACAACAACTGAACCTCTTGACCATGTCTGCATGCTTTTATCCATTGAGTTGCTGCCACATGACTGGCTGATTAGATATTTACCTAACTGAACAGGTATACAGGTGTATCTAATACAGTGGCCACTGAGTATATGTTTCATTGAGATTACCTTTCATTCTTTAGATTTTAAGCTCAGTTTCCACATAGGAAAATCTCTCTGTTGCAAAAATCAACCTGGCGAACCTATTTTCTGCAGCCTCTAACCTTCCTTCGGTAGGAGAAACAGAACTATCCAAATTATTCCATGTGTAAGATCATGAGTTACCCACATTATCCAATATTTTTCCTTTTGCCATATTTATAGAGGTTTTTACAGTCTGATTTTATTCTAATTTCATTATTAACACCTTGGTCTTCCTTTACTGAATTTTGAGAATTTCCCAATCTGTTGGCTTGCTATATTCTCTGGTAACATCATAAGCCTTTTTCTTTGATCTAATAACTATCATTAACTTTTTGGCTAAGATTGGACCATTCGTTTCCTTTGCAACTTTGTAACTTAAAGTTTTTAAATTACACATTAGTTAGTTACACATTATTCATTGGTTAATGTAGCTTCTTAATCTACCATAGCAAAATCATGTCTGAAACTTTGTCATTTAACCGAAGGAAAGTTAAGACCATAGTTTCAAATTAAACTACGGTAAACTATTTTCAGTCTTCTATCATATGGTAGCTCTTCCCCAAAGGAAGTATCAGATTTTAAAATAGTTGTTACTCTCATTGTTTCCTAAACATATTAATCACAAAAAAATTCATATACAATGGCATGCAAAAGTTTGGGCACCCCGGTCAAAATTTCTGTTACTGTGAATAGTTAAGTGAGTAGAAGATGAACTGATCTCCAAAAGTCATAAAATTAAAGATGAAATGTTCTTTTCAACATTTTAAGCAAGATTAGTGTATTATTTTTGTTTTGTACAATTTTAGAGTGAAAAAAAGGAAAGGAGCACCATGCAAAAGTTTGGGCACCCCAAAAGATTTGAGCTCTGAGATAACTTTTACCAAGGTCTCAGACCTTAATTAACTTGTTAGGGCTATGGCTTGTTCAGAGTCATTGTTAGGAAAGGCCAGGTGATGCAAATTTCAAAGCTTTATACATACCCTGACTCTTCAAACCTTGTCCCAACAATCAGCAGCCATGGGCTCCTCTAAGCAGCTGCCTAGCACTCTGAAAATTAAAATAAATGATGCCCACAAAGCAGGACAAGGCTACAAGAAGATAGAAAAGTGTTTTCAGGTAGCCGTTTCCTCAGTTCGTAATGTAATTAAGAAATGGGAGTTAACAGGAATGGTGGAGGTCAAGTCGAGGTCTGGAAGACCAAGAAAACTTTCCAAGAGAACTGCTGGTAGGATCGCTAGAAAGGCAAATCAAAACCCCCGTTTGACTGCAAAAGACCTTCAGGAAGATTTAGCAGACTGTGGAGTGGTGGTGCACTGTTCTACTGTGCAGCATCACCTGCACAAATATGACCTTCATGGACGAGTCATCAGAAGAAAACCTTTCCTGTGTCCTCACCAGAAAATTCAGCATCAGAAGTTTGCAAAGGAACATCTAAACAAGCCTGATGCATTTTGGAAACAAGTCCTGTGGACTGATGAAGTTAAAATAGAACTTTTTGGCCGCAATGAGCAAAGGTATGTTTGGAGAAAAAAGGGTGCAGAATTTCATGAAAAGAACACCTCTCCAATTGTTAAGCACAGGGGTGGATCGATCATGCTTTGGGCTTGTGTTGTAGCAAGTGGCACGGGGAGCATTTCACTGGTAGAGGAAAGAATGAATTCAATTAAATACCAGCAAATTCTGGAAGCAAACATCACACTGTCTGTAAAAAAGCTAAAAATGAAAAGAGGATGGCTTTTACAACAGGTTAATGATCCTAAACACACCTCAAAATCCACAATGGACTATCTTAAGAGGCACAAGCTGAAGGTTTTGCCATGGCCCTCACAGTCCCCCAACCTAAACATCATCGAAAATCTGTGGATAGACCTCAAAAGAGCAGTGCTTGCAAGATGACCCAAGAATCTCACAGAATTAGAAGCCTTTTGCAAGGAAGATTAGGTGAAAATCCCCCAGACAAGAATTGAAAGACTCTTAGCTGGCTACAGAAAGGGTTTACAAGCTATGATACTTGCCAAAGGGTGTGTTACTAAGTACTGACCATGCAGGGTGCCCAAACTTTTGCTTCAGGCCCTTTTCCTTTTTCTTTTTTGTTATTTTGAAATTGTGAAAGATGGAAATAAAAAAGTAATCTTGCTTAAAATATTAAAGATATGTGCCATCTTTAACATTATGCCTTTTGGAAATCAGGTCATCTTTTACTTGCTTAGCTATTCACAGTAACAGAAATTTTGACCAGGGGTGCCCAAACTTTTGCATGCCACTGTATATTCCATGAACTTGATCTCCACTTTATTACTGCAAATTTAATTTGCTGAGTTCGTACTTAGATTAATGTCCTCATGATTATTTTTACACGTGCCTCCAATTTTTGAATTATACATTGCCCTATACTATTAATGCACCTTTGGACCAGTCTTTTCTGCCCCAGTTTTTCTCAGCTTTACATAAACTAATTCTACTTATTAATTTTATTTTGAGCTAAGACCATTTCCCTCCACAGCCTATCCTTTTTCTCAGTGCTAAGCTTCTTACCCATTTAGTCTACCTCTGCTCATTTTTATCTATTCTGGAATATGTAATTCCCATCTTTGGTCATGTTTGTAACTTTATCTCCATTTATCATTGCATTTTGTGTATTTGCATTATAAGCTCTGCTTGCTCATCTGACTTTATCTTTTAAGTATCCTTCCCTCTGTGTACTTCCCCAGTGTGAACGAATTTTCAACTGCCCAGAGGCCATAAATTTCTCTTCCCAACCTCTGGGACTTCCTATATTTGTCTCTTCCCTTAAAAATAATTTGCAAAGCTGACTTTTTCCTCAAGTTTCTTAGTTTGTTGGGGGTTATGGTGGAGACAGCAAACTATATTTATATAGTCAATAGAAAGGTGAGTCACTGGCTAGAAGAACAATAAAAGAATTGAGGTAATAACTTAGATGATTTCAACTGTAAATATGCTTATACAGAATTGAACGTCAGTTAATGTTGCAGAGCAGGATTAGGAATCCTGATGATAAAGTAGTTCTGTGGCCACTGGTTCATCTGGCAGTCAACACAATGATTGTGTCCTCAGGGTGAGCAGAGGAAAAGAAGTGGTGAGTATTATATTCATCAAACCTTAAAACAGTGAATCACAAGTCTGATAGCACTATGCATATTATTTTCTATTTTCCCATTTTTGGCTGTAGCTTTCCTTCCATTTATTGTTGAAATATATTCCTCTGTCCAAGAAGACATTCTCATCTTTAACAAACAGTTCACTCGACATTCTAAGAGAGCATTTTTATTTTATGGAAAAGGCTAGAACCAGAAGGCATGGTCTCAGAATGAAGGCCCTGTTACAGTGTTGAATCACAGTAAAAAATAGAAGAGTATGGGGCCATCCAGTTAAAACTGAAATGAATAATTTATATGCTCGGAAAGTTGTGAATATTCTGAATTCTTAACCACAGATAGCTGTAGGGAAAGTGTCTTGGGTATATTTAAAGTTGAAATAGATTTTTAATCAGTGAGATATTTCAGGGCCATGGAGATCAAGCAAGGAAATGGTCAAGCTAGGAATATGCTAGAATACTCTCCACTAATCCGGAAGAGTGCAGTTTCAACTATACTCACGAGAATTGACACCATATAGGACATAGCTGCCTTCTTGTTTGTCACCCCATCCACAACTATTCACTCACTCCACCAGCAACACGCATTAGTAATACATTAGGAAAACTCATCATAGTACCGCCTGCAGATTTCCTGTAACAGCTCACCAAGTCTCTTAGAGAGCACCTTCCAAACCCACAATCTTCCCCAGCTAGAAAGACAAGGGCAGCTAAAAGCTATAAAGTTACATGTTACTGTGTTAGACAGCTCTTGTTCTCTCTTTGATAGACACTGGCTTGTGCTTGGAGAGTCGTAAGACCCAAGTAGAATGGCAGCAGTAAGAAGAGAAATTGCTTCAGGAAATTCTTGAATTTTTTCTGTCAATAAACCTACAGCGCATTGTGAAGTAATCTATTACCCTGCCTTGTAAAAGTATTCAGCCCGTCAACGCTTTGTTCACATAAATGAGTATTACAACCAGGGGTTTTGAGCAATTTAATTGAGATTTTTTATTTCTGAATAATATGCTCCTTTTTCACAGTAGAGGCCAAACACCAGGGAAAATTGTAAAGCATGAAACATAGAAATTAAAAAACTAAAATGTCAGAAGTTCAAAAGTATTCATCCCCCTTTGCTCAGTACTAAGCTCAATCATCTCTCACAGCTATTGCAGTCAGTAGTCTTTTTTTGATGTCTCTATTAGCTTTGTACAATATGATGGAGCAAGACTTGCCTATTCCTTCTTGAAAATTTGTACTGTACAAACTGTGCTAGGTTAGTTGGGGAGTAGCAACGTGCAGTAATCTTGAGATCTTGCCAGAGATGTTCGATTGGGTTGAGGTCAGGATTCTTAACTGGGTGGCTCAAGGATATCAAGTTTCTTAATTTGAAGCCACTTCATGATTGCTCTGACAGTGTGATTTTGGGGCGTTGTCCTGCTGAAAGGTGAATTTCCTCCCCAATGTAATCTTTCTAGCAGAGGCTAGTACGTTTTTTATCCAGGAGCTCTCTGTATTTAGCAGGATTCAACTTCCCATCAATTCCAAAGATTTCCAGTCCTTGCTGATAAAAAGCAACCCCACAACATTTTGCTATCTTTACCATACTTTACATTAGAGATATTACTTGACTGATGCACAGTGTTAGATTTACACCACATATATCGCTTAATGTTGAAGCTAAAAAGTTTCACTTTAGTCTCATCTGATCACAAGAACTTCTTCCACATAGAAACATAGAAAACCTATAGCACAATACAGCCCCTTTGGCCCACGATGCTATGTCGAACATGTACTTATTTTAGAAATTACCTAGAGTTACCCATAGTCCTCTATTTTTCTAAGCTCCATGTACCTATCCAGGAGACTCTTAAAAGACCCTATTGTATCTGCCTCCACCTCCTGGCCGGCAGCCCATTCCCCGTACTCACCATCCTCTGCTTAAAAAAACTTGCCCCTGACATCTCCTCTGTACATACTTCCAAACACCTTAAAACTGTGGCCTCTCATGTTAGCCATTTCAGCCCTGGGAAAAAGCCTCTGAATATCCAGACGATTAATGCCTCTCATCATCTTATACACCTCTATTAGGTCACCTTTCATCCTCCGTTGCTCCAAGGAGAAAAGGCTGAGTTCACTCAACCTATTCTCATAGGACATGCTCCCCAATCCAGGTAACATCCTTGTAAATCTCCTCTGCACCCTTTCTATAGTTTCCACATCCTTCCTGTGGTGAGGTGACCAGAACTGAGCAAGTGGGGTCTGACCACTTATATCTGTAACATTACCTCTCAGCTCTTAAAACTCAATCCCATGTTTAATGAAGGCAAACACACTACATGCCTTCTTAACCACAGAGTCAACCTGTGCAGCAGCTTTGAGCGTCCTATGGACTTGGACCCCATGATCCCTCTGATCCTCCATACTGCCAAGAGTCTTACCTTTAATACTATATTCTGCCATCATATTTGACCTACCAAAATGAACCACCTCACATTTATCTGGGTTGAACTCCATCTGCCACTTCTCAGCCCAGTTTTGCATTTTATCGATGATCTGCTGTAACCTCTGACAGCCCTCCACAGTATCCACAACACCCCCAACCTTTGTGTCATCAACAAATTTATTAACCGATACCTCCAGTTCCACATCCAGGTCATTTATAATAATCACGAAGAGAAGGGGTCCCATAACAGATCCCTGAGGCACACCACTGGTCACCAACCTCCATGCAGAATATGACCCATCTACAGCCACTGTTTGCCTTCTTGTGGGTAAGCCAATTCTGGATCCACAAAGCAAGGTCCCCTTGGATCCCATGCCTCCTTACTTTTTCAATAAGCCTTGCATGGGGTACCTTATCAAATGCCTTGCTGAAATCCATATACACTGCACCTACTGCTCTAACTTCTTCAACGTGTTTACTCACATCCTCAAAAAATTCAATCAGGCTTGTAAGACATTACCTGCCTTTGACAAAGCCATGCTGACTATTCCTAATAATATAATGCCTCTCTGAATGTTCGTAAATCCTGCTTCTTAGGATCTTTTCCATCAACTTACCAACCACAGAAGTAAGACTCACTGATCTATAATTTCCTGGGCTATCTCTACTCCCTTTCGTGAATAAGGGAACAACATCTGCAACCCTCCAATCCTCTGGAACCTCTCCTGTCCTCATTGATGATGCAAAGATCATTGCCAGAGGCTCAGAAATTTCCTCCCTTGCCTCCTACGGTAGCCTGGGGTATATCTCATCTGGTCCCAGTGACTTATCCAACTTGATGCTTTCCAAAAGCTCCAGCACATCCTCTTTCTTAATGCCTATGTGCTCAAGCTTTCCAATCCACTGTAGGTCATCCCTACAATCACCAAGGTCCTTTTCTGTCGTGAATACTGAAGCAAAATATTCATTAAGTACCTCCATCATCTTCTCCGGTTCCATACACACTTTTCCACTGTCACACTTGATTAGTCCTATTCTCTCACGTCTTATCCTCTTGCTCTTCACATACTTGTAGAATGACTTGGGGTTTTCCTTAATCCTGCTCGCCAAGGCCTTCTCATGGCCCCTTCTGGCTCTCCTAATTTTATTCTTAAGCTCCTTCCTGCTGGGCTTATAATTGTCTAGATCTCTATCATTACCTAATTTTTTGAACCTTTCATAAGCTTTTCTTTTCTTCTTGACTAAATTTTTAACAGCCTTTGTACACCACAGTTCTTGTACCCTGCCATCCTTTTCCTGTCTCATTGTAATGTACCTATGCAGTATGTCACGCAAATATCCACTGAACATTTGCCACATTACTGCTGTACATTTCCCTGAGAACATCTGTTCCCAATTTATACTTCCAAGTTCCTGCCTGATAGCTTCATATTTCCCCTTACTCCAATTAAACACTTTCCTAACCTGTCTGTTCCTAACCCTCTTCAATGCTATGGTAAAGGAGATAGAATTGTGATCTCTATCTCCAAAATGCTCTCCACTGAAAGACCTGTCACCAGACCAGGTTCATTTCCCAATACCAGATCAAGTACAGCCTCTCCTCTTGTAGGCTTATCTACATATTGTGTCAGGAAACTTTCCTGAATGCACTTAACAAACTCCACCCCATCTATACTCCTTGCTCTAGTGAGATGCCAATCAATATTTGGGAAATTAAAACTTCCCACCACAACAACCCTGTAATTATTACAACTTTCCAGAATCTATCTCCCTATCTGCTCCTCAATATCCCTGTTACTATTAGAGGTCTATAAAAAACACCCAGTAGAGCTATTGACCCCTTCCTGTTCCTAACTTCCACCCACAGAGACTCAGTGGACAATCCGACCATGACTTCCTCCTTTTCTGCAGCAGTGACGCTGTCTCTGATCAACAGTGCCACGCCCCCACTTCTTTTGCTTCCCTCTCTATTCTTTCTGAAACATCTAAAGCCTGGCTCTCTAGATAGATAGATACTTTATTCATCCCCATGGGGAAATTCAACATTTTTTCCAATGTCCCATACACTTGTTTTAGCAAAACTAATTACATACAATACTTAACTCAGTAAAAATATGATATGCATCTAAATCACTCTCTCAAAAAGCATTAATAATAGCTAAGTAACCATTTCTGCCCTTGAGCCATCCAAGTCTCTGAAATGGCCACAATAGATAGATAGATAGATAGATACTTTATTCATCCCCATGGGGAAATTCAACTATTTTTCCAATGTCCCATACACTTGTTGTAGCAAAACTAATTACATACAATACTTAACTCAGTAAAAAATATGATATGCATCTAAATCACTATCTCAAAAAGCATTAATAATAGCTTTTAAAAAGTTCTTAAGTCCTGGTAGTAGAATTGTAAAGCCTAATGGCATTGGGGAGTATTGACCTCTTCATCCTGTCTGAGGAGCATTGCATCGATAGTAACCTGTCGCTGAAACTGTTTCTCTGTCTCTGGATGGTGCTATGTAGAGGATGTTCAGAGTTATCTATAATTGACCGTAGCCTACTCAGCGCCCTTCGCTCAGCTACCGATGTTAAACTCTCGAGTACTTTGCCCACGACAGAGCCCGCCTTCCTTACCAGCTTATTAACACGTGAGGCGTCCCTCTTCTTAATGCTTCCTCCCCAACACGCCACCACAAAGAAGAGGGCGCTCTCCACAACTGACCTATAGAACATCTTCAGCATCTCACTACAGACATTGAATGACGCCAACCTTCTTAGGAAGTACAGTCGACTCTGTGCCTTCCTGCACAAGGCATCTGTGTTGGCAGTCCAGTCTAGCTTCTCGTCTAACTGTACTCCCAGATACTTGTAGGTCTTAACCTGCTCCACACATTCTCCATTAATGATCACTGGCTCCATATGAGGCCTAGATCTCCTAAAGTCCACCACCATCTCCTTGGTACTTGGTATCTCCAAGTACTGATCCACTCCCTAAGCTCATCTGCTTTGATCATGATGTTCTTTGCATTAGAATAGACACATCTCAAACCATCAGTCTGTGCACATCCCTTCTCTATCACCTGCCTATTCTCCCTCTCACACTGTCTCCAGACTTTCTCTATTTGTGAGCCAACAGTCCCTTCCTCCATCTCTTCAGTTTGGTTCCCATCCCCCCGGCAATTCTAGTTTAAGCTCTCCCCAAGAGGCTTGGCAAACCTCCCTGCCAGGATATTGGTCCCCCTCGGATTCAAGTGCAACCTGTCCTTTTTGTACAGGTCACGCCTGCCCCAAAAGAGATCTCAATGATACAGAAATCTGAATCCCTGCCCCCTGCTCCAATCCCTGTGCCACGCATTTATCCTCCACCTCATTCTATTCCTATACTCACTGTTGTGTGGTACAGGCAATAATCCTAAAATTACTATCTTTGAGATCCTGCTTCTCAACTTCCTTCCTAACTCCCTGTAGTCTGTTTTCAGGACCTCCTCCCTTTTCCTGCCTATGTCATTGGTACCAATATGTATCATGACCTCTAGATGTTCACCTTCCCACTTCAGGATATCGTGGATGTGATCTGAAACTTCCTGGACCCTGGCATCTGGGAGGCTAAGTACCATCCGTGTTTCTCTCCTGCGTCCACAGAATTGCCTGTCTGAACCCCTTACTGTAGAGTCTCCTATCACTGCTGTCATCCTCTTCCTTTCCGTTCCCTTCTGAGGCACAGGGCCGGACTCTGTGCCAATGGTGCAGCCACTGTTGCTTCCCCCAGGTAGGCCCCTCCCCAAAAGTACTCAAACAGGAGTACTTATTGTTAAGGGGGTCAGCCACTGGGGTTTTCTCTAGTATCTGACTCTTGCCCTTCCCTCTCCTGACTGTTACCCACTTATCTATTTCCCAAGGCCCACTGCGGTGTGACTACATGCCTATAGCTCCTCTCTATCACCTCCTCACTTTCCCTGATCAGATGAAGGTTGTCGAGCTGCAGCTCCAGTTCCTTAACACAGTCCCTAAGGAGCTGCAACTTGATGCACCTGGCGCAGATGTGGCCGTGCGGGAGGTTGGGAGTCTCCCGGACTTTCCACATCTGACACCCACTACAGAACACCCGCTTCACAGACATACTTCTTATTCCTATTCTTCACAAGAAACTTACATCTTTACAGTATCTTCTAAATGACCTAGTGCAAAGTCTTTACAGGCAAGGATATGCTTCTTTTTATCCAGGGGTTCTTCCTTGACACTCTTCCATAAATACCCTTTTTTGTGCAAGGTTTTAGAATTTATGGAGCCATGAACTTCATCTCCAGTTGCAGCCACTAACTTCTGCAGCTCAGTCAGAGTGACTGTTGGTGTCACAGTAGTCTCTCTTACAAGTGGCATACTTCTCTGTTGACAAAAGTTAGAGGGGTTGCCTGACCCAGGCAGTGTGGCTGTGGTTTTATATTTTTTCTGCTTTTTCATGGTGGGCTACACTGAGCTCTGAAGTATGTTCAGTGCCTCTGAGATGGCCTTGTACTCTTCCCCAGATTTGTGCTTCTGTATTATCATTTCCTTGACAGCCTTTTGTCTTCAGTTTGATTAGGTCTGTTGAAAATCTACCAGACTGTTGGACCTTACAGAGAGAGGGGTATTTATGCAGGTGATTTTTCAGTTTTCTACATCAACAAATAGGATGAGTTGGTAACATTACAAAGGAGATTAATACATTTTCAACCTCACAATTTTGATTTTTAATTTTTAGTAAATTGTTAACAGGGTCTGGAATATTTATTTTGATTTGGCATGATGCAATATGTTTTCTAGCTCAAAAAATCCTACTTCAATATATTTTAAATTTAGAAAATGAGACCGTAAAATGTGCAAATATTTGTGGGAACTGAATACTTTATATATGATGAACAACTGTATGTTAAATGTGCTTAAAAATTCTTAAGCTTCTGTGAATAAAATGTTTATAGAATAAATTCAAAAAACTGAAGAGATATTGAAAGCAATAATAAACTTTAAGTAACAGAAAAGAAAGTTTAGAATGTGATATCAGAAAATCAGATCATGAATTGCAGAAGGTAATAATGTGCCATAATTTGCTGTGAAAATATCTATGTGCAAATGTTACAGTAATTCAGTGTTACTGTGACTCAACATATGTATAGAATGGATATGAGAAACAAGAGATGTTAAAGTGGTTAAGTTTGGATGATGAATGAAAGGGTTAATGGACAACTGTGATGATCAACTATGTAGCATTCTTTTGTGACTGTTACTAAACAGTCCATTAGGATAGCAGTCTCATGTGATTAGCGTAGATCACTTAGCAATGTTCAAGAGACTTTGTAATTTACTCTATTGTTATTAATCAAACAGTTTTTCTCATTGCAGTACCAATGTTGACCATGAAATCTAATCAGAAACTTGACTAGAAATTAAGTAGAAATCTCAGTTGTAGCAAGAATGATCATTGAACAATATGTTCTTGATGGTTAACTGACAATGTCATAGTGATTGTGTCTCTTACAATTTGATTAAAAGAAGTAGATAATTGGTCAGTATCTACCATTACAGTTAGATAAAAACTGAAGACAGGAAACGTGCTTCTGCAATTTCTTTTCCCACAATTGACATATAAGCTTAATGATATTGTAGCGGTGTGCTACACGCAGCGCTGAAATAACGACACGTCGTCGATGAGCTGCAGTTGCAAAAGAGATTTATTCGAACTTAGCGGCCTCGCTTTAAAGCCTTCCTGATCCCGCCCTCCCCGGGCGGGAATGCTATAGGGGGGCACGTATTCACAGTCCCGTCCCACGCGCGGGCTTTTCCCCTTGCTGGTGTAGCAGACTTGGCGCCCTTTTTGGGACCAGCCTCAATGCCGGCGCACGCCGATTTGTGAGCCAGTTCGAGTGCACTAGGAAGTGGGTCGCCACAATATCATCATAATCATATATGTCAATCTGATAATTAACAATCCTATATGATTGATTTCCTTTGATTAACTTCTGTATGATATTTGTGGCTTTTGGGTGAAAAAAGTGTTTAAGAGAAACAGCAACATACACAAAACACCTTATATTCCGTCTGAGTAGCCTCAAACCTGATGGCATGAACATCGATTTCTTGAAAATCTGGTAATTGCCCCCCCCCCCCCCCCCCACCATTTCCCCCATTCCCTTTATCCTCTCAACTTATTTTCTTAGTACTTATACATCTTGTAGGTACTTTTCTTTATATTTTGCTAAGTTTACAATTCATGAGCATGATAAGGATGGTGCATCTTTCCTTTTTTCCTATGTTCTTCTACCCTCTCCTATTGAATCCCCCTTCTCCAGCCCTTTCCACCTATCAACTTCCCAAATTCTTACTTTACTCCTCCCCCTCTCAGTTTTGCCTATTACCTACCACCTTGTACTTCTTCCTTCCCCCCATCACCTTCTAACTCTAACTCCTCATCTTTTTTTCCAGTCCCGATGAAGGGTCTCAGCCCAAAATACCAACTATTTACTCCAGCATTTTGTGTGTGTTGCCTGGATTTCCAACATCTACAGATTCTCTCTTGTTTGAGCACTCAGTTGGATGGAATAGACTAGACTCTTTCTATGCACGTGTCTGGAAACTTTAAGAGGACACCTTTTCAATTTCTACATTACAGTTTTATGCTAATATTCCAATAAAACACTTATAAATCAAGAATGTTAAAAGAATTGCAGTAGCTGCCCAAAATAAACTCGGGTTCTGTCAGATCTGAGTTGCAATGTAGCATTATTTTGAATTGAATTAAATTGACATCATTTCTTACATCCATCACATATGTGAGGAGTAAAAATCTTTATGTTACATCTCTGTCTAGCTGTGCAATGTGCGATCATAAAATTTATTATAATATATAATAAATAGAACAATCAATGTAACATAGAAATACACTCAAATCAGCGTGAGTTAATCAGTCTGATGGCCTGGTGGAAGTTGTCCTGGAACCTGTTGGTTCTGGCTTTTATGCTGTGGTACCATTTTCTGGATGGTAGCAGCTGGAATAGATTGTGATTGGGGAGACCCGGGTCCCTAATGATCCTTTGGGCCCTTTTACCACATCTGTCTTTGTAAATGTCTTGAATCATGGGGAATTCACAACTACAGATGCGCTGGGCTGTCCGCACCACTCTCTGCAAAACCCTGTGATTAAGGGAGGTACAGTTCCCATACCAGGCAGTGATGCAGCCAGTCAGGATGCTCTCAATTGTGCCCCTGGAGAAAGTTCTTAGGATTTGGGGGTCCATACCAAACTTCCTCAACCGTCTGAGGTGAAAGAGGCACTGCTGTGCCTTTTTTACCAGCAGCTGGTGTGTACAGACCACGTGATGTAGGAGGTGATGTGGAAGCTGTTTACCCTTAACCCCAAACACGAGGAAATCTGCAGATGCTGGAAATTCAAACAACAACATACACAAAATGCTGGTGGAATGCAGCAGCATTTTGTGTGTGTTACCCTTAACCCCAGATCCATTGATGTAAATAGGGGTTAGCCCATCTCCATTTCTCCTGTAATCCAAATCCAGCTCCTTTGTTTTTGAGGCCATTGAGGAATGAGGTTGTATTCTTGACACCACTGTGTCAGGGAGATGACTTCTTCCCTATAGGCCACCTTGTTATTGTTTCAGATTAGGCCAACCAATGTAGTGTCATCAGCAAATTTAATTAGCAGATTAGAACTGTGGGTGGCGACACAGTCATGGGTATACAGGGAGTAAAGGAGGGGACTTAGTACACAGCCCTGGGGGGCTTGTGTTCAGAGTCAGAGGGGTGAAAGTGAGGGAGCCCACTCTTACAACCTGCCGGCGATCTGACAGGAAGTCCAGGATCCAGCTATACAAGGCAGGGTCAAGACAAGATTTCTGAGCTTCCTGTCAAGCCTGGATGGAATTATGGTGTTGAATGCTGAACTGTAGTCCAAGAACAGCATTCTCACATAAGCTTCCCTCTTCTTCAGCATGTGTAAAGACCGTATGTAGAGCAGTGGCTATTGTGTCGCCTGTTGATCAATTGCGTTGGTAGGCAAATTGTAGGGGGTCCAGTGTGGGTGGTAGCAAGCTGCAGATGTAATCTTTGACCAACCTTTCAAAGCATTTGCTTATTATTGAGATGAGTGCAACAGGACACCAGTCATTCAGGCATGCATGTTACCTTGGCTTTTTTGGTACAGGGACAATGGTGGATAACATGAAGCAGGAGGGCACTCTACACTGGGAAAGGGAGAGATTAAAAATGTCTGTGAACACACCTGCTAGTTATGCTGTGCATATCCTGAGTACTCATCCTGGGATGCTGTCCCTTGCGACTATCCACTCATTGGGAACATCTGCATACTTCAGCCTCAGAGATGACTAGTAATATTGGTAATTAGGTTCATGAATCTCACTGCATTTTAGGCTTTCAAAATCAATCTTACTAAATTTTGACTTTATGATTTACAAGACATGACAAGCATCCCTTAGCCAAGTAACTTTATTCAGATTTTATATTTCTTGTCTCAACAAGTACTGTCAGTATGCTTACCACTATGATATATCATTACAATATTTTCAAATCACATGAACTATTCCAGTCATGTATCCTCAACCTCATTCGTAGTACAAACGTTCCTCAGGTAGTCCAGCTGTGGAGAATTTGTTTTCTCAACATGACTAACTATATCACCACAAACTGGTGGAGGAACTTACCAAGCCAGGCAGCATCTATGATGTTTTGATGTTTTGAGCCAAGACCCTGTATCAGAACTGGAAAGGAAGGGGGCAGAAATCAGAATAAGAAACTGAAGGAAGGGAGAGCAGTACAAGCCAGCAGATGAAAGGTGAGAACTGGTGAGGGAGGAGCTGTTCGGGTGGGAGAGGGGGGAATAAAGTAGGAAGCTGCAAGTGATATGTGGAAGACTTAAAGGGCTAAAGAAGAAGGAATCTAATAGAGGAGGACAGTGGACCATGGAAGAGAGGGAAAAAAAGAGTGGAACCAGAGTGAGGTTATGGGTATGTGAGTAGAAGAGAAGGAGTGAGAGGGTTACCAGAAAAGGGAGAAGGAGTGGGGGGGGGGGGGGGGAGAAATTGCCAGAGGTTAGAGAAATTGGTGTTTAGGTCATCAGGATTGATACTACCCAGACAGAATATGAGTATCTTCCTCCAACGTGAGTTTGGATTCATCATGGGAGTCAAGGAAGCAATGAGGGATCGAAAGTTAAATCAAAATGGGTAGCCACCAGGAGATCTTGCCATTTGTGGCAGACAGAGCAAAGGTGCTTGACAAAACAGTCCCCCAGTCTGTGTCGGGTCTTACTGATGTGGAGAATCTCTTGTGTTTATGATTAGCTCATTGCCTTCTTGAACTGCAGTATGGCTGCCTCTTGCCACTGAACCAATGGTCTTACCAAATACTGTTTATCTTCATGGTCCATTGCTTTGGGCACCTGATCATTTCTCCATTCCTCTTTCTAAACTTGCACCCTCCTGAACTAGATGCACCATCTTTATCATACTGAATTGTACACTCAGCAAAATATAAAGGAAATTTATTAAAGATGCATCATACATACGAGCATTCAAAGCACAAAGAACCATCAGTCATAACATTCAATGATTATCTTTTCAGAAAATAGTGAATATTCTTATAGTTTAGAATTGAAAACTTAAAAATGTTAGATTCCTTGTTGTAACATTGGTAAAGCCTATCAATTCTGATGTGAGGAATTTTGTTTTTGATAAGTTCTAGGGCGTAGTTTTATATTGTTTCCTTGTGATTTATAAACTGGCTTCCAAGGAAATTCTGTAGTCTTTCCGAGCTGTACATTTTATGTCAAATGTTTTTGGTTTTGTTTAAATATTTGGAGTACCGGAGATCATTTCCAGAGCCTCAGTTTCAGGTAATTACTCCAAAATGATGGCATAATTATAATGTAATTGTAACACTATGCCAAATGGCAGACATTTCTCACAGAATATGAAGATTTATTTGCAGTGGGATAGAGGAGGTTATAATTGGAAGCCATAAAATAACGGGCAGAATGGCTTCCTTCTGGGCCATAATGTTTCTTTGAGTCTGAACCTTTATATTCTGCTGTCACAGAGTACTTATTCTTTTCTGAAAGACTAAGTGTTGGATGCTTCAAGTAACTATTCTTTCTGGAATTGAATGAACTATAGTTATACTAATATTTCAATAGGAAGAAAATACATTGTTAAATTTGTATGTATTTTTGTGCTTTTCCTTTCATCATCTAGAAAGTGTTACTCCATTTCAATTCAGTATCGTCTGAAAACAGTTCAAAATTCATTGGAGTCCAGATCATTTCAACTTGCTTCAAAGCATGTGCTCTTACCTTTGTGTATTACTAGGTACTTTACATTATGTTTTGATGAGTGTGCTAATCATGTGAATGGTGCATAATTTATGGAACCATGCCAATTTGTGAATCTTTCTCTTCTTACTTTCTGAACAGCTGGGGCCAGGTGAAGTTAGATGGTGCTGACTGAACCTCTTAATGGGGCAGTGTTCTTCAATGTAACCAGTGGTGAAGATCAGTCCACAAGGCATGGTTTGGAAAGCCAGCACTGTTGGGTACAGCTGACTCATCTTTCAGACATACTCTAGATGTCATGGTGGAAAAGAGAGAGGTCCTTAACTCATGGGTGTCCTGATAGAGTCATGCAGCCGTGGAGATAGCAAATAATGTAAATACCAAGAATGAAACCTACAAACATGGGCTTGATGTTGTGGAAAACTTCAGTGATGTTGATGAAAGTGTGAAGTCCCATTTTCCAATGATTGTACCACTAACTTATGCATGGCTCCATGCATTACACCCCATCTCTCATCTCTGTGAATCATGAATAATAATTAATGCACCTCTCACTTTCTTACCTCATGACCACAACTCATATCTTCACACATTGCCAGTTGACACCAGATGACACGTAAATGATGATAAAAAAGAACTTATCTTGAAGGCAAACCTGTACATGGTTGTTCCCATACACCTGCTGTCCTCAGAGGTTGAAGAGGCTTATGTCAGCTATAGCCACCCTCATCATGCAGTAGTCAAAAATGAACATAGTATTCAGAATATTATGTGTAGTAATAATGAAATAAGTTCCTTTTTATGATGTCAGGTTTCTTGCTTGTTTTGGCAGTGCTGTCAGTTATCAAGTGCTGAGATTTCTACTTTGCACCAAATCTGCATTATCAATGGTGGATTTGCCTTGAGGAGTCAGCTGTTCTGTTACAGAATTTCCAAACTATGGTGTGCACTTTCAGTCATGGTAATTATGTGGCTGGTTCAATTTCTAGTGAGTTGTGACCTTAAGATGTAGTTGATTAGGGATTCGGAACTGGTAAAACCATTGAATGTCAGGCAAAAGCAATGGGGCATTCTCTTCTTAAAGCTGATGATGCTGTGAGGTGAATGTTACCAGCCACTTATCAGCTCAGTCCTGAATTTTGTCCAGATTGTACTGCTTGCAAATTCTCTTTGCTTCATTCTCTGGGTAATGAAGTATTAATATAGTATTAATGGCAAGACTCTTCGCAGTGTGGAGGGTCAGAGGGATCTTGGGGTATGAATCCATAGGACGCTCAAAGCAGCTGCGCAGGTTGACTCTGTGGTTAAGAAGGCGTACAGTGTATTGACCTTCATCAATCATGGAATTGAATTTAGGAGCTGCGAGGTAATGTTGCAGCTATATAGGACCCTGGTCAGACCCCACTTGGAGTACTTAGTTCATTTCTGGTTGCCTCACTACAGGAAGGATGTAGAAGCCTTTGAAAGGGTGCAGAGTAGATTTACAAGGATGTTGCCTGGATTGGGGAGTGTGCCTTATGAGAATCGGTTGAGTGAACTCGACCTTTTCTCCTTGGAGTGAAGGAGGATGAGAGGTGACCTGATAGAGGTGTACAAGATGATGAGAGGCATTGATTGTGTGGATAGTCAGAGGCTTTTTCCTAGGGCTGAAATGATTGCCACAAGAGGACACAGGTTTAAGGTGCTGAGGAGTAGGTACAGAAGAGATGTCAGGGGTAAATTTTTTACTCAGACAGTGGTGAGTGCGTGTAATGGGCTGCTGGCAATGGTGGTGGAAGCAGAAATGATAGGGTCTTTTAAGAGGCTTTTAGATAGGTATATGGAGTTTAGTAAAATAGAGGGCTGTAGGTAAGCCTAGTAATTTATAGGGTAGGGACATGTTCGGCACAACTTTGGGGGCCGAAGGGCCTGTATTGTGCTGTAGGTTTTCTATGTTTCTATATTTTAATAGCAAGTTACCATAAGCTAATTTAAAATTCTCTTCCTGCCAACATGGATAACTGGGGCATTGACCTTATTCTCCTCCTTCTCCTTCTCCATCTTCTCTCCATTTTCCTTTCCCTTTTCTACCTTTGCTTGCATGTGCTGAAACTACATGATTTCCAGGTTGTAAAATACATAATATTCTGCCAAGCAGTGTTCACTACCATACTCTTTCAAGAAACTGGCACACAAGAAATTTGATAACTCCCTGAATAGTATTGGTTTGTTTTCCATTTTTGTCCTGATTTCTCCTTTGATAAGCTGTGACATTTTGATATTCTCCCTCTCTTTCATAACTCATGCATACCTCTGGCAAGTTCTTACCCCTTATCTTCTTGCTTTGTATTTTTTCTGGTCCTCTCTTTTGATTCATCTCTTTCTTTTCCTCTTCTTTCTCTTGTTTACGTATATGGAACAAGTAGGAAATTGTAAAGTTCCTGAAGTCTCAGCAGTGTGGAAGGGATTAAGTTTTTACTGTGTAATTGGCCAAAATGTAATATGTGCTTAGCTCTTCAATTTGGTTTTTGAGTCATCTGAATAAAATCATCTGAATAAGTAAGCTCTTCAACTGATTGCCCTATTTACTTTTGCATTGTAAATGTGCCCAAGAGCATCTTTACTGCTTACTAAATTGCAAAATGCAATGCAGTTTGTTTTATCAAAACTGCAGGAAGATAGAGCTCTGAATAGGGAGAGCAAGTCTAAATTACAGGATAGGGTTTAGGAAGGGTTGCAGTGATTCTACATGTACTGTACTTTAATGCTTTACAATAAATATTGCTTTACAAGTTATATAACTCTTACTACAGTGGGACTTAGAAATGTAACTGACTGGCCTTTCATGCTGACAAGGTACTTGAAAACTGATAGAAGGTTAGCTTTGATGTGTAAGACTTCAGAGAAAGGGCACATTTGATTTAATCTTTTCATCTTTCACTGCATTGCGTTTGACAGCCTTTTGCTCATTGTGACTATAGGTTACATTTGCATCATGAAAGTGGGTCTCCACGCTGTTCTTAATGGCACATCATAAACTATGGTTAGGCTTACTGTACTATATATTTGAAAGTCAAAATGAAAGTGACCATAACCTTTAATTGAACTACAATTGGCAAGCTAGACAGGAATTATACTTCAGTAGATCTTGTATGACATCTGTCCATGTACTTGCTATTAAATGAAAATCACAATGCATGTTATTTTTATTTAAAAAGGCCGAGTAATATGGACATGTTACACTTTTCACTATACACCCCATGTCTGAAAGTCATAGGGCTGATTATACCAGCAGATATTTGAACCAGTACTTCAAGCTAAGAATCACCGTTGTGCATCCAATTGAATTCTAACATCACTTATGCATATGATATACAGTGCTGCTTTGGAATTAGGTAATATTTTTCCAAAGAACATGCATCATCAGCCACTCCCAGAACAATCATATTTTTCTAGCTCAACACAGGCAATTCATCTTTGATTTTTATTAAAACCTAGCTGCTCTCTTTAGCCTGTGGATACTTTGCTCCCAGGACAGCTCTTTTTGCAGTGCTGCCTTGCAACCCACCTCTTCCAATTACTTAGACTTTCTCTGGTTTTTGCCCCCTCTTTTGTTTCTAGTCATACTGGGAGCCCAGTGGAAAAACATAATTGATAAAAATATTTGAAAATGTGTCTTTGACCAAGAACTCAGGTTTCTTCAATGTTTACAATTCAACTTTACAACCACACAAACCACAACAAATATTCCTCAGTATCAACAATTAAGGATTCAAGAGGTAATACGTACCAAAGGATCTGGCTAGGGCTGGTTAGGAGAATTATTTTTACTCTTTCCTTTACATTATTTATGCAGTGTGATGTGTCACACTGGATAAGGATAATGTCACCAAGCTTAAATGCATGATATACACTGCTGCACATACTTTGTAGAGCACAGTAATATTGCAGTCATGATTGGTAATCAGCATTGTATATCACAAGTCTCTAAAGATGGCGCTATATTTTGTCAGCTGTTTCAGCTTCAGGGCTCATTGTAGTCTTGTCCGTACAAAGAAGTAAAAGTGTAATAATAAAATGGCACCTGAATATTTCTCCAGTGCATTCTTAAACCTCATACATTTATAATCATGATTACCTCTGTGACTTTCAGGTATCTGGAGCTAAAATGTAGTTCTTATTTTTATTGATCAGATCTAACTATGGCATAAGATCATAAAATATAGGAGCAGAATTAGGCCATTTGCCCATTGAGTCTGCTCTTCCATTTCATCATGACTGATCCAATTTTCCTCTCAGCCCCAATCTCCTGCCTTCTCCTTGTATCCCTTCATGCCCTGAGCAATCAAGAATCTATCAACATTTTGTCTTAAATATACATAAAGACTTGGCCTCTACAGCTGCCTGTGGCAAAGAATTCTACAGATTCACCACTCTCTGACTAAAGAAATTCCGTTCTAAAATGACACCCTTCTATTCTGAGGTTGTGCCTTCTGGTCTTAGACTCTCCCATCACATCCACTCTATCAAGGCCTTTTTACCATTCGATAAGTTTCAGTGAAGTCACCCCTCATTCTTTTGTATTCTGGTGAATACAGACCCAGAGCCATCAATTGCTCTTCATATGACAGGACATTCAATCTTGCAATCATTTTTGTGAACCTTCTTTGAAGCCTCTCCAGTTTCAGCACCTTCTTTCTAAGATAAGGGGCCCAAAACTGCTCAGAATATTCTAACCTCACCAGTGTTTCATAAAGTCTCAACAATACATCCTTGCTTTTATGTTCTAATCTTCTTGAAATGAACGCTAACATTGCCTTTGCCTTCCTCACCACAGACTCAACCTGTAAATTAACCTTTAAGGAATCCTGTACAAGGATTCCCAAGTCCCTATGCGCCTCAGTTTTTTGTATTTTCTGTCTATTTAGAAGTCAATCCTTTAATTTTTTTCTATCAGAGTCCATGACCATACACTTCCCGACACTCTATTCCATCTGTATTTCTGAAAATCTAAGTATACAACATCATCCGATTCTCCTTTGTTTATCCTGCTTGTTATTTCTTCAAAGAATTGCAACAGATTTGTCAGGTAAGATTTCCCCTTGAGACAACAACGTGGACTACGGCCTATTTTATCATGTGCCTCCAAGTACCCTAAGACATCATCCTTAATGATTGACTCCAATATCTTTCCAACCACTGAGGTCAGACTAACTGGCCTATAATTTCCTTCCTTCTGCATCTCGCCCTTCTTGAAGAGTGGAGTAGCATTTGCAATTTTTCAGTCTCCAGGAACTATTCCAGAATCCAGTGATTCTTGAAAGATCACTACTAATGCCTTCATGATCTCCTCACCCACCTTTTTCAGAACCCTGGGGTGTACACCATCTGTTCCAGATAACTTACCTGCCTTCAGACCTTTCAGTTTCCCAAGAACCTTCTCTCCAGTTATGGTAACTTCACACACTTCATGACCCCTGACACCTGGAACTTTCACCCTACTGCTAGTGCCTTCCACAGTGAAGACTAAAGCAAAATACTTATTCAGTTCATCTGCCATTTTGTTGTTTCCCGTTACTCTCCAGCATTGTTTTCCAGTGGTCCGATATCCACTCTTGCCTCACTTTTACACTTTATATATCTGAAGAAACTTTTGGTATCCTCTTTAATATTATCGGCTAGCTTGCTTTGGAATTCTATTTTTACCTTCTTAATGACTTTTTTTAGTTGTCTTCTGTTGGTTTTTAAAAGCTTCCCAATCCCCAAACTTCCCACTAATTTTTGCTCAATTATATGCCCTCTCTTCAGCTTTTATGTTGGCTTTGACTTCTTTCGTTAACCATGGTTGTGTCATCTTACATATAGAATACTTCTTCCTCTTTGGGATGTATATATCCTGTGCCCTCTGAATTGCTTCCAGAAATTCCAGCCATTGCTGCTCTACCATCATCCCTGCCAGTGTTCTCTTCCAATTAATTCTGGCCAACTTCTCTCTCATGCCTCTGTAACTTCCTTTACTCCACTGTAATATTGATATATCTGACGTTAACTGCTTCTTCTCAGATTTAGGGTGAATTCAATCATATTATGATCACTTATCCCTAAGAGTTCATTTACCTTAAGCTCTCTAATCAATTCAGTGTTCATTGCATCAACATTGAATCCAGAATAGCTGATCCCCTTGTGGGCTTAACCATGAGCTGCTCTAAAAAGCCATCTCATAGGCATTTGAGAAATTCCCCGTCCTGGAATCTAGTACCAACCTGATTTTCCAATCCACCTGCATATTGAAATGCCTCATGACTATTGTAACATTGCCCTTTTGGCATGTAATTTGTAGGCCACATGCTTACTACTGTTTGGCGGTCTGTGTACATCTCCCATCAAGGTCTTTTTACCCTTGCAGTTCCTTAGCTCTATCCTCAATAATTCAATACTTTTGGACCTTGTGTCACCTCTTTTTCATGATTTGACTTAATCTTTCACCAACAGAGCATCACCTCCCCTTCTGCCTTCCTGCTTGTCCTTTCAATACAATATGTATCCTTGGACATTAAGCTCCCAGCTATAATCTTCTTTCAGCCATAATTCCGTGATGCTACCCTGTCCAGATAACATATAATGATTGCATTCTACTTTGTTAGCTTCTATCCAACCTTTTGATGATTTGACGTGTATTGTTGCACATATTAGTATAAAACTTATGAAATATCCTTTCATCTCCCTCACTCTTCATTACTTCACTATTCTTCCTGAAAAACATATATGACTATTTTTCCATTTTACATACAACATATCATGCTTGGCATTACATTTCATCTTTGTTTTGCTCCTATGAATATTTTTTGCAACTTTTAATTTCTTCCAGTTCCAGTGCCCCTTCTAGTTCCATTACTGGCAAATTTTCCTTAAGTTTCTGAATCTAAATCTCATCCTGGGTTCAACTTTTTTTTCTTCAACAATAATTTCACAAATCAAAGGCAATTATTTTGCATCACTTGAAAAGTGGAGATTATTTTGTAAATGTATTAAACTTTCCATTAACAATCATTAGAACACAGATTCCTGAAAGGAAATATTGAAAAGTAACTATATTAAAAATCTTTAAGTTAGAGTATGGTTTGATTGCGTAGATGTTTAGATGTTTCCACTAGGGCTATATTTAGATAATCATAAATAGGTAGCAGTGGGACTTCAGCAAAAACTTATTTATCCTTAATATAGTAAGAACTAAGAACCATTAATATAGTTGTTTGGAACTTCACCTTGATATATTACAGCATTGTCTACATTTTCTATGAAAATAAGAAATTTGCCGATGCTCATAACCACAGAAGGTGGTGGAAACACCCAGTTAATCAAGTAGCATCTCTGGAAAGAGAATCAGATTTAATGTAAAATCTGAACTGAAAAAAGAGAAAATAGTTTGTGGGAATTGCTATTGGGGGTGGTTGAATAGAACAAAGGGAGTATCTCTGAGAGGATGAGGGCAACATTGCACATGTATGACCTGTGGTAGAACTGGCCAGTTCTGATACAGCCAAAGACAAGTTAACTGAAGTTGTTAACTGTTATTATTGTTACGTACCCCGTAACTGGGTCACTTACCAGCAAAGATAGGGAGGTCCGTTGAAGTCTGATGATACTATTTTTAACAGTATTTATTGATAATTATACACAACAAGAATATCAATGCAAACACATAGATAATATACATCGTCAATAATAAATCTAAAAGCGCGGGTATAATAATAATCAATAAGAAATAGCTCTATCGTTGTCTAGGGGATAATGTATTGTCCGATGGGAATATAAAAGTCACTCAAGTTCATTCAGGCTGCAGCTTTTGGTTGGAGAGAGAGAGACGGATTTTTACAACTTGCCAGTTTGTCCTTTTTATGATGTCGATCCTTCGAAATGTCATCGGTGGTGGTTTCTCCTTTTAGCTAAAGCCGTTCTTCCATGGTAAGGCCCCAATCCTGGCAACGGGAAAGGACACATGTGGGCCCTCCACCGGCTGTCGCTATTAAACGCTGTCACGGGATTTCTAGCATTTCTCCTGGTGCGTCTAAAGGGGTTGTTCCCCAGACCTTCTTTTATCCTTACTCACGGGGTCTCAGATGTCAATCAGGTTGGAATGATGCCATCCCTCAACCAGCCCACTTTGGTCATTCCCTGAGGGCTTCAAATAAATAGTACTGTACTCAATACACAATTCCGTCTCCAAGAGACAATGGCCGTTTTCCGTGGCTTTGTATCGCTGAGGGGCCAGGACATTCCAAACCCCTTGTGGATTCTGCGTGTCTCTCTCTCATTTCCTGGGACCCAGACCTGCATTAATAGCGATCTTGTGATTCTCAAAAAGGAGGGGGCTACTTTGTACCCTTCGGCCCCTCAGAGTTGGGGCACAGTCGTAACATTATTAACTGTGAAATAGTGCAAAAAGACCAAATGGAAGCTAAGATTTTGTTTCTCAAGCTTGCTATACAACGCAGAAGATCAAAGTGAGAGGAAAATGGAGAATTAAATTGGGAAGCAACAGGAAAATAGGAGTCGTCCCTGTGGATTTAACTGCAGGTGCTCTGTAATGTGCTCACTTAATCTGCATTAGGTTTTTCTGACATTATGGAGACCACTTTTGAGCAATGGTTGGATACCTAGCTACTGGAAAGAGGTGGACTGATGAGTGTTAACTCTCCTGTGGTTGAATGGGTAGGTGTTATGGATGTGGAAATGACCTGTGGAAATAAAAGAATGGACCAGAGAGTCACAGAGTGAAGCAGGATAGAAGAAAAAGAGGTTTCTGGTGGAGGCATTTTTTTTTAAGGTAATAATAATTGTGAGGATGAGTATGGCGGCTTGTGAAGGGGAGAATTTAGGCAACACTGTCCATGCTCTGTCCATAGAACTAAGTCAACATGGACCCTCTCTTGATTAAGTCAAGAAGGTGAACAAAGAATATTGGTTAGAAGCTGGAATTATTGGACAACAATCGGTGGATTTCTGGTGCTGTGCTAAAATGAATTTTAACGTAGTGAACAACAAAGTTCTTGACCCTTACACAGTTTCTGCTGCTGTGCTGAAAGGGAATTTAACATAGTGAACAACAAATTTCTACACCCATGCACAGTTTCTGCTGTTGTCTAAAAAGCTGAGTTTAGCAGTAAACCCTTAGGGAATATCCATCACAATGAATGGCAGGCACAGAAGGTGAGTCCAGATACAAACAACAAGATACAGCAAATTACCTGAAGTAATTTGGCCTGTCCCCTAAAACCCTCACTAATTTTTATAGGTGCACCATAGAAAGCATTCTTCTAGGGTGCATCACAACCTGGTATGGAAGTTGTCCTGTCCAAGACTGGAAGAAGCTGCAGCAGAACGTGAACATAGCCCAGCACATCACACAAACTAATCTTCCATCCTTGGACTCACTTTACACCACACACTGTCTGAACAGTGCTGCCTGGATAATCAAGAACAAAACCCACGCAGCCAACACACTTTTTGTCCCACTTCCCTCCGGGAGAAGGTTCAGGAGCATGAAGATTCGTACGGCCAGATTTGGGAACAGCTTCTTTCCAACTGTGATAAGACTGCTGAACAGATCCTGACCTGGACCTGGACTGTACCTTCCAAATATCCAGACCTGACTTGCACTTCCTTACTTCCCCTTTTCTATTTTCTGATTATGATTTATAATTTAAATTTTTATTATGTTTACTTTGATTTGTACTTCAGGGAGTGCAAAGCACAGAATCAAATATCGCTGTGATGATTGTACGCTCTAGTATCAATTGTTTGGTGACAATAAAGTAAAGTAAAGTAAGTTGGGTAATTGATGTTGCATCCTGTAGGCTGTAACGAGACCAGAAGAGATCACTGCATTTGCATTAGGTTTCTCCAGTGTCAGGGAAAACCACATTGTAAGGAACAAAGGAAGGAATTTACCTTAGCCTCCACCTCATCTCACGGAAACCTCTTAAACCAAAGTCACTGCTGCCCATTCTCACGGTGGCTTCATAACTTACTTTTATTGGCCCTTGCCTAATAACTCGAGCACTCTCAAGTTCCACAAAAAGTCCCAACGAGCCAAGCTCACTTCTTAAATCTAGTGCTTAAGCTGCACAAGCAACTGTCCCTGTGACCACAAGTGTCGTAGAAAGTTCCGAAAGGCCCTTCTTGCTTTTGTAACATCCATAGGATATAGGTCCAGGATTAGGCCATTTGGCCCATTGAGTCTGTTCCACCATTCCACCACCATGGCTGATTTATTATCCCTCTCTACCCTTTCTCCTACTTTCTCTCTGTAACCTTTGGCGACCCTACTAATTAAGAACATATCAACCTCCGCTTTAAGTATACTGTAACACTTACCCAACAGGCTGGTATATGTCTAGGGGAAAAGGAGATCCAGCCACTCACCAACCCCACCTCCCGTACACGCAGGTGCTGTGAGAATCAAGTTTATGCCGCGCACACACACACAATATCAAACTCACACCAGATATTGTTATGGAATACACTTTAAAGATTTTACTAAAACTAAAAGAGTACTATGCAATACAGTATATATGAAGGAAAAGAAAATAAAGCAAAAGGCGCCAACTTATCAAAGTTCAGTCAGTTTAGTGCACATCGTTGGAGCTCAACCATCGACCCATTCGACCCCTCGTCACTTGCCTCCGACCTCCACGTCCTCGCACCTGGGACCACCCCGGGTGGTTGACCGAGCAGTGCAGCACACGTCCACCTTCCTCAGCGTCTCCTTCCCGCCTCCCCTCAAAAGACCACGAAACCCCCCAAGCTCCCAGCCCCACAAGACAAAATAACATTCCCCATTGGTTAACAAATGAATACAATCCCCATATCAGCAAGTCCAAAGCTAAACAACTGCGAGAAAAAAACACTTATTAGACATAAAAGCATTCCTACTCTAGCAAACCAAAGAAGCCATTTTGATTACATACACAGTACATTGTACAATACTAATAATTTATTCTCCACGGCCATCTGTCACAATGGATTCCAAACAATACAAAACAACTGACTAATGATGTTCATCCTCATCTCTGTTCTAAAGGGACATCCTTCTATTCTGAGGCTTCTATGCTTTCCCACTATAGGAAACATCCTCTCTACATACACTAGGCCTTCCCACATTTAATAGTTTTCAATGAGATTCTCCTCATTCTTCTAAACTCCAGCAAATCCAGGCTCAGAGCCATCAAAAATTCCTTATACATTAACCCTTTTATTCCTTGAAACATTTTCATGAAACTACTCTGGACACTCTCCAATGGCAGCATATCTTTTCTTAGATAAAGAGTGCAAACTAGTCACAGCAACTCCAAGTGCAGCCTGACTAATGCCTTATAAAGCCTCAACATTACATCATTGCTTGTATATTGTAGTGCTCTTGAAATGAATGCTAACATTGCATTTGCCTTCTTTACCACTAATTTAACTTGCAAGTTAACCTTTAAGGAATCTTCCACAAGGACACCTAAATCCCTTTGCACCTCTGATTTCAGAATGTTCTCTCTGTTTAGAAAATAGACTATGCCTTTATTCCTTCTATCAAAGTATCTGACCATACATTTCCCAACACTATATTCCATCTGCCACTTGTTTGTCCATTCCCCTAATCTGTCTAATTCCTTCTGCAGACTCCTTGCTTCCTCAACACTATCTTCATACCTTCTTACAAACTTCGACACAAAGTAATCAATTCTGCCATCCAAATCATTGATATATAATGTGAAAAGAAGCAGTTAAAACACTGTGGAACACCAATAGTCACTGGTAGCCAACCAGAGAAGGCTCCCTTTATTCCCACTCTTTTTCTTTTGCCAGTCAGTTAATCTTCAATCCATGCTCATATCTTTCCTGTAGTACCATGGGCTCTTATCTTGTTTACCAGCCTCATCTGTGGCACCCTGTCAAAAGCCTTCTGAAAATCCAAGTAAACGATATCCCCTGACTCTCCTTTGTCTATCCTGCTTATCATTTTCTCAAAGAATTCCGACAGATTTGTCAGCCAAGATTCCCCCTTAAGGAACCCATGCTGTCTTTGGCCTATTTTACCAAGTGGCTTGAAGTACCCCAAATACTCGTCTTTAATAATGGACTTCAACAACTTCCCAACTACTGAAGTTGGGCTAACTGGCTATTCTTTTTTCTGCTTCCCACCCTTAAAGAGTGGAGTAACATTTCTAATTTTCCAGTCCACTGGAACCACTCCAGAATCTAGAGATTCTTGAATTCCTCCACTACTCATACTATCACAATCTCTTCAGCTACCTCTTTCAAAACCCTGGATTGTTGCCCATCTGGTCCAGTGACTTACCTTCAGAGATTTTAGCTTCACAAGCACCTTCTCCTTAGTAATAGCAACTATCCTCACTTTTGCCCACAAAACTCTTGAATTTCTGGCACGTTACAGGTGCACAAAATAGATAGTAATTTTGTCCACTATTTTTCGTCCCCCATTACTATCTCACCAACATTATTTTCCAGTGGTCCGATGTCCATTCTTGCCTCTTTTTTATTGTTTCTATATCTAAAAAATTTCAGTATCCTCTTTTATATTATTGGCTAGTTTTCTTTAATATTTCATCTTTTCTCTCCATGTTGCTTTTGCTTGCCTTTTGTTGGTTTTTAAAAGATTTCCAATTCTCTAACCTCCCACTAAATGTTGCTATATTATATGCCCTCTCTTTTGCTTATCATCCACTTATGACATTAGCTCTGGACTTGTGTCTGTGGTATACTTTGTACAATAACAGTATATTAAGTTCAGTACAGAGCCTATTATTAATTCAATGTTCCAAAACATCTGCATCATGCAGAGCCCTCCAACTTTGCTGGCATATAATAGATGATAGAAAGCAAGAACAGATATAGCTGTGAACAAAGATTTTTGTGGTGTTAATTGTTTGGCATACAGAATTCTTGATGTTTATTACTGAAATTAATTCGGCATTTGGGAGACACATGTTCAAATGGTATCTCAAATTTCACTTTACCAAGCCTTTAAAATGTAACGCTTACTGGGGTGAGTGTTAATTTCTATAAATTCTTTCCATTTTATTTTTAATGGATCTCTTTTTGCAATCTTCATTTGTGCTCTTCCAAGGACTTTTAGACCTATATTATTTTTGTCTTTGACCTTTCTTATAAAATCAAATCTTAATAAATAACAAACTGCAGAAGAAACCCAGTGGGAGGTTTTGTACTTATCACCTGGGAGCTGTACATTGCCAGAGCAGAGCAAAGAAAATAAAGTTTGTAGCAAGGATTGCACGATGGGAATAGAACCTATCAGGTTTTCTTTCCATTAATTTGAGTGGAAGGGAAAAGAACAGGTCACATGGGTGTTTCTCTGGACCAGACTTTCCTTTCTGCAGTCTTCCAGGTGATGTTTAATGCTCAAGGGATGACGAGTACGCCCACTTCACTGTTCAGCCATTTCCAGTTTACCAATTATATTTGCTAAATGTGAAATCCAGCAGATGCCCCAGTACCCCACACCATATGCTGTGTTAACAAGCAATCATGTGAAATTTTACTTTCAGCTTACAATATTTCTGCTTCCTTACACTTGTGCTCATTACCTCTTTTTCTCAATCTTCACATTTCTTATATGTTTCCAATTAATGTTGCATTGGCCTTATCACTGCAAACTCTTTGAATTATTTCAGCAGTTTCTCCATGCCTTATTATTCTTTAGATATGGTATTAAAAATCCACAATTTTTTTCCCTGTTTTGGAAATTGCAACCAGTTCCTCTGCCAATGAAAATGCTGGCTCAGAGAAAACTCTCTAATGTGTCGTGTATTTGCCTGTGGAAAACCTATTACTACTCTGCCTTCCAGCTTGAGTTAAGTTCCAGGGCACTTTAGCAAAACATGTAGAAGAAGTACTCCATACATTGTGTGTTTATTTCTGTCTTTAAAGGTTTAAATTGTTGAAGAAACTGCTGAGGTTGATTTTTTTTTAATGCTAAAATTCTTGGGTAAACATAATACGTAAATACTTATACCCCAACAGATACAATTGCATTCTTTGTATTTCACAGCATTCTCCCAAATCATAAGAACCTTCTACAGGGGCACAATTGAGAGCATTTTGACTGGCTGCATCACTGCTTGAAATGGGAACTGTGCCTCCCTTAATTGCAGGATTTTGCAGAGAGTAGTGCAGACAGCCCAGTGCATCTGTAGTTGTGAACTTCCCATGATTCAGGACATTTACAACATTGGGGACCCAAGTCACCCCAACCACAATCTATTCCAGCTGCTACCATCCGGGAAGCGGTACCACAGCATAAAAGCCAGAACCAACAGGCTGTAGGTTAGCTTCTTCTACCAGGCCATCAACTGATTAACTCACACTGATTTGAGTGTATTTCTATGTTACATTGACTGTTCTATTTATTATAAATTACTATGATTGCACATTGCTCATTTAGATGGAGATGTAACGTAAAGATTTTTACTCCTCATGTATGTGAAGGATGTAAGAAATAAAGTCAATTCAATTCAATTCATTTTGTTTATATTATTTCAGATAATTCATCAGCATCTCCCCTCTACATCCTCTGCAAATCTAATTGTTGCTATTACTTAATCTCTTTACTGTTATTCCGTACTGCTCTGTTATCTCTGTCACTTAACCTATCTGCCTTTCACATTATTACATATCTTCCTTTCAGTTATCTCTTCCATTTCTCTGCATTTTCTTAATTATTTCATTTCTAACTAAAGCACATTTTAAATTAAATTTAATATGAATATTTTACATTTATTTTCTGAGTCCAAAACTATTACAACTCTGCAAAACATTAAATGCACTTATATATACTACTTGTATAATTTCTTGTTGCTTTAATAACAATCTACATAATACAGTAATAGCATGTGTAGATTCTTTTTACTTCAAATAGGATGTGGCCATCACAGCTCCAAAGGTAACTGCCCTTGAGAAAATGGTGCTGAGCTGCCTTATGTAGATTCGATGCCTAGCTTCATGATGCTTCTGAATTGTACTTCTAATGCAAATAGGAGTCTGAAAATTTTAATTTTTGATAACTTGAGTTTTATTTTTAGATTAAGAAGTTAAACTGATCCATTTGCAGATTTTAAATTGATGATACATACTTAATTTTTAAAAATCTTTTTACTTTCAAACTTCATTACAAAATCAGCATACAGAAATATGATTGCTAATGAAAATGTTCCACAGAAAAGATCTGCAGACTAAAACTGACATTTGTAGAGTACCTATCAGGAAAGTGTTTAGTTATCCAAGGGTGCTGGAAAATCAGAAGACAATCCTGCTTCAACCACAAATGGGAAAAGTGCAGAGCTTGGAGCATACCCTTTCCATTGGGGAAATGGTGACCAATTCCATTTAAGCACCTTTGGACCCAGTCATAATGCAATGACTGCTGGCTGGTGCCTTGGCTTCCATTACTGTCAGGGCGGGAGGATGGTATCTCAGGAGAAAATGACAGCAGCAGCCAGATCAGTGGAGCCATGACTGGCTCTCTTGTAAAGCAAGGTAAACCAAGCACATGGCCAGCATAGTGGTAGGGGACTCTCACCAGTGACACAGACTGATGTTTCTGTTGCAGTGAACAAGACTCCAGGATGATATGTTTCCTCCCTAATGCCAGGCCCAATGATATCTCTGGGTGGCACAGAACTTCTTAAAAGGCTGTGTAAGTGGCCACAGTCTGTCCTCTAAATTAGTATTAATGATATAGGCAAGAAGAGAGATGAGGTCCTACAAAGAGAATTAAGGGAGTTAAGTACAAAGTTTAAAAAAGCAGGGCCTGTAGAATTGCAATCTTGGGATTATTCCCTGTGCTACATGATCATAGTGTTGTCACGTGGCTTAGTGGATAATGTATCGGTCTAGTGATCTGAAGGTCACTGGTTCGAGCCTCAGCTGAGGCAGCGTGTTGTGTCCTTGAGCAAGGCACTTAACAATACATTGCTCTGCGACAACACCGGTGCCAAGCTGCTTGGGTCCTAGTGACCTTCCCTTGGACAACATCGGTGGCGTGGAGAGGGGAAGGCCTGCAGTTTGGGCAACTGCCAGTCTCCCGTACAACCCTGCCCAGGCCTGCGCCCTGGAAACCTTCCAAGGCACAAATCCATGATCTCACGAGACTAACGGATACCTATTATTATTACATGATCATGAAACCAAAAAATAGGAAGATAGTACAAACAGGAAGAAATAAGAAAATAGGCTTCAGGTGCATGTATTATTGGGTGGTACTTGTATCAGGTGGTACCTGTACAAGTGAGATGCTTTTCAAGTGCTACTTCGGAGGATTGCTAGGGACAGGACTGGTCCAGAGGTTTAATATCTAAATTGGGGCATGGTGAATTTTGATGGTACTAGACAGGAGATTGATTGGAGGGCAAAGGGACATCTGGCAAGTGGGAGGCATTTAAAAGTGAGATGTGGACCTCTTGCAAGTGGGCCTTTTAAAAGTGATATAAGGAGTGCTCAAAGTCTACATGTTTCTGTTAAAGTGAAGAGCAAGGCTGGCAGGAACACTGAGCCCTGAATGGTAGGCTGTATTAAGTCCTAGGCCAGGAAATAGGAGGTGTGGATCAGGTGCAGGCAGCTGGGGCCAAGTGAATTCCTGAAGGGGTACAGGGGATGAAGCAGTATTCTCAAGAAGTAATGGCCACAAGAACTCCATGTTTACCAGCAGCAGAGTTTAGAAGAGAGAATCCAACCCTAACTTAAATCATGCCATTTCTTGGAAACTGTCATATGTTCTCAAAATACTTCACTTCTCTTCAAACCAAGTCTCCTTTAAATCAATGATAATTTCATTGCCTCTATTTTCACAGAATGTGCAATTCCAGGTCTCCGTGGTCAGAGTAATTACTCCCATGGTTCCATTCTAGTAGCAGTATAGAGGACAGCAGGTTTGCACTAATTCCATTTGTTGACTGGATGAATCTGCTTAATGTCCAGCGATAACCATTCTGGCAAGATGGATTTATCAGCTCCATAATACAGGCTGTTGAACAAAACAGAACCTATTAGAACCATTACATTCAACCAAAAGTTCAGTTCTCCCTAGATACAATAATATCCTGCTTTAACCACTTTCTGAAGGACAATTACAGAAGGGCAATAAATGCTGGCCTTGAAAGTAATGTCCACATCACATATATGGAAAGAGATAAAAATGAGGACCATTTTTCTTTCATGAATTTATGTTTTAAATTGAAGACGAGCATAGGGATTGGATTTTGCTTGATGCATGTTGCTTGCTATGGTACATTGCTAGCAAATGGCCCTTAGGCATATTATATGGTCACTTTGATACTCTGAATCATTTATCACTTTAAAAATTATCTGCCTGATATTTGTGCGCAGACTTTTCATGCCTTCAGCAAAGATACCTCAGAAAATGAAAGCTGTGCTTTTTATCACTTTTTGAAATCCTCTAGTCAGGCATCTATTCCATCATTGTTCATGAAGTTGGGTTTAACAGGTTAGTACCAATGTTCATATATTTATAAGAAATAATTTGATGTTGCTATTTTGTGGATCTTCTATGCTGTACTTTTCTCACATTGTTTTCATGATAGAAAGGCAGTCTTAATCCATATAATTTGAGTTAAATGAGAATCAATAAATATATTATTCAAGCAAAGTAATGTAAGCAAGTTAAGAAAATAAAGTTGAGTGGTCATTAGGTAAATTGAGAATGCATGGATTCAAGTCCAACCATGAGCTCATCTTTGACCGGATTTCTTTAAGAGACAAGAATTGTTAAGAGCATCAGTGAGTCTGAAGAAGGTAGCTATATTCCAAAAGTTTTATTGAATTCTCTTAAAGAGATCATCAGGAATTAGTAGTGGTATACTAAGGGCAAAAGTATTTTATTTTATTTGCTTCATTGTCATTACCCTAATTACAATGATTTGGTTTTAGATTAAAGACCTGTGCTATCACTTAGACCTTAGAATCAATGTTCTGAAATACATGAGTGAAATTCTATGCTACAACTTTTTAAGACTACTATCTCATCCACCTCAACAATTTGGCGTTGGGCATACAGCATCTGAATGGCAAAAACTTCACATTCTGCATTGATTTTCCCATGAATAGTAAGATGAAAACCTTTTCATAAGATCTTCGGGTGAAGTGTTTATTTTCACTAGAATACATACATTGTATTTACATACACTAACCTACCCATCTCTGAGGAGAGTTTATGCAAATACCAGCAGGATAATTGCTATAAACAAGAGAATATCTGCAGATGCTGGAAATCCAAGCAGCACACACAAAATACTAGATGAAGGCTTTCGGCCTGAAATGTCGATTGTACTCTTTTCCATTGATACTGCCTGGCCTGCTGAGTTCCTCCAGCATTTTGAGTGTGTTAGTTGCTATAAAATTCAGTTTAATCTGCATAAATATAACAATTAAGAGAATTAGGGTTTTGCTGCAAATTTTTCATTAGGTTGTTATCACCAAGGAACTTTTTTTTAATGTTGGTTATCAAATTTAAACTCAGATTTTACAGTTAAAGTAAGATGACTAATTCTATTTTCCTGATCCTACTAACCAAATTTTAATAGAATTTATTTCTATGTATTGGTGAAACTAATACACCACAAAAATTCAGGTGCCTTAAGAAAACCTACAGTATTTAGGCCCTAATTAAACTTGTCTAGCTTTGTTGAATAGGCTGGATTAATTTCATTCCTAACACCAGGAGCTCTATTCTGGTATCTGTCTTGAGAAAGGATTGCTAGGTAGACAAAGGAGTTAAGGATATTTTCAAAATCTCCTTTAAAAAGAATGCAGCATTCCCATCAACTCTCAGAAATTCCTGGCCTCTGAATGCTCAGAGCGGAAATAAATATTTTGGCAGGTATGGTGAACCTGCTGCATCATGTGTGCAGGGAAGCTCTGTGTGAACAACAGAAGGAGCACTCATCACAAACCGTCCACCTGGCCCGTTGAGCACCAGCTGCCCCATCTAGGATCCATGCATTGTTCTTGTATGTCACCACAGAAAACTGTCCCACAAACTGGGATGGAAACAAAACATCCTCAATTCAATGGGACTGCTGGAATGAAGAAGTTAGATGAATCAGCTAGGATCTTAAATTCGCATCTGAAATGCTAGTTGCTCTGTTAGATTATCCATCCCCATCTAAAATAAAAGCAATAATTCAATTTATACATTTATTTGTTTGTTTGTTTGTTTATTTAGAGATACAGTTCAGGACAGGCTCAACAAGCCACACTGCCCAGCAGCCCACCTAATTTGCCTAAACACAAGACAATTTACAATGACCAATTAACTTACTAATCATTATGGTTTTGGAATATGGGAGGAAACCAGAGCACCCGGAGGAAACCCGCATGCCCTCCGGAAGGCTGTACAGACATCGTCAGAATTCTGACGTCCTGAGCTGTAATAATGTTGCACTACCATAGCAACCCAATTGCTTAGATGTAATCAATCGTCATATTACTGGCTTCTGTTATACAGAATCTATAGTGATTTTTCAACCGAATAAGAGCTGATTTGATGAGTAAATTGGGCTAGATGTAATGACCTCCATCTTCCAGGACAGGTTGGATGATTCTCAGTACTCTTGGAACCTTTGATAGGCTTTGTCTCCTGAGCATCATTTAAAAAAAACATTAATTCCAGTTGATAAGTGGTCATTTGTCTTGTTATCTGAACATCATAAGGGGGCAGACGTATGCAGCTTTCATTTGCCCATCATCTTCAATGGGTAGTGATGTCATCAAAATAACGTAATGTTTAGTTTGCTAATTAAACTCATTTAAATTGATTAACTCCTGTCTGAGGGGGGGTATAAATAAACAGGCATGTGTTGAATCATTATAAGCAGAAATTCATTTAAACAAATAATAGTTTACAGCTGAGAAATGCACAACTAAGAACAAGATTCAGGCTGATCATTCAGTTCAGAAAATGCAAAATCAGTGCTCCATTCTGTAACTGAAATGAACACAAGATGAATTCCAAAGCAATGTTATAAAAACATGAAATGAGGGAATCTCTTGTATTTTATCAGCAAATGTATAATAATGTTCTGCTGTATCAATTAGTATTCTGATGCGAAAATTGATCTGATTTTCTCTAAAGCTGCGAAATCCAATTGCTGTCAAGAAAACACGGAGTGAGGTCAGAATTTTAAAGTCATGGAATCACACAACAAGGAAATATTCCCTAAGGCCCACAATGTCCAAGCCAATCACCAAGTACCTGTATCTCATATTAATCTCACTTACCAGCACTTGGTTCATATCTTTCTATGTCTTCGTGATTCAAGTGTCCATCCATATACTACTTAAATGCTGTGGGAGATTTTGACTTCATCAGCACACAGTGATACTGCTAGTCCAAGCCCTTGCTTTTGTTTCTTTTATTATTGTGAATGGATACCTTTGTTAAAGAAAATCTGGTACATGTGCTATGTTTATTCATTTTAGTCTTGATAAGTTCCTTGAGTTTCCCTTCATTTTTATAAACTTATCAGTGTGACAGTAATTTGTAGAGGAGATGTTAAGAAATGGATGAATAATAGATGTGGTTTAACTAAATCAAGCAAAAAAATAAATATTAAGATTTGATTTTTATTACTTTTTGATGTCTGAAATTATTTAGTGATTGAGCAATAATATTTTAACAGAACACTGATATGTTTTCCTGATCTGAACTACAGACATCCTGTTATTGTGCTTTAAAAATACATAGTCGCTGAAGAATAGCATTGTATTCATTATATTTTATAGAACTATGGGATACAGGAACAGATACATCAAAATTCCCAGTGGGCATTTGTGGATCGAAGGAGATCATCATGGTCATAGCTTTGACAGTAATGTTTTTGGACCTGTAAGTCTATCTTCTTTTCCCCTTCTCTTTGACTGGTATGTTAAACTAATGTACAGGCAAATACCAAAGTTATTAAGCAACAAGAGGAAGTAATTTTGCAAATTATTCGATTTATTTTCTCAGATAATGCATACATACTTCAAACTCAGTGTGTTTTAATGGGCATGGAATTATGATGAAATTATGTACTGTATTTTCATTTGATTCTTTAATGTGTTTCTATGATGTGTAAAAAGATATTACAGAAATCATCAAACAAGTAAGTGTACTTCACTACTAATGCTTAGTTCCTAAAACACTAATAATTACATAAACAAATTGAGTATTAGGAAACTTACACTGGAGAAAAACACATTGATCTGCAAATTTCTTGCAGGTTATATTTATCAGGGAATTATTCAAGGATCAAGGATCAGCACGATTCTGTGATTTTCTCAATAGGATAATCAGGAAAGAATAACCTGCCTTTTAAAAATAAGTGCTAAATATTAGTAAAAGCTGTTGTCTAGCAATTTATCACTTACTTTATACAACATGGATTCTTGAATACTCACAGACAGTGTCCTACTTCACTTATAAATTTCTGGCTTACCTACTTTCAAGTTTGTTTGTATCAGATTTGTCACATTTTAGTCCTTAGATAGAATTTAATTCTTCAAACAGGTTTTGGGAAATTAACATTAAGGTCTCTACATTTTCCTCCGGACTTGGATTTATGATTCTTCCAATTGGATATATGTGGTATGTTGGGTTGTTTCCTATCATGAATGTGTGCAGAATAGTTAAAAGAAAATTATAACTTTAATACTTACCATATACAAGAGTCATATGCAATATTGTACTGGTAAAAACAACTACCAGGAAGTCACATGCAAAGGTTTCTTTTTGCTTATCAGCTCTGATAAGTCAGGTGTTGGGTTGGATGTTCAGTCTTGTTGTCTAGCACAAAGATGAGTTTTTATCTGCACAACTACTCCTTACTAAAATTGTTATTAGTTTGCACTTCTACGGCATCAGATGGCTCCATCTGTTAGTTAGATCAAGTGCTGGCAAAATACTTAATCATGCCTTTGTTGCCAAAAGACTTGACTATTCCAACATTATCCTGGCTATCCTCTCATCTTCTATCTTGCCTAAACCTGCACTAATTCAAACCTCTGCCTTCATTTAAACTTATTCCAAGTTCATCTATTACTACACTGACTCTGGATGATTAGCTAGATTATAAAATCTCATCCTTGTTTATATGACCTTCCATGGCCAACCTGGTATGAGCCATCATCAAGTTTCGTTCCCATCTGTCTTGTGATCTGTAACAGCCCTATCAACTCTGTTAAATCTTTTCACTTCCTTGATTCTGACCTCTTGTATTCTTCTGATATTATTCACTCCACCAGAGGTGATTGTAATTTCTGTTATTTCTTACACTCTGCAATTTTCTTCCTAAGGCTCTTAACTTAAAATTATGAAGGGTAGTGAATGAAACCAGTCTGGTGACAAATGGCAACAAACTAGAGGCTACTGTATTTGTTACTAGGCTTGAGTCTGCTCGTCTTCCAATGTTTCACTCTGTGTTGGCTGTCCATCATTTCCAATGATGAAATTTGTCTGTGCAGCTCATCAATTGTGCTTTCTGAGGTGGCTCTGCTGTCCGATTCTAGAAAGGCATGAATGTTGACAGTGAGGGCAGGTAAAATGTCCGGCCACTATTGGAGTGACTGATGTGGCCATTTTTCTCCACTCTTGAGCAGTGACCGGATCTGCACGGCAACTATTCTCGAAGTTGTTGGAGGCTCATCTGTCCAGGGCATGCCATCCAGTCCAGTCCTGAGCACTCTGCTCAGTCTGCTTTGGTGCAATGTCAGTATGCATGAAACTGGTTTTCACACAGTCCTTGAACCTCTTATCATGTCAACACCCATCTCTTCTTGAGGGTATCAGTGATGCCATAGTTGTTTATACTCCATCATGTGGGGAACTCAGTTTTCTTTCCCTTTCTCTCCTATTTTCCTGGTGCCTCCTAGCTATTGATATTTAGTCACCCTATACTCCGAAGTCACATCATGTTACTTATTTCAAGCATTTTTGATTCCATTGAGAAGTAGATGCTGTGCCCATACCCCCTTCCCCTCTACCTTTCCACATCCCCTTAGCTCTTTGCCAATTCTAAACTACTGCTATTACAAAAGCTAAGCTCTAATTTTGCAGCCTTAAAATAATTAGATTGCAAAATTAAATTGGTTGTGCCATGTTCTCTTCTTGCTACTAGCATCGGGCAGGAGGTTAAGTTCCACGCACCAGATTCAGGAACAGTTATTACCCTGCAACCATCAGGCTCTTGAAATGGCATGGTGTTTAGGCAGGGTTGATAGGCTCTTGATTAGTCAGGATATGAAGGTTTATGGGGAGAAGGCAGGAAATTGGGCTGAGAGGGAAAATTGTTCAGGCAGGAAAATGGATGAGAGGAAAATGATGAAATGGCGGAGCAGACTCGATGACCAAATGTCCTAATTGTACTCCTATATCTTATGGTTTATGGTCCTATAACTTCACACAGCACAACTCTGGACTAATTCTAGAACCTACAGACTCATCTTCAAGGACTCTTTACAACTTATGTTCTCAGTGTTTATTTTTGTTTGTGCATTGGTTGTTTGTCAATCTTTGTGTCTGGTTTTTCATAGGTTCTATTGTATTTCTTTATTTTTCCTGTAAATGCCTGCAAAAAATGAATCTCAAGATAGTATATGGTAACATTTTCATACTTTGATAATAAATTTAATTTGAACTTTGAATTCTGACAATTAATAAGTTGGATAGTGTTTTTTTGTCTTTTGTTGAACTTGCTTTCAATTGCACCAGAAGTTTTCCCTCTGTTATTGAATGCAATGCTTAATGAATACAGATACTATGTCACCTCTGTAAAAAAAAACCACTTAACATTATAGCTGGAAAGACACATTTGGATTTGTGCTAACCAACAGCAACACAGTCTGCTCATATCTCATTTTAAATATTATAGCTTAAAGTTTAAGAGCAGGAAAGTAAAATGGCTTCCTGAAAGATTTTGGCTGTTTGGATTAATACTAGTATTAGGATTATTTTTTATCATTACAATAGCATTTTATGCCATGATTTGCTCAAAATTTTCAAAAGTTCCAACAGGATAATTGACATGATCAGGTTTTAATCTTTTATAGTATTACTTATTTAATGAGAAGTAATGGAATAATGATCTTGCACTGAAATGCTTTGAAGGCTTTCAAGTTATTAATTTGCTGTATCCAATTAGAAGATATAATGTTTTGCACTTTAGAATGTGTTATAACTTTTAAAATCTGTTAAGAGCAACATAGTAATTTGTATCTTGATTAAATATATTTTCATGTGAAAAGTAATTTACTTATTTGATTAACAATGGCCTGGAAATAGTAGTCATTGCCAAAAGGATATCTGCCTTTCATCACACTATAACAACTGACAGACACTCTCTTTGAGATGTAGGAGAGAATCATCTTAAGGCAGATCATCTATGATCAGAAAGCTGACTGATCTTGCTGGTCATACTGGCTTGGGAACATGCTATTTCTACTATCTAATATTGTTGTGGATGTATCAGAAAAATGGTCAGAGAAGAGGAACTGAAGTAAAATGCTGTTAGAAGCAGAAAGAGCATTAGCAATGCAGGAGTAGGAGAGAAAAAGGAGACCTTATGAAGACAAATGTGGCAGAGTACATAGCAAGTTTGCATTTAGATAACAACAGAATTAGAAGGGCGGATCGATCACATCAGTACAGAGTAAACAGTGGCAGGAAATTGAGCATGTTCCAGTATTTATGCTTTATTCTTAATCCTCAAGACAATATCATCATAGCAAAAAAAAAAGATGATGACCTGTAACATGGTGATTATGGCATCTACAGTGGACTTGAATCAATGCTACTGGAAAGAGCGGTCAACTGGATATCTTGTTTATTATCATTTTTAAACTTTTTAAGATTCCTGCCATTGCTGAACACCAGAAATGGGGCCAATATGAGATGGTACATTTGGAGAGAACAAATAAGGCTAAGGTATGTAAAATGACTTTGGTGCACATGTACAAGGATAGCTGAAGCACAGTCAGATAGGTTGGTTACAAAGTTATGCAGAGAGGATGAAGAGGAGATGGACCAAGATGCTACCCAGGTTTAAATAACAGACCAGCTCAAAGTTTGATATAGCTCTGCTAAGAACTGTAGCTCCCCAAGAACAATTTAAGGATTGAATGTGATGAATCTCCATTCTAGCAGAATGGTCTTCTGCATTTCATCTGGCAACATGGTTTTAGATAGATAGATAGATAGATAGGTAGATACTTTATTCATCCCCATGGGGAAATTCAACTTTTTTTTCCAATGTCCCATACACTTGTTGTAGCAAAACTACTTACATACAATACTTAACTCAGTAAAAAAAATATGATATGCATCTAAATCACTATCTCAAAAAGCATTAATAATAGCTTTTAAAAAGTTCTTTAGTTGTATGCATACTGCCTCAGTGGTAGCTTACTTGCTTTTGGTTACATACAATTGAAGTCAGAAGTTTACATGCACCTTAGCCAAATACATTTAAACTCAGTTTTTCACAATTCCTGACAGTTAATCCTAGAAAATTGTGTACAGTTCTGGTCACCGAATTACAGGAAAGTTGTCAACAAAATAGAGAGAGTACAGAAGAGATTTACTAGAATGTTACCTGGGTTTCAGCACCTGAGTTACAGGGAAAGGTTGAACAAGTTAGGTCTTTATTCTTTGGAGCATAGAAGGTTGAGGGGGAACTTGATAGAGGTATTTAAAATTATGAGGGGGATAGATAGAGTTGACGTGGATAGGCTTTTTCCATTGAGAGTAGGGGAGATTCAAACAAGAGGACATGAGTTGAGAGTTAAGGGGCAAAAGTTTAGGGGTAACACGAGGGGGAACTTCTTTACTCAGAGAGTGGTAGTTGTGTAGAACGAGCTTCCATTAGAAGCGGTAGAGGCAGGTTCGATTTTGTCGAAAAAGGGGGGAGGGTTAAGGGGAGGGGGGAGGGTCAATATTAATTTTTCACTATTCTAATATTCGATTCATTTTATGTAATTCTCTTAAAAATTTAATAAATAAATAAATAGAAATTGGATAGGTATATGGACAGGACAGGAATGGAGGGTTATGGGCTGAATGCAGGTTGGTGGGACTAGGAGAGAGTAAGCGTTCGGCACGGACTAGAAGAGCAGAGATGGCCTGTTTCTGTGCTGTAATTGTTATATGGTTATATAAAACATTCCCTGTCTTAAGTCAGTTAGGATCACTACTTTATTTTAAGAATGTGAAATGTCAGAATAATAGTAGAATGATTTATTTCAGCTTTTATTTCTTTCATCACATTCCCAGTGGGTCAGGAGCTTACATACACTTAGGTTGAAGTCATTAAAACTCATTGCTTAACCACTCCACAGATGTCATATTAGCAATCTATAGTTTTGGCAAGACGTGGAGGACATCTACTTTGTGCATGACACGAGTAATTTTTCCAATAATTGTTTACAGACAGATTATTTCACTTTTAATTGACTATATCGCAATTCCAGTGGGTCAGAAGTTTACAAACTAAATCAAAAGAAATCAGCCAAGACCTCAGAAAAAAAAAAATTGTGGACCTCCACAAGTCTGGTTCATCCTTGGGAGCAATTTCCAAACACCTGAAGGTACCACGTTCATCTGTACAAACAATAGTATACAAGAATAAGCACCATGGGACCACGCAGCTGTCATACTGCTCAGGAAGGAGACGCATTCTGTCTCCTAGAGATGAACGTACTTTGGAGTGAGAAGTGCAAATCAATCCCAGAACAACAGCAAAGGAAGATGCTGGAGTAAACAGGTAGCCAAGTATCTATATCCACAGTAAAACGAGTCCTATATTGACATAACCTGAAAGGCTGCTCAGCAAGGAAGAAGCCACTGCTCCAAAACCACCGTAAAAAAGCCAGACTACAGTTTGCAAGTGCACATGGGGACAAAGATCTTACTTTTTGGAGAAATGTCCTCTGGTCTGATGAAACAAAAATTGAACTGTTTGTCCATAATGACCATCGTTATGTTTGGAGGAAAAAGGGTGAGGCTTGCAAGCCGAAGAACACCATCCCAACCGTGAAGCATGGGGGTGGCAGCATCATGTTGTGGGGGTGTTTTGCTGCAGGAGGGACTGGTGCACTTCACAAATAGATGGCATCATGAGGAAGGAAAATTATGTGGATATATTGAAGCAACATCTCAAAACATCAGCCAGGAAGTTAAAGCTCGGTCACAAATGGGTCTTCTGAATATACAATGACCCCAAGTATACCTCTAAAGTTGAGGCAAAATTGCTTAAGGACAACAAAGTCAAGCTATTAGAGTGGCCATCACAAAGCCCTGACCTCAATACGATAGAAAATTTGTGGGCAGAACTGAAAAAGCGTGTGCGAGCAAAGAGGCCTACAAACCTGACTCAGTTACACCAGTTCTGTCTGGAGGAATGGAACCAATTCCAGCAACTTATTGTGAGAAGCTTGTGGAAGGCTACCCAAAATGTTTGACCCAAGTTAAACAATTTAAAGGCAATGCTACCAAATACTAACAAAGTGTATGTAAACTTCTAACCCACTGGGAATGTAATGAAAGAAATAAAAGCTGAAATAAATCATTCTCTCTACTATTATTCTGACATTCCACATTCTTAAAATAAAGTAGTGATCCTATCTGACCTAAGACAGGGAATGTTTTCTAGGATTAAATGTCAGGAATTGTGAAAAACTGAGTTTAAATGTATTTGGCTAAGGTGTATGTAAACTTCTGACTTCAGCTGTACATAAGACTGAACCTGTAGAAGCAGTGTGATTTCAAGCAAAGAATTGTTCATGATATCTACATTGGGCTCCACGGAGGGGCTTGGAGATCGTTTCTTCCATGTTGCTTCTCATCTACTGCATTTAGTGGTAGCTTACCAACCATTTTACTCTATCCATAACAGCTTTATCATGAAAGTATCCCAATAGTGGCCTTCATCCAGTACAGTTGTGTGGACCCATGCTCTGGCAAACCTTCTTTACATCTGCTTCCAGACTGAAGCACTTCGCTGCCTGTTGTATCTGTCCATGACGTGAATTGGCCTGGTTATTCTGCTCATCCGTTATGGTACTTGTCTCTGAGTTATTGCTTGTAATTGTGAGCCATTTTGTTGTCATCGTCCCTCTTCTCCCTCCAGTAACCTATCTCATTCCTCCTGATTCTCATGTTCCCTGTATGTTTCCTCTGGGGAGGGGGAAGCAGGTGGTCCATCCTGGAATCTGGAAACCTGCAAAAAAGAAGCTGGAGTTATCAGCTGCAGCCAAAATATATTGACAATGACACAGCATCACAAATGGTAACAAGGGTCTGGCCTGTTGATCAAATAAAAGAGTATATAATAATCAAAATAATATACTGTGAGCCTGTTGTGTAGCATACTTGCTCTTGAGGTAGCTTGGGGCTTGATGTCCCCTCCCCAATTGGTACAGTTATCTGCCTCATTAAGAGTCAAGCACTGAACTCATAAGAGTCTTCCTCTAATGTGAGTTGCCTTTCTCCTACTCCTTGCTGTCTTTGACATTCTGGAGATGCAACTGAACATTGACCATAGTCCCTTTGAAGATTTGACTTCTGTGTAGAAGCAGAGTTGGGCTGTAGGAATGGTGGTTAGGATAACAACAGTGGGTGAGGGGTGTGTTAGATGAAAGTGGGGTTGCATATCTGCACACACAAGTGTAAACACGAAAGAATGTTATGAATGTTGATCTAGAACTCACCTTGATACGTGGTAAGATCAGAAATTATTTAGAAGGATTACTCTATAGTTCAAAGTTCAAAGTAAATTTATTATCAAAGTACATACAGTATATGTCACCATATTCAACTATTCCTCACTGATACCTTTTGCCAGATACTTTCACTCAGTGCCCTAGTGTGTCTAGTTTCCTCATACACTCCACTTCCCTGCAGTATACAGGATATCCCTCCTGTTTGCTACCTACAGTAGCAGGACGTCTGAGTTCCTTTGAGAGAATCACTGTGCTTTCTTCTTCTCCCCAGCATCCTCCCTGCTGATCATGGTAGTTATTGTATGTATTGTTAATTACTGACTGCAATGAAGGTTGTGTCTTGTTGGGCTGATGCTCTTCTATTATTGTTGAGCTATGAAGTGACAACAGGTGTATGTTAGAGAACTGTGCAACACAACACAAGTTTCATACTAAGCAAATGCTGATTCCTACATCTCTCTGGCCAATTTCAGGATTTTTGCATGGCCTTACACGATGATAGCACTAAATGCGACAGCGGTATAGTCCAACAAATAAAGGAGTGAAGTACAATTTTTAAGCTTTCATTTGTAATAGAGGCAACATCAGACTACTGATGTTCTAGTAACATTGCATCAAGACCACAGGTAATGTACATATACTTGTCAAAGTTCGTACTTTTAAAGCTAATTTGACATTATGTTTAAGGCTTAAGTCTGACAGAGAATATAAACATCACTTGTACTGTATATCATTATTCGAGTGCCTCAAGTTTAATTTCACCATGGCATTGCAGTTTCACTCCTTCTTGCCGTAATGCAGCTGTCACACCTCATCTAACTGATTTGCCTTCCATGCTCACAGTGATTTCTAGTGTCTGCTGGGCTACTTCCCAGCTCCTTTTCCTGAATGTCGTGGAGTCCATAGACACAGGATTTGTTCGGACATTCATGCCTATAATTTAATTTGCATAACTATCACAGCATTCCTGTCAGGGATTGTTCTAAATGAGGTAAAATTTCCCAACATACCAATATTTGCAAAACCAAAGTCAGTTTGTCAGACAAGGTTTCAACTTTTAAAAACTTTTATAAAGCACATTATATCAGGACTGTGCATGAAGAAATGTCAGGTTAACATTTCATATCTCACTAGATGGTCACAGATTAAAAACACTAGTCCCCAGATAAAAACACCGGCCTCCCACCTTGTCTGCATTTGTGCCTCCTTGACCTGCTGCACGTTTTTATTTTAGAAACTCTTTGCAAGAAGCTTCGTTCTTTAGAACTAATTAATTCCATTCTGATGTTGCAAGGTCAATGTGAATTGATGGTACACAACCTCAGTGTTCAGCTCCACCCTAATTTGAGTATTAAATTCTACATCCATCCCACAACCAGAACTGCTTGCTTCATATTCTGTGGTGTTAACTACTATATCCTGTCTGTTACCACATGCATTCAAACCCTAAATCATTTTTTATTCACCTTATTTTTTATTTCTCCCACACGCTCTCCGAAACCACATTTATATCTTATCTTTCTCTTATTTGCTAGCTTCTTAAATCCTTCACAGCTATCACCCTTCATCTCCTCAACTGATTAAATATTTCCAGACAGACCAGTTGAATCTATCAACTGTCCCCTGGCTCTATCACCTCTAGTTCTTTGATGGTCTTCAAAATAAGCAGGATAACAATCCTCTACCACACAGATGGGAGCTGCTTTCACGGTAAAATTTTACATTAAATAATGTTGGCTTACAATATAGTTCATGCATTGACATCGAGATCAAAGTCTTCACTCAAGGTTCAAGTTTGAGCCCTTACTAAATTTTAGGCAACTTGTTAATGGTTCACTGTAAGTTCATAGAGTGACATTGGCTGAATCCAGTCAATGTGTAATATTTGTTCTATCTGAAAATCTTTAATAATTATTTACATTAGGTTCTCATTGAGTTCTCTTGTAATCATTTTCATATTTTTTGTACCAGAAAATTGAATTACCTTCATTCATTTCTCCAGTTGCCAAATAAAGATTATTGAAATCTCTGTGCAGATCTGAATGGAATGCTTGATTTTATTTAAACTGAAACCGAGATTCACAGGAAATCCCAGAAGTTCCTCTGTCAAGTAAAGAGGGATATAGAGAACTCAGTGATGAAGTAGTGAAGTGAAATGGACAGACATTAAGCCCTGATGGGGCTCTCATTGATATATCTTACTGAGAGTTTTAAATAATGGATAGTACGGGCAACAGAGAAGAACTGTTACATCTACGCTGATCATTCTCACAGGAGAGCTAGATGGATGTTGAGTTATATCCATGGAATTCCAATGATATCAGGCTAAATAAAAACATTTCCTGAGCCATTATATATAGAACAAAATCTTTGAGAAATGTCACCCTTCAGAAAAAAAATGTAGAATGTTTAACTTCTAGTTGAGAGGCAGATCTTAAGATGATATAATTCTTACATTGTATTCAAATTAGATTATACTCTATTTATTATTATTTACAAGATTTGCACCTTTCAATCAATAAGATTATCATATTTACTTTTAAGACCATGAAAGAAGTTGGATACATATTGTGTTAATGATATTCCATCTACATTTGTTTAATTACCAATGTTATAAATGCAAGCTTGGCTGATGATGAGCGTAAGAGTTTTTGCACAATGTGTTCTTGGCAGCTTTTTAATTTTAATTGGTAGTGGTAGCAATTAGTGTCACTTAATCTAGAGCAGATCACATTGAAGCCAGCATGACAAGATAGAACTACTCAATTTAAAAGATTCCTCAAATGAGACAATATAATAAATTGTTAATTTTACATGGAATTTTCTGGAAATGGGCATATCGGTCAGCTTGAAGGGCAAAGAGCAATTATGTTAAGTAAGCATATTTTGTTACGTGCTTTCATTTCTGCTGATTATATCCAATTTGAAGTTAATTTTACAATCTATAGAGTATTGCTGATGTTACCAGATCTGCCTGTTCCACAAAAGAAATGAAAATATCAAGTTTTCTTGCCAGTTCGATGTACTCAAAGGATGTAGATCCTGGTATGTAAATCCAGAGCAATTGGTCAAGAAGTGACAGCAGGGAAGGTGGCCATGTATGTGATACTTGAATTATGTTTACATATATTCAACTAAAAACTAGCTTATTAAATTTATCACTTGGATTACATATAAATTAGTTAGATATAAAGTCAAGCTGTTGAGCAGTCAAAATTAATTATAAGTTTTTAAAGTTTTAATTCGTCTGTAAAGCAATGATATAAGATCAACTGTTCGAATGGCCTGGAGGAAAAGGAAAGAAGGAGAGAAGGAGATTGCAGGTGGGGTAGGGATGGAGAGAGATATGCAGAAAGGACAGGGTAGAAAGAAGTGGGGGAGAGTGAGGGAGCAGCAAAAGACAGTGAGTGAAGGGTGGGGTTTGAAGTGTCAGGGTGGAGGCAGCGAATCTGGCAGTGAGAATCAGTGGGAGGTGTTTGGTGAGGAGAAGCCATTGTCTGTGGCAACATGTAAGGTTCTGGTGCAGGATCTCAACCCAAATCATCGATAGTTCCTTTCCTGCCATAAATGCTGTCCAACCATCTGAGTTCCTCTACCAGTTTGTTTTTCTTGCTCCAGATTCCAGCATCTGCAGTATCTTCTGGCCCCGTTAGTCATAGCTTATCATCTGTTTTGAGAAATGCAGATGTCAATCATACCTACCAACTTTCAGCTTTGTCAATATCATTGAGGCTACCTGAGAAAGTGAAGAAACACTGCAGACAGGAAAATAATGTATCATAAGACTTGGAATCCATAACTCCATATGTTTTCATTGGAATAAATTGTGCAAAGAATAGTGGGAATTCCATAAATTATTTAAAGTGATAAAGATCTATATTGTTAAAATTTAGAAGTAATCAGGTCAAAGTTCAAAGTACATTTCTTATCAAAGTATGTGTACTATATACAACTTTGAGATTCGTCTTCTAACCGGCAGCTATAAAGCAAATAAAACCAATAGACCCATTAAAAAGTAACACATACTACAAAGATTGTCAAATACCCAATATCTGAAAAAAAAAGAAATCATACAAACAATAAAAAATAATCAAAAAAACAGAGAACATGTACTGAACCGCAGAGTCCACAGCCATGAAGCCAGTTCATTGCTGCGGCCAGTCAAGGAGCCCGTTGGTTGCAGGCCAGAGCCGCAGTGTTCAGCACAGAGGTGAGTAAAGCTTGCAGAGCAGCGAGCTGAACACTGACCTGTTCCTCACCACCATCCCCCCCCCCCACCGACCTTTTCAGTCTGGCCTGGTGTTTAAATCGCTCAAACATTAGCTCATTCCTCACTCTTGGTCCAGGCCCTGTCCCTTTGATTAGCCCCAAGTCCAATCCAGCAATGTCAAACATCGGTTCGTTTCTCACTTTTAGGCCCAGGCTCTGTCCCTTCAATCAGGCCCCAAGTCCACTCTAGCAATGTCAAACATTGGCTTGTTCCTCACTCTTGATCCAGGCCCTGTCCCTTTGATCAGCTCCAAGTCCACTCTAACCATGTCAAACATTGGCTCGTTTCTCGCACTTAGGCCTGGGCCCTGCCACTTCGATCACTATATAAAGCATAAGTGCAACAGCTTATAATCTTATGTGCTGTTCTGACTGTTTATTCTAGAAGGGAAACTACTTCTATTTAAAGATTTTAGAAGCAAGCAACCAGAAAGATTAAAAGAATGGAGGAATTCCAATATTAATTCAATGTATTCATATCTATTTACTGATATAGGAAACATATACTGTTGTAATATTTTTGATCCTTTATGATTTTAAAAGAAACTAAATTTAAACGATATAGATTATGAACTTTCCCAGAGCAGTTCAATCAGAAGACTTGGTCTGTCCTTGGAAAATGTAGAAACCAAGAAAATATAAGCATTAGTAGGCCATTCAGTTCTTCAGGTTTTCTCCACCATTCAACACAATGTTGGATGTTTGTTCACTTCAGTACCTGTTCCCATGTTTTTCCCATAGCTCTTGATCACAGCACTCTGAAATATAGCTATTTATATTTAAAGATCTCTGATGATCTCTAACCTGGTCCCAACACATTGATGTAGTCATAAAGAAGGCAAGACAGCAGCTATATTTTATTAGGAGTTTGAAGTGATTTGGCATGTCAACAAATACACTCAAAAACTTCTATAGCTGTATCATGGAGAGCATTCTGACAGGCTGCATCACTGTCTGGTATGGAGGGGCTACTGCACAGGACTGTGGTAAACTATGTATACCTGTCTGGACACACCCCTCTGCTGACTGCTCCTGTAGCTCCTCCCACAGACCCCTGTATAAAGGCGATTGGAGACACTGCTCCTCCTTCAATCTCCAGGATGTTGTGTGGTGGTCTCTTGCCACTATTCGTACTCCCTTTTGCTGCTAATAAAAGCCTATCGTTCACCTCCCGTCTCCGAGAGTTATTGATGGTGCATCAAGGACCAAAAGAAGCTGCAGAAGGTTGTAAATCTAGTCAGCTCCATCTTGGGCACTAGCCTACAAAGTACACAGGACATCTTTAGGGAGCGGTGCCTCAGAAAGGCAGCATCCATTATTAAGGACCTCCAGCACCAGGGCATGCCCTTTTCTCACTGTTACCATCAGGTAGGAGATACAGAAGCCTGAAGGCACACACTCAGTGATTCAGGAACAGCTTCTTCCCCCCATCATCCAATTTCTGAATGGACTTTGAAGCTTTGGACACTGCCTCACTTTTTTAAATATACGGTATTTCTGTTTTTGCAAATTTTTTAAGTAATCTATTCAATATACATAATTGATTTACTTGTTTATTTATTATTATGTTTTATTATTATTATTATTTTCTTCTCTCTCTGCTAGATTAAGTATTGCATTGAACTGCTGCTGATAAGTTAACAAATTTCATGTCACATGCCGGTGATAATAAATCTGATTCTGATTCTTTTGAGAATGTATTTGATGATGTATGCAAAGATGCATACATCCGGGTGCTTTTTATTGACTACATCTTAACATTGAATACTGATGCACCATCAATAACTCTCTCGGAGACGGGAAGCAAATGATAGGCTTTTATTAGCTGCAAGAGACCACGATTAGTGGCAAGAGACCACCACACAACATCCTGGAGACTGAGGGAGGAGCAGTGCCTCCAACTGCCTTTATACAGGGGTCTGTGGGAGGAGCCACAGGAGCAGTCAGCAGAGGGGCATGTCCAGACAGGTATATGTAGTTCACCACAAATACCTTTATCCCCTCCAAACTAATCAATAAGCTTCAAGACCTTGGCCTCAATAACTCCTTATGCATTTGGATCTTTGATATCCTCACTTGCAGACCCAAAGTCAGTATGGATTGGCTGTGTGCTTAGCCCCCTGCTCTGTTTGCTTGATTCTTATGACTGTGTGGTTAGGCATAGCTCCAAAGCCATATTCAAGTTTGCTGACAACACCACTGCCGTAGGGCAAATTAAAGGTGGTGACAAATCACCATATAGGAGGGAGATTGAAAATCTGACTGACTGGTGCCATAACAACAAGCTCCTAGGAGGAGGAAACCAGAGGTCCATGAGCCAGTCCTCTTCAGAGGTGGACAGGGTCAGCAACTTTAAATTCCTCAGTGTTATTATATCAGAGGACCTGTCTTGGGCCCAGCACATAAATGCAATTACGAAGAAAGCATGGCAGCACCTCTACTTGCTTGGGAGTTTACAAAGATTCAGCATGACATCTAAAACTTTGACAAACTTATATGGATGTGCAGTGGAGAGTATATTAACTAGCTGCATCACAGCCTGGCATGGAAACACCAATGCTCTTGAATGGAAAATGCTACAAAAAGTCGTGAATATGGCCCAGTCCATCTCAGGTAAAAGTCTCTCCACTATTGAGCATATCTACACTAAGCGTTGTCACTGGAAAGCAGCATTCATCATCAGGGACCCATACCGTCCAGGACATGCTCTCTTCTCACTGCTGCCATCAGGAAGGAGGTACAGAAACCTCAGGACTCATGTCATCAGGTTCATGAACAGTTATAACCCCTCAACCGTCAGTCTCTTGAACTGAAGGGGATAACTTTGTCTCATCATTGAAATGTTCCCACAACCAACAGACACTTCATCCTGTGTTCTTGATATTTACTTATTATTCTTATTTCTTTCTTTTATATTCGCACAGTTTACTGCCTTTTGCACACTGATTGAATGCCCAAGTTGGTGCATTCTTTCATTGATTCTATTATGGTTATTATTCTAATATGGATTTATTGAGTATTCCTGCATGAAAATGAACCTCAGGGTTATATATGATGACATGTATGTACTTGGATAATAAATTTACTTTGAACTTTCCATTGCCTTCTGTGGTCGAGAGTTCAATACAACACAATATATTCATCACCCCCGGATGAAGAAATATCTTCTGATCTTCTAAATTGTGGGCCACATACCCTGAAGCCCCAAGAACATCCTCCCTCTGTTTGATCCAATTCAAATTACCGTAGATTCCGGACTACAGAGCGCACCTGATTAAAAGCCGCTGGCTCTAATTTTAGAAAGAAAATCAATTTTTTACTTGTACAGGCCGCACCGGATTTTCGGCCGCAGGTGTCCCACGTTGTAATATGAGATATTTACACAGAAAGATATTACACGTGAGGATTTTTTAACTTTTAATTAAATCCATATGGTAACATAAACAAATACATATTGCAAATGCTTTTTTTCGAACCGTGCCTGTAACGCGGCTACTTTTAAATATACTTTGCGTATACTTTTTTACTGAACAACATTCCAATATCTCCTAACGACTGGTAAAATATATATATACTGCAGCCTACCAGGAAGAGTTATTGATCGCCTTTAACTTAAAAGCAGCGTTTTGGCTCCGCCACTCGCCCCCCGCCGTCCCGTTTATCGCAAACGGCATTTTTCCCACAAGACGCGGCGAAACCGGGTGTGACGTCATAGCATCCCGCGATGTAGTACAGAAAACAAATATAGTTAAAACTCTTCTAACTTTAACTAGAAAATGAATTACTAAGCGAAAATATTATAAACTAAATAACTGCCATAAAGGCAGCACAATGCTTTTCTTCGAGTGTTTTCCATGTTGATGAGGGTGAGTACAAATGACTGATTTACAATAATTTAATTGTGAAAGTGCGCTTGATTTATCGTACAATTTCATTGGACCTCTGTGAACTACTCATCAATTTTATTGGTCTACTGTTACGAGGCAAAATGTTTTTGGCGGCATGAAAAAATCATGTATTAGCCGCACCGTATTAAAGGCCGCAGAGTTCAAAGCTGTTCAAAATGTGGGAAAAAAGTAGCGGCTTATAATCCGACATCTACGGTATATAGTCTCCTGTGAATGTGGGCCAAACTGACTCAATCTCTCTTTGTATATCAGCCTGACCAGTCCCAGGCTAGTAATTCTTTAGATTAATAGGCCAAAACCACACACAAAATTTCAGATGGAGTCTCAACAAGGAAATGTACAATTGCAGCAAGACATCCTTGCTTCTCTAACTCAAACCCACTTAAGTTGAAAGTGAAAGTACTATTTACCTTCCAGTCTGGTTACTATAGCAAAGCACTTGCTATGGGTGATTGGTGTGAAGGGCCACTAAGAGTCTTCACATGTTCCTTTTTCCCAACCTAAAAATAACAAATCAACTTACTGTTTTTAAAACTACAGCACATTGAGTAACTTCAACATTTATCCACATTAAAATGCATCTGCTACACATTTGCCCACTCATTCAATTTTTTCTAATTCATTCTGGGGCCTCATTGTTCACATTCTATGGTACTTCAGCTTTGTAGCCTCTGACTGCCTGGAGCTGTTACATTTATTGAAGAATTCATTTATACATATTGTGAATAGCTGGGACCCATGCACCGGTCCCTATGACATTCCACCTGAAAAATGACTTGTGTATTTTAGCTCTCCATTCCTGTCTGTTGAGCGGGCCATTACATTACTCTCAACTGCACGTTATTTAATTGTATTCACTAATTTGTTATGTGGAATCACATCAGAAGCTTTATGTAAAGCCAAATTCATCACCTCCAATGGTTCTGTCTTGTCTGTTCTGCTGGTTTGAGCCTCACAATGTTCTTGTGTATCTGCAAAGCATGATTTTCCTTTCCATACTGCCTTTGTCCAATCACTTTAATGCTTTGCAATGTTCTATTATTACATACTTTATAATAGATTCTAATATTTTTGCCACTATTCATCTTAGGCTTAGAGTTTGAAATTGCCAGGCAACATTTTCCACCCTCCAATCTGCAGAAAATGCTCCAAAGACAAAAGAATTTTGTGAGATGACCACCAATGCAGCCAATGATTCCAGGCATCTTGGAAATTTATAAATCTCCAGGCTCAATCATTTCCTTAGCACTGTTTCTGCACCAATGCTTATTTCCTTTCTCTAAAAACTTGGAATTGTTGTAACTCATATATACATTCTATAAATTCCATAAATATAATCCTTTGCTTATTCACCTCTAGCCCATTTAGTAATGTTTCCTGATCTGTCACAACGAACTCCCAGAGAAAGCCACGTTTCAATGAAGCATAGCACAGAGCAGACTGCCAGTTCCCTCTGATAGAGCAGGCTTGTCCTCGGGTCCTCAGTTTTAATTCTGCAGCAACTGCTCATTTGCCAGCAAGTTTCTGGGTAGAGGAGGCCTCATCTTTCAGCGTATCAGCCTGGCTTGGAGTCTCACAACCCTCCCCCCACTCCCTCACTTTTGGCCGTGGCAATGAACCTTTGACCTCTTAAAGGTCCAGTGTCTGTCTGGTCCGCCAGCTACTTCAGTTGATCGTGAGATATGAAGGTCGTTGAGCTGATTTAAAAGTTCATTGCTTAGAAGGAGGTTACATTCTGCAGACTGCAGTGTGAGGAATTCAAAAGAGGTCTATTTAAGAGGAATTTTGGAACAATTTTCTGCAGCCCACACAGAACATCGATAATAATCACCGGTGCCATTTTTACCAACCTCTAAGTTTCCAATTTATGTTATGTCCATTAAAAAAATATTTGAATTCCCAAACACTAATTTTTACACTTTAATCATTATTTCTCTTTTTTTACCTCAATGCAGTGCATTATATGACAGGTTCCAACAGCTTGCCTCCAAGAATATTAACCCCTAATGATAACTATTTACTTTACAAAGTTCAGGGTTCAGATGCCATTATTGTTCCTTTGCTCTTTCTATCTCTTTGTTATAACCTGCCAGTTTCTCTAATAGGCCACATACCCAGAGTCGCTGTCCTATTGATCAACATCCGATAGCCTCTCTGTTCCCGGACAGAATTAAATCACAGCTGCTAGCTGAACAAGGATGTGTATGTAATGTCAATTATGTGCAACTGAACTTTGTGGCTGCTTTGTTCCTGCAAAAATAATGTGAGTGAATATCCATTTGTGAAGTATCAAATGCATTTTTATCTTCAAAATTACTTCCAGTCGAATATAAAATAGTTACTATATTCAGACATTGTTTAGCATTGTTTCGACATTGCTTCACATCATGAATGCATTTATGCAATTTACAAATATATATATACAAAACATGAGTTAGTCATACCAGGTTAGTGAAAACCTGGCCAGCAGGAGCCACCTCTGCTCTTCAAGACTGCTTTGAGCACACTGACTGGCACATGTTCAGGGAGGCTGCAACCGATGGCAACTCTACCAACTTAGAGGAGTACACAGCATCAGTGACCAGCTACATCAGCAAGTGCATTGATGATGTTACTCTGTCCAAGACCATCACTATACATACTAACCAGAAGCCACGGATGACCGTGGAGGTGCGTGCACTGCTGAGGACCCATGACTCCGCCTTCAGAGCAGGTGACAAGGCAGCCCTAACAACAGCAAGGGCCAAACTGTCCCGGGCCACCAGAGGGGCAAAGCGTGCACACGCCCAGCAAATCCACAGCTAATTCCAGGACAGTGGTGACACACGGCACATGTGGAAGGGCATCCAGGATATCACCAATCACAGGACAACATCACCTGACTGTGTGGGTGATGCCTCCCTCCCAGATGCACTGAATAACTTATATGCCTGTTTTGAGGTGGAAAATGATGTGGTAGCAAGGAAGTCCACCCCTCATACAAATGACCAGGTGCTGTGTCTCACTGTGGCCAATGTAAGAAGAACCCTGTGCAGGTTCAACCCACGGAAGGCTGCTGGACCAGACAACATCCCTGGTAGAGTGCTCAGAGGATGTGAAGACCAGCTAGCAGATGTTCTCACTGACATCTTCAACATCTCCCTGAGCAGCGCCACCGTTCCAATGTGTTTCAAGGGCGCCACCATCGTCCCTGTGCCGAAGAAGTCTTCAGTGTCCTGCCTAAATGACTATCGCCCTGTTGCACTTACATCCATCATCATGAAGTGTTTAAAGAGGCTCGTCATGAGGCATATCAAGACCCTGCTGCACCCCTCACTCGACCCCCTGCAATTTGCAGTCCCAACCACTCAACAGACGATGCCAATGCCATCACCCTCCACCTGGCTCTAACCCACCTGGACAAAAAAGACACATAAGTAGGGATGCTGTTCATAGACTTCAGTTGAGCATTCAACACAATCATCCCTCAGAAACTGATTGGAAAGCTAAGCCTACTGGGCCTGAACACCCCCCTCTGCAACTGGATCCTAGACTTCCTGACTGGGAGACCTCAGTCAGTCCGGATCGGGAGCAGCATCTCCAACACCATCACACTGAGCACAGGGGCTCCCCAGGTTTGCATGCTCAGTCCACTGCTGTTCACTCTGCTGACCCATGACTGTGCTGCAACACACAGCTCGAACCATATCATCAAGTTTGCCGATGACACGACCGTGGTGGGTCTCATCAGCAAGAACGACAAGTCAGTTTACAGAGAGGAGGTGCAGCGGCGAACGGACTGGTGCAGAGCCAACAACCTGTCTCTGAATGTGAACACGGAGCAACCAATCCCCGCTGAACATTGACGGCTCTTCGGTAGAGATAGTTAAAAGCACCAAATTTCTTGGTGTTCACCTGGCGGAGAATCTCACCTGGTCCCTCAACACCAGCTCCATAGCAAAGAAAGCCCAGCAGCGTCTCTACTTTCTGCGAACGCTGAGGAAAGTCCATCTCCCATCCCCCATCCTCATCACATTCTACAGGGGTTGTATTGAGAGCATCCTGAGCAGCTGCATCACTGCCTGGTTTGGAAATTGCACCATCTTGGATCGCAAGACCCTGCAGCAGATAGTGAGGTCAGCTGAGAAGATCATCGGGGTCTCTCTTCCCGCCATTACGGACATTTACACTACACGCTGCATCCGCAAAGCAAACAGCATTATGAAGGACCCTATGCACCCCTCATACAAACTCTTTTCCCTCCTGCCGTCTGGGAAAAGGCATCGAAGCATTTGGGCTCTCACGACCAGACTATGTAACAGTTTCTTCGCTCAAGCTATCAGACTCCTCAATATCCAGAGCCTGGACTGACACCAACTTACTGCCCTATTGTCTTGTTTATTATTTATTGTAATGCCTGCACTGTTTTGTGCACTTTATGCAGTCCTGGGTAGGTCTGTGGTCTAGTGTAGTTTTCTTTTCTGTGTGTTTTTACATAGTTCAGTCTAGTTCTTGTACTGTGTCATGTAACACCATGGTCCTGAAAATATTGTCTCATTTTTACTATGTACTGTAACAGCAGTTGTGGTCAAAATGAGAATAAAAAGTGACTTGACTTGACTTGACTTGACTTAAAAGCAGATTTCAAATGCATAAAAAGTACAATGACATCTCCGCTGAATTGATAGAAATAGACTAACGTATTCACACTTAATGTTCAGATGAGAACTGTTTGGTTTTGATAGTTCTTGGTTGAAGAGAATGGCTATGGTGATTACTACATCAGTATTCAGCTTGTAGTCGGGAAATCTTTCAGTATTATAAATGTCTGAAATTAGCTTCTACATTAGTAGGTAGGAGATAAACGCCTCCTGGAATGCAAGACAATATGGTGGCTTTTCAGTGATGCATTAATTCAGTAATTAATTGTGCGTCACAGGTAGTCAACGTGTAGTTATATTATCATTAGCTTTTGCATTCATGATAATACCCTGGAGAATTGACTTCAGACTCTTCAGTTGTGTGCTTTGAAAGGAAACCAAGTTATATATATTACTTTTCTGAGTGGCTTGTGAAATGTTAAAAATGATATTGTGTTTATGTACAATGTTTTAAAAAATATAATTCAGACATTTTATTGGGGTTGCACTTTATTTTAATAGAAGCTATTTTTATTCAGTTGATATGAAAATGTATTAATTTTTATTTGCTTATATGGTAATTTGTCTCAAGAAGGAAATACTGTTCTCATGCCCACACACAATGCAAAACAGTAGCCTTGAAAAAAGACTTGTGAAGAATAATACATTACGATACCTTATTTTTTCATCAATTTTATCTTTGCTAGGCAGCATATTTTGAATTTATGGAATTCTGTTTATTACAATGGTAAATGTAATGTGTTTATTGATGAATTGATTAGGGATATACTGTTAGGGAAATGCATGTTACCATCACTGGTTCAAATAGGGTAAGCAGAGGGAAGCTGTTCCTATTGGTGGATGATTCAGTGCTATAGATAAATAGAATTAATATAAATGGCAAGCAGTGCAAGATGTAAGGAAGAGACTTAGTTTACATAAAGGGTGACTGTGGTCTGGAACTCACTTTCTGTGGAGGTGCTGAGAGCAGAACTGAACAGGGCTTTCAAGAGGGAATTGTCTCAAAACTTCAGAGAAATTTGTCTGGAGAAAGTGAAATGAGAGAAATGAATGAAACTGATCAGTCCACTCTACTGAAAGATGAATGGCCTTCTCCAGTGCTGTAACAACTCTGTGTTCTGGAATAGAGATTTAACAATGGCATCATTTTATGATTTGGGAAACTTACTTGGAAGAATGCAGATTTGCACAATTCTAGAATTAGAAATGCACTTCTGCACTTGAATAAAAATAAAAGAGAAGTATAACATAGCAAAGATGAGCGGGAAGCCAGAGGATTGGGAAACTTTTAAAGAGCAACAGAAGATAACTAAAAAGGCAATACGGGGAGAAAAGATGAGGTACGAAGGTAAGCTAGCCAAGAATATAAAGGAGGATAGTAAAAGCTTCTTTAGGTATGTGAAGAGGAAAAAATTAGCTAAGACCAAAGTTGGGCCCTTGAAGACAGAAACAGGTGAATTTATTATGGGGAACAAGGAAATGGCAGACAAGTTGAACAGGTACTTTGGATCTGTCTTCACTAAGGAAGACACAAACAATCTTCCAGATGTAATAGTGGCCAGAGGACCTAGGATAATGGAGGAACTGAAGGAAATTCACATTAGGCAGAAAACGGTGTTGGGTAGACTGATGGGACTGAAAGCTGATAAATCCCCAGGGTCTGCATCCCAGGGTATTTAAGGTGGTGGCTCTAGAAATCATGGATGCATTGGTAATCATTTTCCAATGTTCTATAGATTTAGGATCAGTTCCTGTGGATTGGAGGGTAGCTAATTTTATCCCATTTTTTTAAGAAAGGAGGGAGAGAGAAAACAGGGAATTATAGACCAGTTAGCCTGACATCAGTGGTGGGGAAGATGCTGGAGTCAATTATAAAAGATGAAATAGTGGCACATTTGGATAGCAGTAACAGGATTAGTCCAAGTCAGCATGGATTTACAAAGGGGAAATCATGCTTGACTAATCTTCTGGAATTTTTTGAGGATGTAACTATGAAAATGGACAAGGGAGAGCCAGTGGATGGAGTGTTCCAGGACTTACAGAAAGCCTTAGATAAGGTCACACATAGGAGATTAGTGAGTAAAATTAGAGCACATGGTATTGGGGTAGGGTATTGACATGGATAGAAAATTGGTTGGCAGACAGGAAGCAAAGAGTAGGGATTAACAGGTCCCTTTCAGAATGGGAGGCAGTGACTAGTGGGGTACCACATGTCTCGGTGCTGGGACCACAGCTATTTATAATATACATTAATGATTTAGATGAAGGGATTAAAAGTAACATCAGCAAATTTGCAGATGACGCAAAGCTGGGTGGCAGTGTGAAATGTGAGGAGGATATTATGAGAATGCAGGGTGACTTGGCCAGGTTGGGTGAGTGGGCAGATACATGGCAGATGCAGTTTAATGTGGATAAATGTGAGGTTATCCACTTTGGTGGCAAGAACAGGAAGGCAGATTACTATCTGAATGGTGTCAAGTTAGGAAAAGGAGAAGTACAACGAGATCTAGGTGTCCTTGTACATCAGTCACTGAAAGTAAGCATGTAGGTACAGCAGGCAGTGGAGAAAACTAATGGCATGTTGGCCTTCATAACAAGGGGAGTTGAGTATAGGAGCAAAGAGGTCCTTCTGTAGTTGTACAGGGCCCCGGTGAGACCACAGCTGGAGTATTGTGTGAAGTTTTGGTCTCCAAATTTGAGGAAGGACATTTTTGCTATTGAGGTAGTGCAGCGTAGGTTCACAAGGTTAATTCCCAGGATGGTGGGACTGTCATATTTTGAAAGATTGGAGCGACTGGGCTTGTATACACTGGAATTTAGAGGGATGAAAGGGGATCTGATTGAAACATATAAGATTATTAAGGGATTGGACACGCTAGAGGCAGGAAACATGTTCCCGATGTTGGGAGAGTCCAGAACCAGAGGCCACAGTTTAAGAATAAGAGGTAGGCCATTTAGAATGGAGTTGAGGAAAAACTTTTTCACCCAGAGAATTGTGGATCTGTGGATTGCTTTGCCCCAGAAGGCAGTGGAGGCCAATTCTCTGGATGCTTTCAAGAAAGAGTTAGATAGAGCTCTTAAAGATAGTGGAGTCAAGGGATATGTGGTGAAGGCAGGAACGGGGTACTGATTGTGGATGATCAGCCATGATCACAGTGGTTGGTGGTGCTGGCTCGAAGAGCCGAATGGCCTACTCCTGCACCTATTGTCTATTGTCAACATACATCCAAAACAGGAACAAAATAATCAAAAATGGACTTGTCCTGATTCCATTATGTTTTGATGAAGATGAATGAGTTTTGAGAAAATTAGCAGTAGCTAATGTTAACAAACGTATAAACAGGATGAAGAATTGTAGGTATCGGAGATACAATGACAGAAATCTGCAGAATACTGTCGAGCCTAATGGTATGGTCCACGTATTCCCAAATATTAGATAGGCTATTCTCTAAGAATAGTTCATGATGACAAATAACATTCTAGTACAGAAACTATAAAAGGAAACATACAAGGATACATTTTGCAATATATTGTAGCTGACTTGTGTAAGTTCTCTGCACTAAAGTTACCCTGTTATTGCCTAATATCCAAATTCATTGAACTCAACTATTTATCAATTCTGGAGTGGAAGTTTGCAGTACCATGGCCCAAATGTTATCATGTCCTCTATCATGTCCTCAAATGTATTTTATGTATTTCATAGTTTCAATTGCATGAAATTAAGACTATAAGACACAGAAGCAGAATTAGGCCATTTAGCCAATCGTGTTTGCTCCACCATTTCATCATGGCTGATCCCGGATCCAACTCAACCCCAAACACTCGCCTTCTCGCATTATCCTTTGATGCCCTGATTGATCAGGAAATGATAAACTTCCACCTTAATTATACACATGGACTTGACCTTCACTGCAGTTGGTGGCAGAGCATTCCACAGATTCACTACTCTAATTAAAAAAATTCCTCCTTACCTCTGTTCTAAAGGGTTGCTTCTCAATTTTGAGGCTGTGCCCTCTAGTTCTGGATACCGCGCCAGAGGAATCATGCTCTCCACATCCACCCTATCTAGTCCTTTCAACATTCGGTAGGTTTCATTAGATTTCACCCACCCCCTCCGTATTCTTCTAAATTCCAGTGAGTCCAGGCCTAAAGCTGCCAAATGCTCTTAATATGTTAACCCCTTCATTCCTTCATTCTCAGAATCATCCTTGTGAACCTCTGGACTCTCTCCAATGACAATATATCCTTTCTGAGATATGTGACCCAAAACTGTTGACAACACTCCAAGTGTGGCCTGACTAGTGACTTATAAAGGGTCAGCATTATCTCCTTGCTTTTGTGTTCTATTCCCCTTCAAATAGATACCATCATTGCATTTGCCTTCTTTACCACAGACTCAAGCTGTAAATGAACCTTCTGGGTGTTTTCCACAGGGACTCCTAACTCCCTCTGCACCTCTGAAGTTTAAACCTTCTCCCCATTTGGATAATAGTTTGTACTATTGTTCCTTTTACCAAAATATATTGTCATACATTTCCCAACACTGTATTCCATCTGCCACTTTTTTGCCAATTCGTGCAATTTGTCTAAGTCCTGCTAAAATCGCATAGCTACCTCAGCACTATTTCCCCTTCCACCTATCTTTGTATCAGCTGCAAACTTTGCCAAAAAGCCATAATTCTATTATTATGAATAGATGGAATATAGTATTGGGAAATGTATGACGATATATTTTGGTAAATTTCTTAATTCCACCCACAAAGATTTGACATTCTCTGACCCGAAGTCACCTCTTTCTAAAGATGTAGTTCCTTCTCTTGATGGGTGTAACAAAAACGTAAGGACAGACAAGCCAGTGATTGGGTACAAATGCAGACTTACTTGTATTGAAAGGACAGGCAGGAAAGCATAGGCAGTGGGGTGCATCTGAGCCACACCACCGCCTATGCCATCCTGCCTGTCTTTTAGGTACAAAGTACATTGTTTGATGTTAAGCTCCCAACTATGGCCTTCTTTCAGCCACGACTCAGTGATGCCCACAGCTCAGTTTACTGACCAGTCTCTAATTGTGCCATGAGTTTGTCCACCTTATTCCGAATGCACATTTAAATCAGCACCTTCAGTCCTGCAATCTTCACCTTTTTGAATTTTGCCTCTGTGGTACATTTTAACTCTTTGCTCTCTCTGCATTTGCACCCAATCATTGGCTTGTCCTTTCTTACTTTCATGTTGCACCCATCATCTACTTGAAAACCTTCTGGCTCATCTTCAGCTCTATCATACTATTCCCCTGCCATATTAGTTTAAACCACTTCCAACAGCTCTAGTAAATCAGCCCACAAGAATATAGGTACAGAGGAGATGTCAGGGGTAAGTTTTTTACAAAGAGAGTGGTGAGTGCGTGGAAGGGGCTGCCGGTGACAGTGGTGGAGGCGGATACGATAGGGTCTTTTAAGAGACTCCTGGACCGGTACATGGAGCTCAGAAAAATAGAGGGCTATGGGTACCCCTAGGTAATTTCTAAGGTAAGGACATGCTCGGCACAGCTTTGTGGGCCGAAGGGCCTGTATTGTACTGTAGGTTTTCTATGTTTCTAATATTGGTCCTCCTCGAATTCAAGTGCAACCCATTGCTTTTGTACAGGTCCCACCTGTCCCAAAGAAGGTTCCAATTGTATGGAAATCTGAATCCCTGCTCCCTACTCCCATTCTTCAGCCACATATTTATCTATAAAACCTTATTCTATTCAGCTTATTCCTCTCCTCACTGTCATGTAGCACAGACAGCAATCCTGACGTTACTACTCTGAGGTCCAGCTTCTCAGCTTTGTGTATTCTTTTTTCAGATCCTCTTCCCTCTTTCTTCTTATGTCATTAGTACCGATAAGTACTACGATTTCTGGATGCTCACCCTCCCATTCAGGATATCGTGGACACGTCCAGAAGCATCTCAGACCCTGGATCCTGGGAGGCAGAGGCAAACAACCATCTGTATTTCCTTTGCTTGACCACAGAATCGCCTGTCTGACCCCCTAACTATAGAATCCCCGATTACTGCTGCCTTCTTTCTTTCCCTACCCATCTGAGCCACAGGGCCAGACTCAGTGCCTGAGGCTCAGCTGTTGCTTCCCCCAGGTAGGTTGCTCAACCCCCCCCAACAGTACTCAAATGGATTACTTATTGTTGAGGGGAACGGCCACAGCGGTACTCTCCACTATCTGACATTCTTCCTTCCCTCTCCTCATAGTCGCCCATTTATCTGTCCCCTGTAACCTTGGGGTGACTTCCTACCTATAGCTCCTGTCTATCATTGCTTCACTTTCCCTAACAAGCCGAAGGTCATCAAGCTGCATCAAATCTGTTTTTACACTTGCGTCATTGGTTATGAGAATATTCATAGATTCTTTCTCCTTCCTTTTGGTGTTTAGCTCTCAGTGGGACTGCAGAGCATTGAATTGATCTGTTTGCTGTGGACTTTCTTATCTCCGGATATAGAATGCTGCTTCTGCTGCTATGCATGCATATAGTCCTGTGTTATAACTTATCCATGTTGACACTCTATTTTGTGGTACACATGGTGCTGTGATCTAGAGTGAACAAAGGTTGGCTTTTTGATTTGATGGTTATGACAGAATCAGGACGATGAGGTTACAGATCTTGGTGAAGTTCAGTTTTGTTGCTACCTGCAGTCAAATGTTTATAGACTGTTAGTAAATGAATTGTGATCATTTACTATGATCTCAGAAAACAAAATTATAATAATGAATAACTACCTCCATGTGATTAACTGGTTTCCATACATCCTGTATGGGAATCTTTTTTATTATTTTGTATACAAAATTATGAGGGGTATAGACAGGGTAAATGCAAGCAAGCCTTCTCCACTGCAGTTGGGTGTAACTACAACTAGAGGTTATGGATTAAGAGTAAAAGGTGAAATGAGGTAGAGCCTCTTCATTCAGAGAGCAGTGATGGTATGGAATGAGCTGCCAGTGAAGTAGTGGATGCGGGTTGGCGCATGCATGGGAGGGGTATGGAAGGCTATGGTCCTGGTGTAGTTTGATGGAACTAGGCAGATTTCTCTGCTGTAGTGTTCTATGGCTCTATGATTCTTTCTTGGAACAGAAATTATTATCAAATTAATATCAATAAAAGGAAACTGAAAGAATCCAGAAAATTCAAGAAAACATAATCCAACTGCCTCCTGATTCAAATACGGTAGGTTGTTGTGAAGCGCACACAGATGAAAATCTTCTGGTATTTTGGTATTGGTCTATTTTAGTTTTACGGTTGGATGAAACATGGATGTTCTTTCTTTAGTAAAATTTGTAATTGCCTTTCTTGGAAAAAATTAATCAAGTGTCAGTAGATGAAGTGGTTCACCATATTATTCAATTTTGATCACCATGATAAACCGTATTTATCAAGATGTGGTTATGTACTGCCAAAGCTTAAATATTTTACCAAGATAGAATTGACTTTGGCAGAAATTTGCCCGTGTTTTCCCGTTGCTACTCTCCAGTATTTTTATTCTAATAGTTTTCCATCTAGGGCCAACCCTGAGTGCAAACACTAATCTGAGAGTTCAGTAGATGATGGAATGAGCTGACCTATGAAACAAAGAACATAGGGCATAGAACAGTACAGCACATTATAGGCCCTTTGGCCCACAATGTTGTGCCGACCCTCAAACCCTGCCTCCCATATAGCCCCCCCACCTTAAATTCCTCCATATATCTGTCTAGTAGTCTCTTAAACTTCACTAGTGTATCTGCCTCCACCACTGACTCAGGCAGTGCATTCCACGCACCAACCACTCTGAGTGAAAAACCTTCCTCTAATATCCTCCTTGAACATTCCTCCCCTTACCTTAAAGCCATTCCTCTTGTACTGAGCAGTGGTGCCCTGGGGAAGAGGCGCTGGCTGTCCACTCTGTCTATTCCTCTTTTAGCTAACACCAACAATACAATAGTCACTTATTAGCATTATCACTTATTATCTGTTGTTGTGTATACCTTAAGTTTCCTGTGTTGCAGACTGAAAATGAAAAGTTAATATTTTGGTGCAGTGTTTTAAACATCACTTTATAATGCTAGATGATATGCCTAATATCATTTAAAGTGACATCTATTATTGTTTAGAGGACTAAAAGCTGTTGGAATTAATACAGTGAGATACGTTAAGTAGGTCTCTATCAAGGCGCCTTGTGAAGTCACTTGTAAATATTTTTCTTTAAAATCAAAGAAGACTTTGTATAAATAAGTAACTGATATTTTCCATAAGACGATAAGACATACAAGCAGAACTTGGCCATCAGCCTATCGAGTCAGCTCCACCATTTGATCATAGCTGCTTTATTTTCCCTTTCAATCACATTCTCCTGCATTCTGTCCATAACCTTTGATAACCCTTACTAATCAAGAACCTATCAACATCCACTTTAAATATACCCAGTGATTTAGCTTCCACAGCTGTCCAGCAATGAATTCTACAAATTCACCACCCTCTGGCAAAATAAATTCCTCCTCATCTCTGTTCTAAAAGAGTGCCCTTGTATACACTGGACTTTAGAAGGATGAGAGGTGATCTGATTGAAACATATAAGATTATTAAGGGATTGGACACACTGGAGGCAGGAAGCATGTTCCCGCTGATGGGTGAGTCCAGAACTAGAGGCCACAGTTTAAGAATAAGGGGTAGGCCATTTAGAACAGAGATGTGGAAAAACTTTTTCACCCAGAGAGTGGTGGATATGTGGAATGCTCTGCCCCAGAAGACTGTGGAGGCCAAGTCTCTGGATGCATTCAAGAGAGAGTTAGATAGAGCTCTTATAGATAGCGGGGTCAAGGGATATGGGGAGAGGGCAGGAACGGGATACTGATTGTGTATGATCAGCCATGATCACAGTGAATGGCGGTGCTGGCTAGAAGGGCCGAATGGCCTACTCCTGCACCTACTGTCTATTGTCTATTCTGAGGCTGTGCCGTCTGGTCATAGACTTTCTCAGTGCTGGAAACATCCTCTCCATGTCCACTCCATCTATGCTTTTAATATACAGTAGGTTTCAATGAGATCTCCCTTAATTCTTCTAAATTCCAATGAGTACAGGCACAGAGCCTCAAACACTCCCGATACATTAACTCTTTAATTTCTGGATTCATTACGTGAAATTCCTCTGGATTCTCACCAGTGCCAGCACATCCTTTCTTAGATATGGGGCTCAAAACTGCTCACATTACTCCAGATGTGGTTTGACCAATACCTTATAAAGACTCAACGCTATATCCTTGCTTTGATATTTTAATCCTCTTTGTTATCGTTGATGCTTAATTTAGAATGATAACTTCAATGGTATTGACAATAATTTTCACCATAGACCTTTTTTCTTTTACTTGATGACTCTTCTCCTTTGTCTTTTCTCGAATACATTGGCTCAAAGCTAGGATGCAGTCGGTGGTCTTCTTTTCATTCGATTCCTCACTGGAGAAGGATTATGTGTATGACCCTTAACAGCCTGTTTTTCTGTAGAACATCAGAGTCTAATCCAGTTCACTTCTGACAGCCAACCCCCATCTTCCATCTGAAAGATAATTGCAAGTCTAATTGTATTATCAATATAACAAACCTACCTGAGATTAGCTAGATAGCAGAGAACTGAAATTAGTTGAAATTGAGAATATTATTTTTCCAAAGTTTAGCTATATTTTCATGAAGATTACATTTGAAAAATCATAAATAATCCACTCTGTGAACAAGTATCAAGTTCAAGTTGAAGTTCCAGTTTATTGTCATATGACTGTACATACATACAACCAAATGAAACAACATTCCTCTGGACCACAGTGCACCCACAGAACATATATCACATACAGCACATAAAGCAAAATACTATCACAATTAGTTAATAAAATATAATTCAAAAGACATGTAATGTGCTACCCAGGTAAACAGTACAGTGAAAAGTCCTAGTGACAAGACCTTGGTGATGGTAGAGTATTCATACTCTGAGTCTCAGAGACTGAAGCAACAAGCTATTACCTAGTCTGGCAGTCCTAGTCCTGATGCTTCTGCACCTCCTTCCTGATGGTAGTGGGCCAAAGAGATTTTGGGGTGGGCGGTAGGGATCCTCAACAATGCTTTTGGCCCTTCGTATACAACACTCCCAGTAAATGTCACAAATGAGGGGGGGAGAGGGAAGGATCCCCCAATGATCCTCTTAGAGGTTTTTACTACCTCTGGAGGATCTTGCAGTCTGATGCCTCGCAGCTTCTGTACTACACAATGACTCAGCCAGCCAAGACACTCTTGATGGTGCTCCTGTGGGAAGTTGTGGAGAGCCTTGCTTGCACATCTCAATCTTCTCAATAAGTCTCGGCACTGCTGTGCCTTCTTGACTAATGAGGTGATGATGTGGGTCCAGGTTAAATCTTCCATTATGTGCACACCAAGGAAATGCTGTACTCTTCAGCTTCTCCACAACAGAGCCATCGATATGCAATGGAGAGCAGTTGACCTGTGCATTCCTGAAGTCCACAATCATCTCTTTTGTCTTGTCCACGTTGAGACTCAGGTTGTTCTTCTCAAACAATTTAACAAGCCTCTGTACCTCCTCATTGTATGCTGATGCACTGTTGCTGATGAGGCCAGCCACTTCTATTATCATCAATCTTGATATGCAGTTTGAGCCAGATCTGGCAATGTAGTCACGAGTCAGCAGTGTGAAAAACAGTAGGCCGAGCTCACAGCCCAAGGGGGCACCAGTGCTCAGTGTGATGGAGCTGGAGCTTGAGATGTTGCTGCCAACTCGGACTGACTGTATTCTGTTAAGCACCACAAAGCTGTTTCTCCTTCAGAGTAATTCAAATTGAATTTGTTTCTATGTAGTGGGTGTGTTGATTCTTTGAGGAAACCTATCTTCACTGTCTTATATGAGCCACATTTTTTGGTATAAAAGCACCTGATATAAGTAGATACATATCCTAACAGAAGATACTAAGATAAAGTGTATTTAATTCCACATGCACACAGACATTAATCTCTCTTATGGGAGAATTTATTTTGTTTTATTTAGCGATATAGCACAGAGAAAGCCCTCCTGGCCCTTCGAGCCATGCTGCCCCAGCAACCCCCAACAAACCTAATTAATCCTAGCCTAATCAGGAAACAATTTACAATGACCAATTAACTTACCAGTAATTCTTTGGACTGTGGGAGGAAACTGGAGCAGCTGGGGAAATCCCTCTCATTCCACAGGAAGGATGTACAGACTCCGTACAGATGGTGCCAGAATTGAACTCCAAACTTCGGAATGGCCCAAGCTGTAATAGTGTTGTGCTAACCGCTATGACGCTGTGGCAAATTCTGCTTGTTTTAAGTGAAACTGACAATATTTCTCTGCATTGGTGCAAAGCACAGGATTTCCTTGTGCATATGTGTTCTAAACATCCTGACTATTTCCCCACTGAGCTCCAACATCAGGTTTATCAACTAGTCCAGCAATGGCAGCAATTCCTTAGTATCCCAGAGAGATTAGCTCTGGTGTAGGAACAATAGCCTCAGAATTTGATTGAGTTTGCATGTTTTCTTATCCACAGATTGTGCAAAAGTTAACTCACTGAAAGTAACGCCATCAATTCTTTCCTGGGGAAATCACTTATATTACAAACTTTGACAGGATACCTCTGTGCATTATTCATGTATTAATCCACTTTTCTGGCATCAGATATGCATATAATGATGTCACTATTCATACAATGACCATTTCTACATTTACATAAATTGGACCTCAAAGGTAAAACCCGTGATCGTTGTAGAACAGCCTAAGAACAACTAGAAACATATCATGTTGCCTCTATTTTGTTTAAAGCCATGGATATTGACTAGGGGTGGGGGGTTGTGAATGGTGGGATGCTGAGCAGGAGCAGGTCATAGAATAAAGCATTAGCCAGCAAGACCAATTCTAGTTTTGGTTCTAAATTGGATTAGAGATTGGCTTTATGGGAGAAGCCAGGGAGTGATAGTAAATGGTTTTCTCTCTGACTGGTGGAGTGCCATGGGGATCAATGCTGGGTCTGTTGTTGTTTGTCCAGCATTGATCTGGATGATAATGTGGTTAACTAGATTTACAGATAATACCAAGATTGTTGGTGTAGTGACAGCAAGGGAAGATATCATGGCTTGCAGTGGGATCTGGACTAAGTGTGAAAATGGGCTGAAAAAGGCCAATGAAGTTTAGAGTAGACAAGTGTTGCATTTCAGTAGGACCAACCAGGGAATACCTAACACAGTGAACGGTAGGGCACTGAGGAATGTGGTAAAACAAAGGGATCTGGGAGTACAGGTCCATAATTCATTCAAAGTGGTGTTCCAGCTAGAAAGAACCCTAGCTGGCTGCTTTTGGCACATTAGCCTTAATAAATCAGAATACTGAGTACGGGAGATGGGAGTTAATTGAAGTTGTATAAGATATCAGTGTGGCCTAATTTGGAGTATTGTGTGCAGTGTTGGTCATCTACCTACAGGAAAGATGTAAAGAAGGTTGAAAGAGTACAGAGAAATTTTATAAGGATCTTGCTGGGTCTGGAAGACCTGAGTCATAAGGAAAGGTTGAATAGGTTAGAAGTTTATTCCTTGGAAAATGAAAGACTAAGAGAAGATTTGTTAGAAATTTACAAAATTATGAGGGGTGTAGATAGGGTAAATGCAAGTAGGCTTTCTCCACTGACGTTGGGTGGGGCTGCAACCAGAGGTCATTAGAGTGTGGAATGAACTGCCAATGCAAGTGGTGCGTGCAAGCTCAGTTTCAACGGTTAAGAGAAGTTTGGAGAGATATCTGGGTGGGAAGACTATGGAGGGCTATGGTCCTGGTGCAGGTCGATGGGAGTAGGCAGTTTAAATTATTTGGCATGGGCAAGATGGGCCAAAGGGTGTATTTCTCTGCTGTATATTTCTGTGACTAGCAATCAGGATAGCCAGGATATCAGTCACAGTAGTGGTCGCCTACCCATCAATTGCGATCGACAGGTCGATCTTTGTGACTTTCCCAGTAGATCCCGAAAAAAATGAAAAATAAATACACAAATACTGTTGAGAGATTGTTTCTAGGTTGTGGGGTTTTAGTTCCATTCTTTCTGCCCAGTGCGCATGCGTGTAGCTCCCCCGCCACGCACTACACTGTGTACTTCAGTGGTCCCCAACCACTGGGCTGCGAGGAAACAATATGAAACGATATGAGTCAGTTGCACCTTTCCTCATTCCCTGTCACGCCCACTGTTGAACTTGAACGCATGTGAGGTCATCAGTCGCCTAAACGCAGTAATACCCCAGCGCCAGGGATCACTGGTTGGCCTCGGGTAACCAGCTGCCTCGTGCGGCTGGCGAGAAGTGCCATTGCTATTGGCCTAGAGCGCAGATAGATGGGCGCTGCCTCTAAACCTGTTTAGCACACCGAATGTTCGTGGGGAACCTGGTGCTAAAATATTCGCAGACGACCTAATTCGGGCTCAGGCTTTCGTAAGTAGCAGAGCAGCTACCTCGCTGCGATCTACTGAAAGTCATCCCTCGAGCCAAAATTTTGTTGGCTGATAGATCCTACCTACCTACAAGGGGGGTGGGCGCGCTCCCTGCCGCACTCCTCGCTCGCTCGGTCGCTCTCTTCAGACTGCGACCGCCGTGGCCCCGGCACGGGGCCCTCCAGCCCTTACTTTGTCCTCTCACCCCACCACGACCAGCCGCACCTGGCCAAGGCATCTGGTGGCGGGCGGGCGGGCGGGAGGCTGGAGTTCGGGCTGGAGGCTGTCTAATGAGGCAATGAAGCACTCGAAACTGCTTCGGTACCTTGAGTCCAAGCACCCTGCACTTAAAGATAAACCTGTTGAGTTTTTTCAGTGGAAAATACTCAGTATTCCAGGATACCAATGGTACAGGTGTGACTTGAGAATGTTCTACAACACTTGGAGATTTTTTTATTGTACCATTGTGGAGTTATCTTCACTGCCACAGAATCTCTTTTCTGTCCTTTTAATTACTCCTGTCCTGTCATTTGCAGTTCTCTTTGACTCCACCTTCCCCGAAGTGTATCAGAGCCATTTGTGTACCAGACTTGGCAGTGGCTGCTTGCCTCTGAAAGCCCCCCATACCCCAGGCAAAATTGTTGTTTCTGACATATATGGCCAGAGGGGTATCCTGCACTCCCTGCTGATCCTCTTCAGCTGGCCTAGTGGCCACCTAACTTCTTGCTGATTGTACTTCAGCATGACCACCTCACTAAAGCTCCTATCTCTGATGCTCTCCTCATAATGGAAATCACTCAACAAAGCAAAGTTTTAGAACCACATTGCTGTGATCCCTGGTGGTCACAGTCAGGTTGTTGGAAGGTTGCTCATTTTCCCTTTGGATCTGCACAGATTTCACCACTCCTGCTAAAGTGACATGTCCTATCTCTGCTCCTGGCAGAAGGTTCTACTCATAATTGGCATCTCTCTGCTCATGATCTCCTGATGTGCAGCTTCTCTTTGTTCCTGCAGGTCACCAGGTTGCTCATATGCAGCATCCCCTTGGACCTGGAGAGCTACAAGGGTTGTTCAGTGTGAGGGGCAATCTGTTCAAGAAGCCATCTCATCATTCAACAACAACATTGAGTTGTTCCCCAGTGGCATATCTCTGGTCATTCGGCTGTCAGACTGCTTCTATATTGCTAAAACTAGCCTGCTAGCTGGGTCTGCACCTGACTCTCCCGAAGCAGAAAGAGTCTTTATGTCTTCCACAGCAACAATATAATGGGACCATCTGATCTACAGAAAAGCCAACATGACATCCAAAGTAGGGGTCACTGTCACTTATTTCTGAAAAACCATCTGTCAGAAAATTTCCAAGTAGTTTCTGGAGTCTCCGAGCCTCCCGGACGTCCACATCTGCGCCAGGTGCGCCGAACTGCAGCTCCTGAGGAACCGAGTTAGGGAACTGGAGATGCAGCTCGATGACCTTCGCCTGGTCAGGGAGAGTGAGGAGGTGATAGAGAGGAGTTACAGGCAGGTGGTCACTCCGGGGCCACGGGAGGCAGATAGGTGGGTCACGGTCAGGAAGGGGAAGGGGCAGGTACTAGAGAGTACCCCAGTGGCTGTACCCCTTGACATAAGTACTCATGTTTGAGTACTGTTGGGGGGGACCACCTACCTGGAGGAAGTGACAGTGGCCGGGCCTCCGGCACAGAGGACGGCCCTGTAGCTCAGAAGGGTAGGGATAGAAGAAAGAGGACCATAGTAATAGGGGACTCGATAGTCAGGGGTTCAGACAGGCGGTTCTGTGGAGGTGATCGGGAGTCCCGGATTGCCTCCCTGGTGCCAGGGTCCGGGACGTTTCTGATCGCGTCCAAGATATCCTGAAGTGGGAGGGTGAGGAGCCAGAGGTCGTGGTACATGTAGGTACCAATGACATAGGTAGGAAAGGGGAAGAGGTCCTGAAACGAGAGTATAGGGAGTTAGGAAGGCAGTTAAGAAGAAGGACCGCAAAGGTAGTAATCTCGGGATTACTGCCTGTGCCACGCGACAGTGAGAGTAGGAATGGAATTAGGTGGAGGATGAATGCGTGGCTGTGGGATTGGAGCAGGGGGCAGGGATTCAAGGGACCTCTTCTGGGGCAGGCGTGACCTGTTCAAGAAGGACGGGTTACACTGGAATCTTGGGGGGACCAATATCCTAGCGGGGAGGTTTGCTAGGGCTACAGGGCAGACTTTAAACTAGTAAGATGGGGGGGCGGAAATCAATTTGAGGAAACTATGGGAGAGGAGGTTAGTTCACCAGTAGAGCAAGTAAGTAGACAGTGTGTGAGGGAGGAAAGGCAGGTGATGGAGAAGGGATGCGCTCAGCCCGAAGATGTAGGGGAGAAGAAAGAAAAGGATAATAAATTTGAATGCATTGCTAGGGATGAAAAGAGAGGATGAGGTGGAGAGTATCTTAAATGTATCTATTTTATTGCTAGGAGCATTGTAAGAAAGGTGGATGAGCTTAAAGCGTGGATTGATACCTGGAATTATGATGTTGTAGCTATTAGTGAAACATGGTTGCAGGAAGGGTGTGATTGGCAACTAAATATTCCTGGATTTAGTTGCTTCAGGTGTGATAGAGTAGGAGGGGCCAGAGGAGGAGGTGTTGCATTGCTTGTCTGAGAAAATCTTATGGCGGTGCTTTGGAAGGATAGATTAGAGAGCTCCTCTAGGGAGACTATTTGCGTGGAATTGAGGAATGGGAAAGGTGTAGTAACACTGATAGGAGTGTATTATAGGCCACCTAATGGGGAGCGTGAGTTGGAAGAGCAAATGTGTAAGGAGATAGCAGATATTTGTAGTAAACACAAGGTGGTGATTGTGGGAGATTTTAATTTTCCACACATAGATTGGGAAGCTCATTCTGTAAAAGGGCTGGATGGTTTAGAGTTTGTGAAATGTGTGCAGGATAGTTTTTTGCAACAATACATAGAAGTACCAACTAGAGATGGGGCAGTGTTGGATCTCCTGTTAGGGAATGCGATAGGTCAGATGACAGATGTATGTGTTGGGGAGTACTTCGGGTCCAGTGATCACAATAGCATTAGCTTCAATATAATTATGGAGAAGGACAGGACTGGACCTAGAGTTGAGATTTTTGATTGGAGAAAGGCTAACTTTGAGGAGATGCGCAGGGATTTAGAGAGAGTGGATTGGGTCAAGTTATTTTATGGGAAGGATGTAATAGAGAAATGGAGGTCATTTAAGGGTGAAATTATGAGGGTACAGAATCTTTATGTTCCTGTTCGGTTGAAAGAAAAGGTTAAAGGTTTGAAAGCGCCATGGTTTTCAAGGGATATTAGAAACTTGGTTCGAAAAAAGAGGGATGTCTACAATAGATATAGGCAGCATGGAGTAAAGGAATTGCTCGAGGAATATAAAGAATGTAAAAGGAAACTTAAGAAAGAGATTAGAAAGGCTAAAAGAAGTTACGAGTTTGGTTTGGCAAATAAGGTGGAAGTAAATCCGAAAGGCTTCTACAGTTATATTAAAAGCAAGAGGATAGTGAGGGATAAAATTGGTCCCTTAGAGAATCAGGGTGGTCAGCTATGTGTGGAGCCGAGGGAGATGGGAGAGATTTTGAACGATTTCTTCTCTTCGGTATTCACTAAGGAGAAGGATATTGAATGGTGTAAGGTGTGGGAAACAAGTAAGGAAGTTATGGAACCTATGACAATTAAAGAGGTGGAAGTACTGGCGCTTTTAAGAAATTTAAAAGTGGATAAATCTCCGGGTCCTGACAGGATATTCCCCAGGACCTTGAGGGAAGTTTGTGTAGAGATAGCAGGAGCTCTGACGGAGATCTTTCAGATGTCATTAGAAACGGGGATTGTACTGGAGGATTGGCGTATTGCTCATGTGGTTCCATTGTTTAAAAAGGGTTCTAGAAGTAAGCCTGGCAATTATAGACCTGTCAGTTTGACATCAGTGGTGGGTAAATTAATGGAAAGTATTCTTAGAGATAGCATTTATAATTATCTGGATAGACAGGATCTGATTAGGAGTAGCCAGCATGGATTTGTGCGTGGAAGGTCATGTTTGACAAACCTTATTGAATTTTTTGAAGTAGTTACGAGGAATGTTGACGAGGGTAAGGCAGTGGATGTAGTCTATATGGACTTCAGCAAGGCCTTTGACAAGGTTCCATATGGAAGGTTAGTTAAGAAGGTTCAGTCGTTAGGTATTAATGCTGGAGTAATAAAATGGATTCAACAGTGGCTAGATGGGAGATGCCAGAGAGTAGTGGTGGATAATTGTTTATCGGGATGGAGGCCGGTGACTAGCAGGGTGCCTCAGGGATCTGTTTTGGGCCCAATGTTGTTTGTAATATACATAAATGATCTGGATGATGGGGTGGTAAATTGGATTAGTAAGTATGCTGATGATACTAAGGTAGGAGGTGTTGTGGATAATGAGGTGGGTTTTCAAAGCTTGCAGGGAGATTTATGCCAGTTAGAAGAATGGGCTGAACGTTGGCAGATGGAGTTTAATGCTGAGAAGTGTGAGGTTCTACATTTTGGCAGGAATAATCCAAATAGAACATACAGGGTAAATGGTAGGGCATTGAGGAATGCAGTGGAACAGAGAGATCTAGGAATTACAGTGCATAGTTCCCTGAAGGTGGAGTCTCATGTAGATAGGGTGGTGAAGAAGGCTTTTGGAATGCTGGCCTTTATAAATCAGAGCATTGAGTACAGAAGTTGGGATGTAATGTTAAAATTATACAAGGCATTGGTAAGGCCAAATTTGGAATATTGTGTACAGTTCTGGTCACCGAATTATAGGAAAGATATCAATAAATTAGAGAGAGTGCAAAGACGATTTACTAGGATGTTACCTGGGTTTCAGCACTTAAGTTACAGAGAAAGGTTGAACAAGTTAGGTCTCTATTCATTGGAGCATAGAAGGTTGAGGGGGGATTTGATCGAGGTATTTAAAATTTTGAGAGGGATAGATAGAGTTGACGTGAATAGGCTGTTTCCATTGAGAGTAGGGGAGATTCAAACGAGAGGACATGATTTGAGAGTTAGGGGGCAAAAGTTTAAGGGAAACACGAGGGGGTATTTCTTTACTCAGAGAGTGATAGTTGTGTGGAATGAGCTTCCTGTAGAAGTAGTAGAGGCCAGTTCAGTTGTGTCATTTAAGGTAAAATTGGATAGGTATATGGACAGGAAAGGAGTGGAGGATTATGGGCTGAGTGCGGGTAGGTGGGACTAGGTGAGATTAAGAGTTCGGCACGGACTAGGAGGGCCGGAATGGCCTGTTTCCGTGCTGTGATTGTTATATGGTTATATATAGTTAAGGATATCCACACTCATGTAGAAGTCCTGAACTTTGTCCCAGTGCAGAAATAATAGTTCTGCTTGAGCCTCATGTCTGACGATTAATTTTAGACCAATGGATCTTTCCTGCACAGTAAAAATTACCTAACAAAATGCCAAGATTAAATCTTCACATGGACAGTAAAATTGTATTTATGGCAGCACAGATTTCACTGCACAGAAGTTTAACCTGTGAATGATACTTTGATATCTATCTCTTTTGTTCTTCTGGAATAATCAAACATGCATGAATCCTGAGTCTCATAGTTTGATCCTGGCTGTAATAAAGTTTCATTTGTTTCCTGTTCTTCAGCTTTGTTGGTGCTAGTTCTCAATAAATTAGCTTCCTGCACATCTGGCAACACCAATTTTACTGAATTTTCTAAGGTATTTTTTAACTAATTTACTAAGCCTGGGATGTGTTTATTTTTAAGTAGGTGGTTTTACAAGACTGCATTGAAGACTTGTCAACAATTGCGTAAGCTTGACCAAGTAACAAACAATTTGATTCGCCTTAGGATTAAAGAGAAGAGATTCACTAGTATGGATGCCAAACTTCCAGAATCTAGTTTTCATAACTATTAGAATAAAATATGCCTAATCAAAGTTTAGCAGCACCTTCTGGTTTTTAAACGTGCCATAGTACCTAATCATAGAATCTAATCTTTGTTTTCAATAGTGATATTCTGATCAATTTAGAGAAGCGATGGCTTTTTACATTTTCTTACATTAAGGTATGGCTGTAAACATTAAACTCCTATAAAGAATGTGACCACAATAACCATTTTTAAAACTAAAGTTTGATTGGAATAAAAAATTTTATCATATTCAGTACATACCCTGAACCAACAAAAATAAACTGGGCAAAATCCATGGTATGTTCACAATTTTGGTTATGTTAATGTTTGCTGTCCAAGTTGCCTTTGAAATGATCTGAGAATTTTTGAACTGTCAAGTTAACGTACTTATTCCTTGGGTGGCTGAATACTGCATGATGAAAAACATTTCCCAGCAAGCCACATCCCCTCCAGCTTCTTTTTATTATTGTTCCACATCTATTACTGAAAATGGTCTAATATTCCATTGAGAATACAATAAAATTGAAAGCTGTAAACGTGGTATTCCCTAAAAGGAATTGACACTAACTAGATGACAAACCAAACATCAGCATACCATAGATTTGATGTATGTCTTCAGGTATTATTTTCAAGTATATTATGTGATGTTTAATGATTCAGTTTAACTATATGAGTCTCACAGTGACTTTAGAGGAGATGTTAATCTATCTGGCCCCTACTGTGTCAAGCAGAAAGTTATTAGTTATTTTTCCCGCTTTCTTGTTATTTCCAGCAGATCAAAAGTTAACATAGCGTGCCAACATTTGAAATGGATCTTGCATAAATGATAGCCGTTCTTTGCATTTTGTGCTGTCCGGGAGCTATCATGTGAATAAGATTGTGACATTTTTATTGTATTGTACAATACCATCAATGGTGTTTCAATTTCTGCCTTCAGTGTTTGCATTTAAACCCAATGAAGTGACAATTTGCATGCTAGCAATGAATTAAGTTCTATAGCCACAATCTGCTGGGAGAATCTCAGCAGCTGGAGCAGCATTGGGGAGAGGGGTGTACGGGTGGGTGGGGGCAGGACAGAGAGGAATTGCCAATGTTTGGTTTCAGAGGCTGCATCAGGACTGAGTTGGAGAGGGAAAATGGCCAGTATAAGGAGTAGAAGGGGAGGGATGAGATAGGGGCCAGTAGGTGATTGGTGGACTGAGGAAGGGTAAAGGCTAACAGACAGATAGTTGGCAAAGAGGAAGGGCTGAGTTGAAAGACAGACCAGTTGAATGATGGGTGGAAACAAGCAAAGAAGAAAAAGGGCACATGGAGACAGGTGGGAAGGTAAAAGTGGAGACAGTTAGGGCAGAAAACAAAGGCTACCAATGCTAAAGAAGGAAAGTGATATGGGGAGCCATTAAGAGAGAAAGGTATTAAATAGTTAAAATGTGTGGGTGGTTGGAACCAAGAGGAGGTGGGCAAAATGTGCGCTGTGGTCTGGAGGGTCTACAGGAAGTGTAACAAAAGTGGGAGGACCAGAGAAGGGTACTCTGCAAATTGATTATCTACTCTTTGCTTGCTGATGTAGAGAGGCTATGTTGGGAGCACCAAAGGCAGTAGACAGTGAGTATGGAGGTGCACCTAAATGTCTGCCTCACCTGGAAGGACTGTTTAGGTCTCTGGATTGTAGTGAGGAAGGAAGTATAAGGACAATTGTTGTACTCCACCAGTTGCGTAAAAATGCGCCAAGGGTCAAGGAGAGGTGGAAGGGGAGGGATGAGTGGACTAAGGAGTTACGGAGGCAGTGGTCCTTGTGGAGTTTTGACTGGTGGTGGGAACTCATTGCAGCTGGCAAAAATCATGAAGCATAATGCACTGGATGCAGAGGTTCATAGGGTGAAAGGTGAGGACCAGGGAAACTCTATCTCTGTTTTGTTTGGATGGAGATGGAGTGAGAGCAGAAATCTAAGAAATGGAGGAAATATGAGAGAGGGCTCCTGCCACAGCTGTAGGGAAGCCTTGTTTCCTGAAAAAGGGAGGCAGTTTCAGATGTTCTGGACTGGAAGGTCTCATCTGGAGCATGGAATATTAGTTAAGCAATAGATGCTAGCTATTAACTGCAAGATGAAATGTAACTACTTCAAATATGACTGGACCAAATCATAGACAATGCTCAAAAATTGATTCCTAATTCAAACTTCTCAAAGCATTTACAGAGACTTCAGTAACTATTTTTGGAAGAATTTCAAATTTAATTTCTGGAACTGATGTAAACAGCATTGTAAACAGATTTGTAATTTGTGGATTGTGGACCTGGCATATTCTATTGGTTGATTGATGTTGCATAAACTGGAGTTGGGGAGATTGGATAGATTGTTGTAAGTTATCTTTCATTTTACCCATTTGGCTCATTAATAAGGGAAGAAGATCTACCAATGTTACTCATTCTGGACCATATATGACTTCAGATCACCAATGTGGTTGACTGTTTATGGCCACAGGAGGGCAATTGGGAAAGGGCAATAAGTGCAGTCATTGATAATAATGTTCACATAGAGTGAGAAACTAATTTTAAAATCTTGCAACAGGATCAACTTCTCTCCAAAAAAATTAACAGATGCAGGCAAACGCCTGGGGGACATTTTAATTGCCATTTGTCTGTGCATCGTATTAGATTTTTTTTCCTTTGCTGCCATCAGTGCTTGTTATGTAATACTGTTTCCTTGAATAAGTCTGAACATGTTATAGAGACCCGAGAGAAGATTCAAATAAGATTTGCTGGAATGATGCCAGAACTGAGTTTGTATTATCAGAAGGACAGTAGGTATAGTCAGAGTCTTTTCTCAGCAAAGGAGAAGACTGATAGAGGTCTTAAGTTTATGAAAGGATTTAATGGGATGGACGTTGTGAAAATGTTTCCAAACATGAACAAGAAATGTTTCTGTAACTAGAAAAATACAATAAAATCCAATTGGAAATTCAAAAGAAACTTCCTTGAACAAAGAATGGTTAGAAGGTGAAATAGGTTGCTGGAGGCAATGGTTAATTCAAATATATATTTTTCTGTGCTGCATATACTTTGTACTTTGAAGCAAAAGTTGTACAAAATTCTACATATGGGATTGCATTTTCCATCAGTAATTCCTTTCACAATTTAAAAAATATAATTCAAAGTACTTCTCCTAAAATGAATATTGTATGCATGGCGAGGAGGTTGCAATTTCAGTGTTGGTGAAAGATAAGCAGCGTCAGAAGTATAGGGGCAGTTATGGATGGCATTTTGTATCATACTCCTTGAAGTCAATACAATGGAAATTGGGGAAAATATCTCACAAGCAACCAACCAACCCAGTGCTAACAATTGTACCTTTCTTCTTCCTCTTCACCCACTGCTGGAGTACAAATCTCCTAGATATTCATTCTTAAGACTTAACAACAGTAGAAATCTGAAAATTACATAAATTATTTTTTGAATGAGTTCCCTTTTTCTCTTTGATTTGATACAGAATATCTTGTATTAAGAATATTGAACATTTACCAATATTTCTCAACAGCTGCTCTTTCAAATTGATATTTCTGTTTATTCATTATTAGAGACATTTAAGTTTCCTGTGAAAGGCTCCTAGCTTTCATAGTTTGAATAGCTTAATTTGCCATCTAGAAATTGTCATACAGGAACTTCAAAAGATAATGCAAAAGTCCAAGAGTTCTGGCTTCTTTTGTAAGTATTTAGAGCTTTATTATGAAAGGAAGATACCGAGGAAAGTGAGAAATTTTGGCACATATTGCAACATAGCACTATATCATTTTTCACTAACTAATCATGAGTGTTTCCTGGTCAGAACCTATAGTTGTACTATTTTGTTATACTATGAATGCTTTGTATTTCTGCTTTTAGCTTTTCTTATGCAGTTCTTCCTGTTACATTTTGTCCAACTATATAATTTAGTTGAGCATTAATTAACCATCCTCAACAATACTTAAGATTTGAACTAACTTTATTTACTATCGTTATGAAGTAGATGGGGGTGGGGAAGCAGTGAAACCTCAACTAAAGTTTTAGACAGATACTGAAATCTCATTTTTTATTTGGTGGGCCAGATTGTGTTTCTCTTCAATCAGCAATCCTGTAGAAAAACTGCCAACTAACTGCTTTGAGCACATCAGTGCAATCTGGAACTCAGCAGCACTGAAGTACAGAATGCACCAGAAGACTTAACAAGTAATTTAACCTCCTCCATACCCTCCTCCAGCAAACTTGGAATATTTCATAGTGCTGCATAATGAAAATGGGTATCAACAGAAATTGTTGTTAGTTGATTTCTCTTCATAGGTGTTGTCTGACCCACTGAATTCCTCCAGCATTTTGTGCATTGCTCCAGATCTCTCGCCTGGAGCAATGCACAAGACTGGAGATCTCACTAGTGGCTCCATAATGCCCTAAGCTGAGGGGCCAGAAATACTTCACATTTGGACCTTCACCTTTATGCCAACTGTACCTGATGCCTCAAGCACAGTCACATTAATTTGTTTAGGGTGGGTAACCTTAATGAAAACCTGCTTCCTTCATGGTGGGAAGGATTCTCCATGCCCTGATGGAGATGACTGAGCCTACAACCTTCTGCAACCCAATGCAATTCTGTGCATTGGAAGCTCCATAGTAGACTATGATGCACCCAGTCAGAATGCTGTCCTCCCTGCGTCAGTCGAAATTTGCAAGGGTCTTTGCTGACATATCCAAATCTGCTTAAACTCCTAATGAAGTAGAACTGCTGGTGTGCCTTCTTTGTGATTGCATCAATATGTTGGGCCCAGATTAGATCCTCTGAGATATTCACATTGAAGCTGCTCACCCTCACCTCTGTTGACACTCTAAGTGAAGACTTGCTGCCTGTGTGTGTGTGTGTGTGTGTGTGTGTGTGTGTGTAACAGTAGAATGTAACTTATAGAAAATGTTATAAGTTTGAGTTATCAGGTGTAAGTGACTCACTGCAAGATTCCCTGTTTCTTATCACCACAATATTTATGTTGTTGGTCCATTTTACTGGTTAGTGGTTATCTCAAGGATGTAGATTTCTTATGACTTGATATTGAGTGTGACTTGAATGTCAGAGATAGATGATTAGTCTTTAGACGTACTCATTGTCTGCCACTTTTATGGCACAAATGGTCACCCAATGCCTGAATGGCTTCTTTCTGTATATATATCCTCGATGGCATGGAAGCTGGCTGCAGTGATTTATTAGGCAGTTTTGACTACCTGTTGTAGAGCTTTCCTGTTGCTCTGCAGTTTCCTTACCAAGCAGTGATCCCAACTTGTTAGGATGCTCTCTGCTGTGCATCTGTAAAATGATATGAGTATGGATGTGCGAAGGCCAGCTGTCTTCAGCAAATAGAGGTGTTGGTGAGCTTTCCTAACTATGTAGGATGTGTTCTGAGATTATGAGAGGTTGTGTGAGATGTGCACTTCCATGAGTTTGAAACTGCTTGTAGTTTCCACTGCTGTGCCACTGATATAAAGGAGGGGAGGGGTGAGCGGTACGTGTTCTCCTAAAGTCGATAACCATCTCCTTTGTCTTGTTGACATTAAAGAAGAGGTTAATCACCTGGGACCAGGCCTCGAGCTCTTCCACCTCTTCTCTGTAAGCCATCTCAGCATTGTTGATGATGAGCCCTACTTGACAATGTGAATGCTTAGGTGTTTGACCATTCCGTCATGTGTGAGCAGAATGTACACCAATAGGCTCAGCAAACAGCATGGGAGAGGGGCCTATGTTGTGAATGATGGGAAGGGAGGAACGGTTGTGCATCCTGCCCATCTGAGGTCTGTTCTTTTGGAAGTCCATCATTCTGTTGCACAGTGGTCTATTTAGACTGAAGAGGAGGAGTTTGTTCACCAGGATCTGTGTGATAATAATGTTGAATGCCAAACTGAAACCTAAGGGCCAGCATTCTGACATATGTTGATGATTTCTGTGTATGTCAGGGTAGGTACTTGACAGATGCTGGCATCTATTGTAAAGTAACAGATTAAGCATCGTGCAGTCATCATTGAATATCTCTACTTCTGAGATTATGATGGAAGTTTTTGATGGAACAGCTAAAGATAGCTAGGTAGTTAGGCCTAGGACAGTGCAGTAAAGAGGTTCTGGGATAAATTACCTTAAACACAAGTTGCTGAGGCAATACTCTAGATAACTTTGAATCTGGCTTCTTAGCGTTGTACTAGCCATAGCTTCAAGTGCATCCCCATTGAGTTAAATCAGGTCACTGAGTTTCATTTTAAAAATAAATTTAAGTAAGTTTTTTATTTGTATTTGAAAAGTTAAATATATATTCAAATCAATAAAAACTTACTTAAACTTGTCTGTTAAATGAAGCTTATCATTGCTGGGACCAGGATCAAGGTAAGAGTTCGCATTGGAGAAGTACATTCCAGTGCCTTATGTCAAGGCTATGGGTCTTGTGGTAAAGCTATCAGTGTGTGAGAGTTGTACAAAGCTAACAAATGGAGAAAGATTAGCAAATTTTGTGGCATAGACTTTATGCCATCTGTCATAAAAGTGAGTTTTTGCACTATTCATTAGAACCCCTAATTCCTTTTGCTGAGTGTAACTGACAGAATTCCCACAGCAACAGCCTAATGTTTGTATTAGTAACAGCTTAATTTTTGATTTGCTCCTTCAGAGTGTACTGAACCCTTGCTTTATATTTGGATTCCTTGGGAAATCTTTTCTTGTGCCATTAGGTAAACAAACTGATTTCATAAAATAATCGCATGAAACAATATTCAAAGCTGAAACACATCAAAATACATTTTGACAGGGATTAGAAGGAAATATTATCCAGGATTATATGAAGTTTGCAATAAATGGAACTTTAAAAATTGGCAGTACTCGCTGATTTGCATTTCCTTTGTTCTGCTGGAGCATTTCTGAACTCATTCTGGTTGCCTCGTGTGTTTTTCCCAAGAACAGGGATTTTCAGCAGAAATGCTCCACTAACTTTATTCTGTTTAACTCATTTTTACTATAATATATAAATTCAGAAGGAATAAATCCCGCAAGCAATGATTGAGTGACATTCTATTTTCAAGGAGAATAAAGGTGTGGATTTCTTTCCATTTGCAGAGAGAAGCACCAAAGGACTTGATTTCTTGGGAGTAGCCAGATGGCTGATGTAAAATAAATTTGCCAGTAACCCTGTGAGCATATGATTTGTGATGTTGCAGAAAACTAGCAAAGCAGCATACTGTTCCGAGGTTCTGCAGAGGAAAATCATATGTAATGGGTGGAGTGAAAGGTGATTACTGCTGATCAGACTGAAAATGATACAATTCTTTTATGCCACTCTGCACAAATTATAATTTTAAACTGTTCTTTAAAATAAGGGCTAGCACCATATCTTGTATTGAGAATGTGTAAATCTCTGTTATCATCCCATAGAAATCATTGTATTGCCAATAGAATCCAGTATGGTATGGTAGCGTGATGGTTAGCATAACGTTTTACAGCGCCTGCTGTAAGATTGAGGTTCAATTTCCATCACTGTATGTAAGGAGTTTGTACATTCTTCCCATGGCCATCTGGGTTTCCTTTAGCAGCCCTGGTTTCCTCCCACATTCCAAAGATGTATGAGTTAGGGTTAATGAGTTGTGGGCACACTACGATAGCGACCCTTGCCCCCACACGGTCTTGACACAAGTAACACGTTTCGCTGTATGTTTCGATGTCCACGTGATAAATAAAGCTAATCTAATCTGTAATCCGGCCTGAACTCTGTCAGCAGGCAGCTGAAGCATTACTGTTGGTTATCAGATGAAGACTGCCAAGGCATTCAGAGAGGACGGTTAAAAGAGGCAAATGCACTGACATTAACTAAAGGTTAAAAGTTAAGTAAGAGTAAATGAAAGTAAATGCAATAAAATGTTAATGTTTTTATTGATATTTCATATTTAATGGCTTAAAGATCTTATATTACCTCCATTAGAAAATCTAACATCAATATAGCAGAATGCTAATGTGCATCTCCTTCCTCATTTAGTTAAGCACCAATTAGCTTAAATGCATAATTCACTTATTTGAGAGTTCTGTCCAAATAAAATAAAATAAAATTCAATTGAACTATCAGCAGAAGCAATGCATACTCAAATTTATACTAAATGTTGTGTTTCTTATGTGAATGCTGTTTGGTTGCTGATATTTCTGATAAACAATAAAGGGCATAATTGACTTGTTTTGCCTTGTCAGAATCAGAAACAGATTTATTATCACTGACATATGACATAAAATCTGTTGTTTAGCGGCTGCAGGGTAGTACAAAGACATAAAAATCAATAAATTACAAAAAATAAATATATCGTTTAAAAAAGGAATAGCAAGGTAGTGTTCCAATCACTGCAGACGTTACTCTTTTCCAAAGATGCTGCCTGGCCTGCTGAAATCCTCCAGGATTTTGTGTGTGTACTAAGTTAGTGTTCATGGGTTCACAGACTTTTTCAGAAATCTGATGGTAGAAGCTGTCCTAAATTGCTGAGTGTAAGTCTTCAGACTCCTCCCTGATTGTAGTAACAAGAAGAGGGAATGTCTGGATGGTGAGAGTCCTTGGTGATGGATGTTGCCTTCTTGTGGCATTGCATCTTGAAGATGTCCTTGATGGTGGATAGGGTTGCGACCATGTTAGAACTGGTGGAGTCTATAACCCTCTGCAGCAACTCTGGAGGCTCCATACCAGGCAGTGTTGCAACCAGTCTGCGCCGTACACCTGTAGACATTTGTTTGATTCTTTGATAACATACCAAATCCCCTCAAACTACTGGCATGCCTTCTTCATTATTGCATCAATGTGCTGGATAGATCCTCTGAGATGCCCAGAGTATGAGTAATATATTGCTTGATTGTTTTCAGAAACAGTTTTACTGTATGTTCCAATTGTTTTATTAATTATTCATTTAAAAGAGAAAATAACTAATCACAATGCATACTAAAAATGTAAACATGTGAGTAACTGAAAGCATAAGAATTGTACTTGTACTCACAAGGACCCTCTTTCAGTAGTATGTGTTTGCCAAGGGATAGTTGTTTGAAAATTTCATCTGCACAGGAAATGTAAACATGCAGATATCTGGGGGGATCTTCACAGAGGATAGAAATTCAGAATTAGATCCTAAAACAATGCATTCAAGTAGCTCAGTAACTAATCAGTAGCAGCATGATTCTATCACCAAGGTTTTTATCAATACCCTTATTTCATTTCCATTTGAAAATTCAATGCCACCATAGTAAGGTTAATACAATCAAAGCTTAAGTACATCGCTCTTCTCTTTCTTTCTAATCTATTTGTACAAAACTGACTGAAAAAAAAGTCATAAGGTGTGATCAACAAAGGAGGCTAATAATCATGAGAGCCAAGTTTATAACTATCATCAAAAATATTATGGCTGTACCGTGTTTGAAGCAGCACCTTAAAATTAAATGCCTCTGCTAAATCTACATGATATGCTAAACAAAGTTTTAGACAGAGCAAGACAATCCAACAGCCATGGTATCAGTTCAAATCTCAGCAGGTGAAGAAGTATTTACGGAAAGGCATAAACCATCGATGTTTCAGGCTGACACCGTTCATCAGATCTGCAGTCTTACCATATCCAAACTCTTATTGTCCATGTGGAGAGTTAAATGAATATGGGAAAGAGGAGGCTCTGAGATACCCCTGTCTTTGATAACGTAGGCCCCAGTACGTGAATGCAAATGACAAGGCTGAAATGTTTAAAACTATCCACACCTGGGTGTGCTAGTAATTAGTTCACCTTGGCTTCCTTTTGAAATATCAGCACGTTGTTCAGCTGTTCAATTCATTCAGTTTGATTATAAAAAGGATTTACCGTAGATTCCGGACTACAGAGCGCACCTGATTAAAAGCCGCTGGCTCTAATTTTAGAAATAAAATCAATTTTTTAATTGTAAAGGCCGCACCGGATCTTCGGCCGCAGGTGTCCCACGTTGTAATATGAGATATTTACACAGAAAGATATTACACGTGAGGATTTTTTAACTTTTAATTAAATCCATATGGTAACAAAAACAAATACATATTGCAAATGCTTTTTTTCGAACCGTGCCCGTAACGCGGCTACTTTTAAATATACGTTGCGTATACTTCTTTACTGAACAACATTCCAATATCTCCTAACGACTGGTAAAAAATATATATACTGCAGCCTACCAGGAAAAGTTATTGATCGCCTTTAACTTAAAAGCAGCGTTTTCGCTCCGCCGCTCGACCCCCTCCTTTCCGTTTATCGCAAACAGCATTTTTCCCACAAGACACCGCGAAACCGGGTGTGACGTCATAGCATCCCGCGATGTAGTACAGAAAACAAATATAGTTAAAACTCTTCTAACTTTAACTAGAAAATGAATTACTAAGCGAAAATATTATAAACTAAATAACTGCCATAAGGCAGCACAATGCTTCGAGTGTTTTCCATGTTGATGAGGGTGAGTACAAATGACTGATTTACAATAATTTAATTGTGAAAGTGCGCTTGATTTATCGTACAATTTCATTGGACCTCTGTGAACTACTCATCAATTTTATTGGTCTACTGTTATGAGGCAAAATGTTTACGAGGCGGCATGAAAAAAATCATGTATTAGCCGCTCCGTATTAAAGGCCGCAAAGTTCAAAGCTGTTCAAAATGTGGGAAAAAAGTAGCGGCTTAAAATCCGGAATCTACGGTACTTAACACCTTGTGTGAACAAAGGTCCTGGGGTGCAACTGCATTTCCAACACCAGCATCCACCTGATAAAGTGGGAATTTGCTAGTTATACCCTGTCTCTAATCCTTAATAATACCAGAACTCCTATACTCTTATAGAGAAGTACAGCACAGAAATAGGCCCTTTGACCCATCTAGTCAATGCCGAAAGCACTTAAACTGCCCACTTCCATCAACCTGCTCTCCATACCTCTGTTATCCATGTATCTTCCCAAGTGTCATTTAAACATTGAAATCAAGCTCACATGCACCAGTTGTGCGGGCAGCTCAATCCGTACTCTCATGACCCTCGTGTTCCATTTAAACTTTTCACCTTTCACCCTTAATACATGACTTCTGGATGTAGTCCCACCCAACCTCAGTGGAAAAAGTCTGCTAGCATCTACTGTATCTATTCCCTTAATAATTTTGTAAACCTCTATCAAATCTTCTCTCAATCTTCTATGTTCTAAGGAATAAAGTCCTAACCTTTTCAATCTTTCGTTATAATTTAGGTCCTCTAGACACGGCAACTTACTTGTTAATTTTCTCTGTACTCTTTCAATCTTATTTATATCTTTCCTATAGGTAGCTGACTAGAACTACACACAATACTCAAAATTAGGCCTCTCCAATGTCTTATACAACTTAGTCATGACATCCCATCTCTTGTACTCAATATATTGATTTATGAAGGCCAAAGTGACAAAAGCTTTCTTTATTACTTGTGATGCCACTTTCAATGAATTATGGACCTGTATTCCCAGATCCTTTTGTTCTACCACACTCTTCAGTGCCCTATCGTTTCTGTGTAAGACCTACCCTGGTTGGTCCTACCAAAGTGCAACTCCTCACACGTCTGCATTAAATTCCATCTGCCATTTCTCAGCCCATTTTTCTAACTCATCCCAGATCCCTCTGCAAGCCATGATAGCTTTCCTTGCTGTCCACTATACCCCCAATCTTAGTGCCATCCGCAAATTTGCTGATCCAGTTAACCACACTATCATCCAAATCATTGATATAGATGACAAACAACAATCGACCCAGCACCAAGCCCTTCAGCACACCACTAGTCGCAGGCTTCCAGTCAGAGAGGCAGCCATCTAGTACGACTCTCTGGCTTCTCCCACAAAGCCAATGTCTTATCCAATTTACTACCTCATCTTGAATGTCGAGCAATTGAACCCTCTTGTCCAACCTCCCATGTGGGACCTTATCAAATGCCTTGTTAAAGTCCATTTAGACAGCATCTACTGCCTTGCCTTCATCCATTTTCTTGGTAGCTTTATCAGCCAATATACCTGTTCCATTTTTGATCAATTTTGTTGTGCGGGGGGAGGGGCTGGGAGTCGGGGGTTAATGATTGTGCTGCTGTTGTTTTTCTTTCATAGTTCTTAGTTTCATAGCTATCTGGAGAAAAATTTCAGAGTTGTACACTTTGATAATAAATGAACCCTTTGAACCTTTGAACTCTATAAGAATGGTTATACATGACCTACCACACACGAAGCCACGTTGACTATCCTGGATCAGTCCATGTTTATCCAAATATATATTCCGTCCATTAGAATACCTTCCAATGACTTTCCCACAACTGATGTTAGAGTCACTGACCTCTAAGTTCCTGGTTTATATTTGGAGCATTTTTAAAACCAGAACAACATTTATGTGAATATTAGTAAAGTTACTATTTCAAAGTGTTTCCAAAACACATTGCAGTATTTCTGTTTTCCCACCCACGATAAAAAAAATTCATTCACCCAAAAAGAAGGAATTCACTAGCGAATGGATAGCATGACATTTGTCAATGGAAAACAAACCATCAAATGATGTTATTTGATTCATGCGCAGAAAGAACAAGGGAGCTAAGAAGGTCTGAGTCCCAGGTGGTCTATTTTTGGATAGATTTGAAGCAGTACTTCGCCTTCAATTTACTCATGATCTGTTTATGTAAATAGAATACATTTGGAGAGTATGCTTGCAGTATGAATTTACACTCAGTGGCCACTTTATTAGCTCCAACTGTGCACAGGCTCATTAATGCAAATATATAATCAACTAATCATTTGGTAGGTCCTCAATGCATAAAAGCATGCATAACATGTCAAGCCTTGAATTTGATGGGTACTCTGCTCCCATTGGATGGGAGCAGAAGACCACAAACATATACTTAGTAACCACTTTATTAGATGTAGGAGGGACTTAATAAAGTACCGGTAGCTGCTGGGTGTATTTCCTCATATACAATGAAATTTTCTGTTACTATGAGAGCATTACCTTGTGGAAGGTGTTTTCCTTCTATTTAGACTCTGCAGGGAGTTCCTCAGTAGATGGAACCTGAACACTGGTACCCACTTTGTACTGAAACTTCATGGCAAAATGCATAGTGAGCCAAGGAGGAGAACGGTGGGAATTATTTCATCTGCAGCATTCAGTAACACTTCTGTGGCTAATCTGCCATGACAGGAAATTTTTACTGATTCTCGTAAGGAGATAAAAGATAACAGATAATCTGACAATATCACATGGGAATTTTACTGTATCATAACTAGAGGGAGTCATTGGTTTTCATTTTGTTTCATTTTGACTTAAAAAATTGAAAACTCAACAAGCCTCCTGTTTGCTGTGGGAATTGTAAGTGCACTTTTCAAGTGTCTCATGCTGATGTGTACAAAGGAAAAGATCAGCAACAATTAATATGGGACTCTTACACTTGACACAGGAGAAATTATATTGGGAAAGATATTGTAGAAAAATTCAGCAACCATTTTAAATAGACAATAGACAGTAGGTGCAGGAGTAGGCCATTCGGCCCTTCTAGCCAGCACCACCATTCACTGTGATCATGGCTGATCATACACAATCAGTACCCAGTTCCTGCCCTCTCCCCATATCCCTTGACCCCTCTATCTATAAGAGCTCTATCTAACTCTCTCTTGAATGCATCCAGAGACTTGGCCTCCACTGCCTTCTGGGGCAGAGCATTCCACATATCCACCACTCTCTGGGTGAAAAAGTTTTTCCGCATCTCTGTTCTAAATGGCCTACCCCTTATTCTTAAACTGTGGCCTCTAGTTCTGGACTCACCCATCAGCGGGAACATGCTTCCTGCCTCCAGTGTGTCCAATCCCTTAATAATCTTATATGTTTCAATCAGATCCCTCTCATCCTTCTAAATTCCAGTGTATACAAGCCCAGTCGCTCCAATCTTTCAACATATGACAGTCCCGCCATCCCGGGAATTAACCTTGTGAACCTACGCTGCACTCCCTCAATAGCAAGAATGTCCTTCCTCAAATTTGGAGACCAAAACTGCACACAATACTCCAGGTGGGGTCTCACCAGGGCCCTGTACAGCTGCAGAAGGACCTCTTTACTCCTATACTCAATTCCTCTTGTTATAAAAGCCAGCATGCCATTAGCTTTCTTCACTGCCTGCTGTACCTGCATGCTTGCTTTCATTGAATGATGTACAAGAACACCTAGATTTCATTGTACTTCCCCTTTTCCTAACTTGACTCCATTTAGATAGTAATCTGCCTTCCTGTTCTTGCCACCAAAGTGGATAACCTCACATTTATCCACATTAAACTGCAGCTGCCAAACATTTGCCCACTCACCCAACCTGTCCAAGTCACCCTGCATTCTCATAACATCCTCCTGACATTTCACACTGCCACCCAGCTTTGTGTCATCAGCAAATTTGCTAATGTTACTTTTAATCCCTTCATCTAAATCATTAATGTATATTGTAAACAGCTGCGGTCCCAGCACCGAACCTTGTGGTACCCCACTGGTCACAGCCTGCCATTCCGAAAGGGACCCGTTAATCACTACTCTTTGTTTCCCGTCAGCCAGCCAATTTTTAATCCATGTCAGTACTCTGCCCCCAATACCATGTGCCCTAATTTTGCCCACTAATCTCCTATGTGGGACTTTATCAAAAGCTTTCTAGAAGTCCAGGTTCACTACATCCACTGGCTCTCCCTTGTCCATTTTCATAGTTACATCCTCAAAAAACTCCAGAAGATTAGTCAAGCATGATTTTCCCTTCATAAATCCATGCTGACTCAGACTGATCCTTCTACTGCTATCCAAATGTGTCGTAATTTCCTCTTTTATAATTGACTCCAGCATCTTTCCCACCACTGACGTCAGGCTAACCGGTCTATAATTCCCTGTTTTCTCTCTCCCTCCTTTCTTGAAAAGTGGGACAACATTAGCCACCCTCCAATCAGCAGGAACTGTTCCTGAATCTGTAGAACATTGGAAAATGATTACCAATGCATCCACAATTTCTAGAGCCACCTCTTTAAGTACCCTGGGGTGCAGACCATCAGGTCCCGGGGACTTATCAGCCTTCAGACTCAACAGTCTATCCAACACCGTTTCTTGCCTAATATAAATTTCCTTCAGTTCATCCTTTACCTTAGTTCCTTTGGCCACTATTACATCTGGGAGATTGTTTGTGTCTTCCCTAGTGAAGACAGATCCAAAGTACCTGTTCAACTCATCTGCCATTTCCTTGTTCCCCATAATAAGTTCACCCGTTTCTGTCTTCAATGGCCCAATTTTGGTCTTAACTATTTTTTTGCTATTCACATACCTAAAGAAGCTTTTGCTATCCTCCTTTATATTCTTGGCTAGTTTACCTTCGTACCTCATTTTTTCTTGGCATTATTGCCTTTTTTGTTATCTTCTGTTGCTCTTTAAAAGCTTCCCAATCCTCCGGTTTCCCGCTCATCTTTGCTATGTTATACTTCTTCTCTTTTATTTTTATACTGCCCTTTACTTCCCTCGTCAGCCACGGCTGTCCCTTACTCCCCTTAGGATCTTTCTTCCTCTTTGGAATGAACCGATCCTGCACCTTCTGCATTATTCCCAGAAATACCTGCCATTGTTGTTCCACTGTCTTCCCTGCTAGGGTATTGTTCCATTGAATTTTGGCCAGCTCCTCCCTCATAGCTCCATAGTTCCCTTTGTTCAACTGTAATACTGACACATCCGATTTTCCCTTCTCCTTCTCAAATTGTAGGTTAAAACATATCATATTATGGTCACTACCTCCTAATGGTTCCTTTACCTCCAGGTCCCTGATCAAATCCGGTTCATTGCACAACACTAAATCTAGAATTGCCTTCTCCCTGGTAGGCTCCAGTACAAGCTGTTCTAAGAATCCATCTCAGAGGCACTCCACAAACTCCCTTTCTTGGGGTCCAGTACCATTCTGATTCTCCCAGTCTACCTGCATGTTGAAATCCCTCATGACAACTCTATCATTATCTTTGTGACATGCCAATTTTAACTCTTCATTCAACTTACACCCTACATCCAGACTGCTGTTTGGGGGCCTGTAGATAACTCCCATTAGGGTCTTTCTACCCTTAGAATTTCTCAGTTCTATCCATACTGACTCTACATCCCCAGATTCTATGTCCCCCCTCGCAAAGGACTGAATATCATTCCTCACCAACAGAGCCACCCCACCCCCTCTGCCAGTCAGTCTGTCCTTTCAATAAGATGTATATCCTTGAATATTCATTTCCCAGGCCCTGTCCGCTTGAAGCCATGTCTCAGTTATTCCCACAACATCGTACTTGCCAATTTCCAACTGAGCCTCAAGCTCATCTACTTTATTCCTTATACTTTGTGCATTCATATATAATACTTTTAATTTGGTACTCCCCTCTCCTTTCATATCAATTCCTATTTCACTTGGCCATACTGTATGATCTCTTCTTGAGCTTTCTACTCCATTGATTCTGTTGTCCTTTTTAACTTTATTTTCATTTTCCCTTTAACTCCATCCTTATATTTCCAGTTCATCCCCTCCCCCCCACTACTTAGTTTAAACACATCCGTGTTGCAGTGGCAATTGCTGGTCCCCCGCCTATTAAGGTGCAACCCGTCCCTTTTGTACAATTCATCCCTACCCCAAAACAGATCCCAGTGGTCCAAGAATGTAAATCCTTGCTTCCTGCACCAGTTCCTCAGCCACACATTCAGATCCATTATCTCCCTGTTCCTGCCCTCTCCAGCACAAGGAACTGGAAGCAAACCAGAGATAACCACCCTGGAAGTCCTGCTTTTCAGCCTTCTTCTGAGTTCTCTGAAGTCCCGCAGCAGAATGTCCTTCCTCTTCTTCCCGATGTCATTTGTGCCGACATGCACTACCACTTCCGGTTGTTCACCTTCACCCTTGAGGATTCCCTGCAATCGGTCCGTGATGTCCTGGATCCTAGCACCAGGGAGGCAACACACCATCCTTAAATCTCCCCTGTTGCTGCAGAAACCTCTTTCCATACCTCTTACTATGGAGTCCCCTACTACCACGGCTCTTCCTGATGTCTGACTCCTCGGCTCTGCTTCTGCACCAATTTTCGGCTCGCAGACCTGTCCGCCTCTCAGACTGACAGTATCTTCTGTCCTGACAGCTTCCAAGAAGGTGAACCTGTTTATGAGAGGTACATCCCCTGGGGTCTCCTGTACTTCAAGCATCCTTTCCTTCCTCATTGTCGCCCCCTTTCTCTCTTCCAGTATCCTCGGTGTAACGACCTCACTGTAGGTCCTGTCCAGAAAACTTTTGTTTTCGCGGATAAACCTGAGGTCATCCAGTTCTTTCTTCAGTGTTGCAACATGCTCCTTCAGAAGCTGAATCTGGACACACTTTCCACAACTGTAGCAGCCGGGGGCACCATCAGTGTCCCTGACTTCCCACATCATGCACGTAGCACACTGGATCAGCTTAGCGGTCATGTCTTCACCCTCTGCAAATCTACCTCTAAGGAGTTGAATTTTCCCTGGCTAAAGTTTCAACGATTCAGCTTCAAAATAAAGAGTGGCATTCAGTACAGAGATGAGAAGTTGCTTCTTCACTCAGGGGAAGGAGAATCTTTGGAATTCTCTATCTTAGGTGGTTATGAAGGATTTGACACCATGCAAAGATTGTTCGATTCTTAGGTACTAAATGAATCAACAGATGAGTGAGTAACAAAAAATGAATAAAAGATCAGCCATCATTTTGTTGAATGGTACACATAATCCTATTAATAATTATTTTATTTTTCATTTAGTACATCCTAAAAATAGGAAGCCAGTAATGTCAGTCCCCACCCAACATCATTTGATGTCTGATCTACCGATTGAGGTTATATCCAACCACTCAATAATGAGAGAAAAGGGGGAACTACAGTTAAATTTGTGTAATATCTGTGGCTGTGAGAATGCAATGCTAAAATCAATCATTTTGCTTGTGGTGCTGAGCAAATAAAATATCATAGTATAGTTTTGGAGAGCCAGCTTGTAAAAGTGAACTCTTGCATGATAAATAGTATATGGGTATGTGAAGAGCAGGGTTGATTAATGAGAACCTATAGATATTATGTATTGAAATGGGTCAGTTGCAACCAGGCAGACTTTTAATGGTGTGGAGGTTCAACTTTTTACTGTCTATAGCAATGATCAATAAAAGAGCAGAGTATAATGTATCCAGGTTTGCTGATTATAAGTCATAGAAAAGTAAATTCTGAATAGACTAAAACTAAATATAACCATAGTAAAAAAAATGCCAAAAAGGTATCTGATGGAAGATGTGTTTTTCTATTTAAATCAGATGAACATAAGGACTGAATATTCAACATAAGGTAACAACACTCGTCAATTTTCATTTGCAAAAGACTCTTGGTATATTGGCATTCAAAGAAAGTAGGCAAGAGGTAGCTATAGCAAGAGATTAGTAAGGCAAATAATGTGTTTGTCTTTATTCAAAGGGAATGGAGAATTGGGTGTCTTCCTGCAATTGCTTTCTTTTGTAAGACCATATTTGGAGTACTCTATATCAAAGGAATCTGCAGAAATTTGAAACTCGTTTTTGGAAACTGCATTTGATGCTAGGAGGTCAGTCAGTTAATCATTTCTAACCTTAAGCCAACAGATTTTTCATTCTGCAGAGGTCTACGTTTTCCCCCCAAAAATTGCCTGTTTGAAAATCCATGGAATTCTCCACTTCAGAGTCACATTTATATTTGAGATCAGTGAATGTTGCAAATCAATTGAGCCAAGCAATATGGAGATCAGATGGAATGAGTTACAGGGTCATTTATGATTTGAACAGTGGCGTAAGGGGTAATTTAAATGTTGGGATGAAGTTACAAATTAGGTTAAGGTAGCCAAGGAAAATATGAAAACAACAGTGACAAATAAAATCAAAGTCCATTGATGTTTTATAGTTAAAGTGAAAATCTAAGTAGAGAGTAAAACTTGTTGGGAATAAGAAGAGTTATCCAGTGTATAGCCAGCTAATGGCGAAGTGGCATCAGCGCTGGACTTCCTGAATTCGAATCCAGCCGGCTCCCTTGCATGCTGCTCATCCGTGCTGGGTTAAGAGCTGGTGATCTCTTTAAAAAAAAACTCACCCGACAGAAGGCAAAGACAAACCACTGCTGTAATTTGCCACGTACATGATTTCCCAATATGTCAGAAGTGGCGTGAAGGGAAATCGTCTGCCATTTGGAAATTCCAGATGTGACCTACTGACTACGATCCAGTGAATGGATGTAGAAGACGCAGTTAGAGTTTTTCAGGAATATTTCACAGGTAGCTTCACGAGAGGAAGTGAAGTCAATAATGTAGTTAATGTAACTGCTGTCGGATAAATCCATAAAGTGAACAAGGCAGGTCAGTAGTTAAAACGATGTTTTCCTTTATTAACTGAGCTGTAGAATATTACAGCAGAGAGATAAATATTGGAGATGTAGTTAACACTTTTGCAGCTTGAATATCATGTACAGTTCTGGTCACCACATTACAAAAAAGATGTGATTCCACTACATAAAAGTTTATAAAGGATGTTGCCAGGGCTGGTTAATTTTAGCTCTGAGGGAAGATAAGATAGTCTGCTGTTATTTTAGGCTGCAAGGGGATTTAATTAAGGTAAAATAATTATAAGGGTCCAATGGAGGTATCGGCAGATATCGAGAGAGGAACAGAAATGTAGACTGAGTTAAAGGGCAAAATCATTTTGAACGGCAGAGTAGGTTCATAAGACCAAGTGGCTGAATTCTATTATTTTTCTTTGTTCCTCTGGTGAGAAATTGCAGAACTCTGAGATGCAAAAGGATCTGTATTTTCTAATGCAGGTTTTGCAATGGACTTGATACAGGTTTGGTAAATAATTTGGAGAGATAGCAGAATGTCATTGTTTATTATGAGGCAAATTAATTACAAAAGCAGGAAGATTATGCTTATATTGGACATTGCTGAAACCACACGTCCTGTGCACAGTATTGATTTCCTATAAAGAGTATTCGTTACCCTTGGAAGTTTTCATGTTTTATTGTTTTACAACTTGAATCACAGTGGATATAATTTGGCTTTTTTTGACACTGATCAACAGGAAAAGACTCTTCATGTCAAAGTGAAAACAGACCTCTACAAAGTCATCTAAATTAATTACAAATATAAAACGCATAACAATTGATTGCATAAGTATTCAACTCCTTCAGGTCAGTATTTAGTAGATGCACCTTTGGCAGCAATTACAGCCTTGAGTCTGGGGATAGATTTCTATCAGCTTTGCACATCTGGACACTGCAACTTTTGCCCACTCTTCTTTACAAAACTACTCAAGCTCTGTCAGTTTGTATGGATATCATGAGTGAACAGCTCTTTACAAGTCCAGCCACAAATTCTCAGTTGCATTGTGGTCTGAACTCTGACTTGGCCACTCCAGCACATTAACTTTGTTGCATTTAAGTGATTCCTTTGTAGCTTTGGCTTTATGCTTTGGATCATTGTCTTGCTGGAAAACAAATCTTCTCTTAAGTTGCAATTCTCTTGCAGACTGCATCAGGTTTTCCTCCAGGATTTCCCTGTATTTTGCTGCATTCATTTTACCCACCACCTTCACAAGCCTTCCAGGGCCTACTGCAGTGTAGCATCCCCACAGCATGATGCAGCTACCGCCATGATAGCCAAAAAGCTCAATTTTGATTTAATCAGACCATAGAACCTTCTTTCAGCAGACTTCAGAGTCTCCCACATGCCTTCTGGCAAACTCTAGCCGAAATTTCATGGGAGAATTTTTCAACAGTGGCGTTCTCTTGGCCACTTTCCCATAAATCTGCACCCGAGCAACAGTTGTTGTTTTTGCTGTCTCTCCCATCTTAGCCTCTGAAGCTTGTAACTCCTCCAGAGTTGTCATAGGTCTCGGTGGCCTCCCTCACGAGTTCCCTTCTTACACGGTCACTCAGTTTTTGAAGATGGCTTGCTCTAGGCTGTGCCATATTCTTTGCATTTCTTGATGATTGACTTAACTGTACTCCAAGGGATATTTAGTGACTTGGAAGTTTTCTTCTATCCATCTCCTGACTTGTGTTTTTCAATAACCTTTTGATGGAATTTCTTGGAGTGTCTGTTTATTGTCATTTTGTTGTTTTTGCCAGGATACTGACTCACCAGCAGTTGGATCTTTCAGATACAAGTGTATTTTTATGACAATCAATTGAAACACCTTCACTGCACACAGGTCTCCAAAAACAGATCTCCATTTAACTAATTATGTAACTTATAAAGCCAATGCTGCACTAGTGATGATTTGGTGTGTCATACTAAAGGGGGGTGAATACTTATGCAATCAACTATTTTGTTTTTACGTTTGTAATTAATATAGATCGCTTTGTGGATATCTGTTTTCACTTTGAGACAATGAGTCTTTTTCTGTTGATCAGTGTCAAAAAAGCCAAATTAAATCTACTGTGATTCAATGTTGTAAAACAATAAAACATGAAAGCTTCTAAGGGGGGAGGTGAATACTTTATGTAAGGATGTAAATGCATTTGAAAAAGTTCAGACAAGATTTACTTGAGACATCTGGAATAGTCAGATTGTCTTGTGAGGAACTAATAGACAGGCAAAGTTTGTATCTGCCTGAGTTTAGAAGAGTGAGAGACAACTTGATTCATAAGTGATACAGCTTCAGGAGTTTTGGCATGTTGAAAATGGAGAGAATTTGACTTCTTTTGGGAAATTCTAGAACTAGGAGGTGAATGGCAAAAATAAGGGGTTGCCCATTAAAGGCAGAGATGAAGTGATTTTCTTCCCACTCATTTCAACAGTCATAAATCTTTAAAAGTCTTTTCCTCAGAGAACAATGGATGCTGAATCTTGTATATTTTTTATAGCAGAGGTGAATAGATTTATCACAAGCAAGGGGGTGAAAGGTTACTGGGCAAATCAGATTAGTCACAATCTTATTCAGTGACGTATCATACTGGAATGATCAATGCATTCAACTTGTACGTTGTGGCCCACAATGTTGTGCCAAACCAAATAAGTTAATAATCAAATGGCCAACTAAACTAATCCCAGTGCCTACACAATGTCCATATCCTATTTTCCTCATATTCATCTGTCTATCTAAATGTCTCTTAAGAGCACCTAACATACTGACCTCTACCACCACCCCAGGCAACGCATTCCGGGCAACCACCACACTTTGTGTAAAAAAAACCTAGCCTCTTACACCTCCTTTGAAATTACCTCCTCTCAAACTTAAATACATCCCTCTGTATCATACATTTCAATGATGGGAAAAAGATATTGTCTGTTTATATCTGTAGAAAGCTGTGTGCTGAGCCCTCTTCTGTACTCCCTTTTCACCTATGACTGCATTTCTGTACATGGTTCTAACTCCATAATCAAGTTCGCAGACAACACCATGGTGGTTGGCTTGATCAGAGGGGATGATGAGACGGCCTACAGGGATGAGGTCCAGCACTTGGCTGCATGGTGTGCCAACAACAACCTGGCCCTTAACACACAGAAGACCAAGGAGATCATTGTGAACTTCAGGCATGCTGGGAGCCACACTCATGTCCCCATCTACATGAATGGAGCTGTAGTGGAGCATGTATCAAACTTCCAATTCCTTGGTGTCCACATTTCCAATGATCTCACCTGGTCCCTGAACTCCTCCATCCTGATCAAAAAGGTGCAAAAGCACCTTTATTTCCTGCAGAGCATCAAGAAAGCTCACCTCTGCCCCAGGATACTGACGGACTTTTACTGCTGTACCATTGAGAGCATACTCACCAACTGCACCTCAGTGTGATATGGCAATTGTCCCGTATCGGACCGCAAAGCACTCCAGCGGGTGGTGAAAACTGCCCAGTAGATTATTGGCACCCAGTCGCCCACCATTGAGAATATCTACTATAAATGCTGCCTGGGCAGGGCGAAAAGCATTATCAAGGATGCATCTTTTTACTCTGGACTTTTTACCACGGACTTTTTACTCTCCTCCCATCCGGTAGGCACTACAGGAGCCTCCACTCCTGCACCAGCAGGCACAAGAAGAGCTTCTTCCCTGAGGCTGTGACCCTGCTGAACCTCATATCACAGCGCTAAGCAGTATTGCACCCATATTGTATCATCTCAGTACTTTTATATTTGTATACTGTAGCATTTACTTTTTATTTGTGGTTAGTTTGCAAATAACACTATTCTTTTCCACTTCTGGTTAGATGCTAACTGCATTTCATTGGCTTTGTATCTGTACTCGACACAATGACAATATAGTTGAATCTAATCTAATCTAAATCTATTCTTCTCATTATCTTATAAACCTCTATCAGGTCTTCCCTCATCCTCAGTTGCTCCAGAGAAAACAGAGCAAGTTTGTCTAACCTCTCCTGGTATATGTACAGAGATTTGTTTACACACCTCCAGAAAGAAGTACTATTTTGTTGAAAATTGAGTTAACCAGAGTGAAATTGTGCCTCCTTGGGAAATCTGTCTCCTCATTTTTCCATCAGATTTTCATACTCACTACATGTTTTTCCAATGTAAAACTTCCACAAAAGATGTCAGCAGTCATGCAGCTTGAAAATTTATCCAGAAGTGTGATTTTTTACCTTGTGAAAATAAATAAAATTTGTTAGAGTTTACATTGAGTAAAAATTCAGCTCAAATCATATACTATTACTAAGGAAGCTGAACAGATTTTTGTTACAAAAGTAGCTTTGACAGTTGAATTACACCAACTTCCAAAAGGCGTCTAAAATCACATAACTTATTATTTGTAAAGTTGCACTGTATTGTCCTCAGTGAATAATGTCATTGAATAAAAGACATCAACCTTCTATGCATAAGTCCCAACAAACTGTCATCTCAGTCTGAATTGACTGAACCACAGATGAAAAGAGTTAAATCATGAAAACAAGGTAATTTCTCACATGTAGGGAGGGAAATGGGGGCCAAGTATAGCAGCTGATTCCAAAGCTGTGCTATAAAGGCTCGGAGCGGGTCAGCCACAAGTCCACAGTTGAGATTGGTATAGGGAACAGTAGAACCCTTATAATGGGTAATAACCTACAGAGAGCTTAATTCAATATTTTCGAAAGATTGAGTTTCAGACTAACTGGCAGACCCTAGTGGAAATATATATATATATTCTCATGATAAAATGCAGTGGTATGTGGGAAGAATCTGAGTTTGCTTCATATTTATCAAAAGGTTCTAGGGAATTTATATAAATAGAATTAAGAAAATATTGTCATTATGAGTATTGAACAGAACAATTGGAATGGAATCATTGAACTTTATAGATGGCCATATGGTCTGTTTCTCCTATCTTCAGTTTGGAAAAGAGTACTCCACATTGTCACTTTGTGAAGCATAACCCTGTAAGTTTCTCAGTGTTAAGTACCTATCAGCTCCTTTCTAAAATAGTCAGATCACTCCACCTTTCAAGTTGAGCACCATGCACCTTTATTACTCTACAACTGACAGAATATCCTCCTCACTTTATCCTTTACTTTTGGGCAGAATTTAGTGTGAAGCCTGATCAAGACCTATCAAAAAAAAAACAACTGCTATGAAATTTCCAATTTACATAGGGACTGCCTGCTTTTCCTAATAGATCTTGTCCATTGGAACTTCTGCACTTAATATAGTGTACAGTATCTGTATATACAACATGAGGCTAATTCAAAGTAGATTGTTTTTGTAATTTACAGTGTAATGGACGTAACAAAGTAGTGGCACTAAACAAGAAATCAATATACTTATCTCTACATATTAAAAATGGTTTAAGCAGTGAGAAGCATAACAACTATAAAATTGTTCAATCAGCACAATTTACTTAATTGGCTTTAAACTCACAACATGCCTCATTGTGTTTTGGCTCTTTAACAGATTTTGCAGCAGTGACAGTTACACCCAATAATACATCTCCAAGTTATGAACATAACATTTAAATCCTGCTGGTGCTGTGACAAGTGTGATGTCACGATCTGCATGAATTTCAAATGCTGCAGCAAACATGGAACAGTGAATTGTGGATAACATTCTGTTGAAGTGTTGCCAAATAGACCTTGCACCACAGTAGTCAGCAGAAGTAGTTCTTGTAGCTTAACAAAGTAAACAAAATCCTTTCTTGTTTCCTTGCCTAATACCTTGGCAGAGATGTGTGATTTCAGAGTATGGATGCTGGGGAGAAGGTAACAAGAAGAAAATGCAAATCAGTATTTGCAATTCCTTTTAATTTTTCCACAGCTGCACCATTTTTGCACATCAGCATAATCCATAGCGATGATGGAATTTGTGTATACTCAGAACCTGAAACAAAATAGAGATACTGGAAAGGTAGTGCAGGTTAATGTCTATGAAACATAAAAACACAGGTCAGTGATTCATACTGAATGTATCATTCCCCTGAAGGACTACACTGAAGATTTACATTTCTCCTCAGAAGTGCTCTACTGGCTTCTGTCTTTTCAATATTCTTCACTAGTGATGCTGAAGCACCATTTGCCCAAAGTTAGAAGATTTAGAATCCCCCTCTCTGTTTGTTTAGAGGGGCAGATGATTGTCTTATTTTGTGACACTTTATATACTCCTTCCAGGATCTGTGTACTGCCAGTAGGTGACAACAGTGTTAGGAGCAAAATGGCATGCAGAAGGAACCCACAATGGATTACATCATATATAAATCTTCAATGAAACTACACTGACTCATTATATCTCTTGCCATTTATGTACTGATAGTGGACCAAGAATTTCTTAGTACAGTGATTAAACATGCCAATATGTACAGATGCTGACCTCTCTGTGCACCAGAGTAAAATATATTGGAAAAGAGAAAGAAACACTGCTTACATTATTGTTTTAACATCTGTCCAAAGGTTCAACGATTCATTTATTAAAGTGTACAACTCTGAAATTCTTCTCCTCCAGATAGCCACGAAACCAAGAAAGAAAAGAATGGCAGCATGATTATCAACCCCCAAATCCCAGCTCCCCACACAAAAGATGAACAAAAATGGAACAGGCACATCAACCCCTAAGTCCCCTCTCCCCGCACAGAAAGAAACAAAAAACACAAAATATAAAAAAAGACTGAAAAAAGTCTATTGTCCAAGAAAAAGTCCTTACTCATAACTATTATGACTCTCAATCCTAATTTAAAAGGCTAGAGAATAAAATGTCAATCACTTATTTTAATTTCATCAATGTACATATCAAAATTAGATTGAGATATGTGATCTAGCAAGCCTAATACAAAAAAAGCTAATTGGTAATGTATAATACACTGTTGCAACTATTGATTCCTTTTGCTATAGTTAATTTATATTTGTAAATAAAATTAATTAAAATATTTCTTATACTTTATGACAAAAGAACTGATAGTTTTATTTATAAAACTTGGGAGAGTATAATTATTTTGTGTGATGAATTAGATTAATTAAATATAAACCATAAATTGTTAATCATAAACACAAGAGATTCTGCAGAAGCTGATGAAGGGTCTTGGCCCAAAACATTGACAGTTTATTTCTCTCCATAGATGCTGACTGATCCACTGAGTTCCTTAAGCATTTTGTGTGTGTTGCTATAAACTGTTAATTTCTAGATAATATCTTCAAATCTTAAAAGTTATAAATATTACAGTTATGTAGCTTGGAGAATATAGCTTTGGGTAATGTAGCTGTGATAATAACTAAAACACATGCCTGTGAAATATGTTAATTCTGAATATATTCTTTGGAGATCTCTCTAAAAATAGAGTAAGAATCTATTTAAATGTTTAAGAACCAGCCAAATGTGACTTACATTATAGATTTGCAGATCAGGTTTTATAGAATTGATTGAATGCAGTGTAAATTTGAACCTGCTTGGCTTTCTCTTCTTCAACCAGTTTGCAGAGGCAGCAGAAGTGGAAAGCAACTTGGGGACAAGGATTAATTTGTCTGTATTACCCTTAGCAAATTTGTTAGAAGCTTCCTTACCTCTGAATCAGGAGGTGGTGAATTCCAGTCCCACCTTAAGAGACTTGAGCACATAATCGAGCTGCGTCTCCAATGCAGCGCTGAGGTGTGCGACAGATGTTAAAATAAGGCCCCATCTATCTTTTATAGGCTGGAAGTTTTCTGTTATTTACTACTACCATCAGTTACTAATCTGAAAATCATTTTTGAAACATCTACAGTAAACCCGGGAACATCCATCAAGGATTCCTGTTGTTGTGACATCCATGTCTACGTAATGGTCACAATGTCATAATTTCATGTACTAACCCATACTTAAATTCATCACCCATGTTCCTGATACTTCTTGCATTCAAATAGATATATTTCAACCTATCTAACTGACTGCAATTTTGCCCTATTGCTTATCCTTTCTCACAGTCTCTCTAACTGCTCCATCTACCTTTCTACCAAATGCCCCATTCTGCTTTTTAACTTCCTACCTAGATCCCAAAATTAACTCTTTAGGATCTCATCCCTTTTCCTATCTATGTAATTGCTGCTAATATGACTTCTACATACTCACCCCCCCTCACCCCTTAAGAATGCTGTGGACTCAAATTGATATGTCCTTGACCCTGGCATCTGGAAGGCAACATACCATCTGTCACATCTGCAAAATCTGCTGTCTTTTCCCCTAATAAGATCATAAGATATAGGAGCAGAAGTAGGCTATTCGGCCCTTTGAGTCTGCTCCACAATTCAATCATGGGCTGATCCAATTCTTCCAGTCATCCTCGCTCCCCTGCCTCCTCCCCATCCCCTTTGATGCCCTGGCTAATCAAGAATCTATCTATCTCTGCCTTAAATGTACCCAATGACTTGGCGTCCATAGATTTACCATCCTCTGACAAGTAATTTTGTAGAGTCATAGAATCTTAGAAATCTATAGCACAATACAGACCCTTGGGCCCACAATGTTGTGCCGAGCATGGAACCTACTCTAGAAACTGCCTAGAATTTCCCTGCTGCATTGCCCTCTATTTTATTAAGCTCCATGTGCCTATCTAAGATTCTCTTAGCTTTTCTAAATGGATGTCCTTCAATCCTGAAGTCGTGCCCTCCTGTCCTAGAATCCCCTACCATGGGAAATAACTTTGACATATCTAATCTGTTCAGGCCTTTTAACATTCAGAATGTTTCTATGAGATCCCCCCTCATTCTCCTGAACTCCAGGGAATATAGCCCAAGTGCTGCCAAATGTTCTTCATACAGTAACCCTTTCATTCCTGGAATCATTCTCGTGAATCTTCTCTGAACCCTCTCCAATGTCAGTATATCCTTTCTAAAATAAGGAACCTAATACTGCACACAATACTCCAAGTGTAGTCTCACGAGTGCCTTATAGAGCCTCAACATCACATTTCAGCTCTTATATTCTATACCTCTAGAAATGAATGCCAACATGGCAGTCACCTTTTTTCACTACCGATTCAACCTGGAAGTTAACTTATAGGGTATCCTGCACAAGGACTCCCAAGTCCCTTTGCATCTCTGCATTTTGAATTCTCTCCCCATCTAAATAATAGTTTGTCTGTTTATTTCTTCGACCAAAGTGCATAACCATACACTTTCCAGCATTGTATTTCATTTGCCTAATGAAACTTCTTTCACCACCACTCTCCTTCCCCCTTTCTTCTGAGCCACTAAGCCAAAGACCAGGTCACAGCAGCCTTCCCTTGGTAGGTTCCCCCCCCCCCCCCCGCCCCACGCACAACTGTATCCAAAGTATTAAATTTGTTATTGAAGGGGAACAATCACTGGGGTACTCTGCAGTTATCTGCCTGTTCCCTTTCCCTCTTCGGACAATCACCTAGCTACCTGACTCCTGCAACTCAGGGATGACTATCTCTCTGAAGCTCCCAAATGAGCCAAAGTTCATCCAGCTCCAGCTCGGTACTGTAACCCAGCCTGTAAGGAGCTGCATGCAGATGCACTTCTCATAGATGTAGCAATCAGCAAGATTGGAGGTCAACATCTTTGTTCTTCACCCCAAAGACATGTTGAAAATTGAACAAAGCACATCTGGCGCATTCAGAGGTCAACAGAATATACACTGACAATGAATTGACAGTGAGACGTGTACAATAATCTCACCAAATAAGAATTTACATTTAAACATACTTATAAATATTTTTCTCTGATACTTTAGTGAGTGGTGTTATTCTATCATCCGCATGTTTATATTTTGAATGTATTATTTCTGTATCTAATTTAGATATCAGTTTATTAGAACCACCACACTGTCAGTGTGTTATAATCCAATAATAGCAGATTTATTGAGCCTGAATTTTCACTCCAATTCTGAAACTTGGTTCCTGTGAATTGTAATGAAAATTGTAGCAATTTGACCAACCATTCGGTTTCAATCGGATCTTGGGTAATGATCCTTGTCTGGTTTCAGTGATGATTTTGACAGTAAATCCCAGCATTACTGTTAATTTCCAGTGCTATCAATTACTGGTCGTTAGTGAAATTTGTCATGGTGTTTGCTTTTGCAGTTACTGTGGCATATAATTCAGAAAGTTTCTGCCCCTTGTTTACAATGCAATTTTTATTTAGACTTTGAGAAAGATTATCAATTATTTGGTACTTGAATGCATCTCAGAGCACTTTGGTGAAACACTTTTGGAGTGTGAGTACTTGCTCATAATTTGATATCCACCAGCCAAAGTAGCTTTCATAATGCACAGCATGGCATTTTATTTTAATTCTGTTGATGTCAGTGTACTGAGGATAATTCCCTTACAGTAGTTGAATGGAATGTTTTTTTACCCGTCTGAGATCAAGAGGAGTAGGAAAGGGACACATAGAGTGGCATAATAGAATTTAGGATCACTGGATAGAGAAACAAAATCAGCACTTCAAATGACCTTTCATTAGAAGTAGAAAAAGTCAAAATTCAAATGTGTTGTAGGAAAGAGGGAGAAGTGGAGAAGGCTGTGGGATTGTCTATCCAAAGTCTGATTTTTGACCATACATTGAAGATGCTCACTGATTTTGATTGACCTTATTTTATTTGCTTTTGACGTTCCTTCAAAATTACAGGTCACTAAGATTACGCTCATGAGGAACATTTAGATGGACTTAAATGTGTCTCTTCAACTGCTTTCAAAAATCACATGCAATCTAGTGATAAAGATCAGAATGCAGGAGTCAGGAGAGCAGGACAAATGATAGGGAGAAGTACTGACGCAGCGACAGAAAGTCAGCAGACAGAAGAATAGAATTTATGATATAGATAGTCCTGGTGTTTAAATTTGTATTCTTTTCATGTCAGAACCACAAAATATGAACTGTGAAAACCATATCTTTGATTTATAGATTGATTTATGACCTTTACAAATGTTAGTCTCCTTTGAGAAATATAACTGTACCATTGCTATTATACTACTTGCAAGGTAATATGAAAATAATTAACTTGCAAATACATTAATAAAATATAATGTTTTCAATTTGTAGATGACAAAATATAATACTTAAAGCAGCTAAATTTTAATGCTAGTCTTTTAAAAAGGTTGACATATAATGCTGAATTTAGTAAGTAGATGATACATATCCAGTCAGTAAGAATCATTTGTAAGCAGCCATTTTGTTATGGTGAGCTGAAACAGCCATTGCCTATAGGTCAGCTGACAACCAATCCCAGGCTCACTGTCACTTGTTGGTCAATATTCCTATCAACATCGCAAATGTTTTAGGATAAACCGTTTAAGTAATTATGCTTTGGGATGTACAGTTGAGTTTGAGATTTTTGTAATTGTGTGGTCCTACTGAATAAAGGTTTATTTCAAGTTCTGGCTTTCCTCTGTCTCCTGGCTTTGGGGTTTCATCAGTAGTTATAGGAGAGTAAACACATCGCTTGTTTTACCAGATATCTTGTGAACTTGCATCTCTTCAACACCTCCCAGGAGGATTGCTGGATTTTTGTCACTGTTCCAAACTGGCTGTGACCTTGACCCTTTCGCTGGGATGAGGATCATTAGATGACTGGTCAAGATTGCAATACGCTTTCCCCCCATGAAAAGCAGGATCACTGTTGCCAAGACATGCTGCAGTTGCTCAAAGGAAGTCAAGGGGCAGTGTAAGTTGTTTGGATAACCCCTAAATTGGTGTGGAGTATTTATCTGACAAATGGGCTCCTTCCCCTCCAGATGTGACCCTACTAACCCACAACAATGCTCTCTGTGCATTGCCGCCCATTTCATGGTACAGTGTATCACAGGAGTGGGGAAAGCTACGTTTCCAGCTGGGAGCATGAAATAAAGTAGGCAGCTGTAAAATCTCACTTACCCTGGTCTTTCCACTATTTCCACTGTCATAGAGTGCAAGGATAGGAACAATCCAAGCCATAGGTTGTAATAAATAACTAAGTGCCTTAGGGCCTCTTTGTAATTAAATCTTACTAATTGTGTGGCAAAGGAAATAAAAAGTAAGGATATTTATATGTGATTGTTATTTCTGTTCCTTCCATTGATTCTAATCAATTATGACTATTTTCCTTCAACGTTACAAATAAAAGGACCAGTGTCATGCAAATACTTCATATAATAAATCCTGGCATCAATGGTATGTCTGACATTTGTAGAGGTTGTTTAACAGCTTTATACTCTTCTGGTGTCTGCTTTTTCGGGCTGTTCGTACAACTGTCTGCTGAGTTCAAGGGCAAAGTTGTCACCAATTTCAGATGATGCTGGAATGCACAAACAAGGTTAGTCATGCAATCATCTCTGGTCTGGCTAATCAACATCACATGCCTGAGGACCCTGATTTTAAATTGCTGGCATGGCGAGATCTGAGAACTACCAATTTTCATTAGGCAATTTTCAAGGGTAACCATACTTCTAAGTTTTTAATCTGTATCACTGACATTGACTAATAGGTACTGGAGAAGTTTTTTTCCCTACTGCGGTCACTTTGCTGAACAGTTAACTGCCGGTTAACTGTCGGCTAACTATTACTTGGATTGCACTACCTGTATGTATAATCTATATTTTCATTTATATTTATCATTATTATTGTTATGAGCAGAGAGACAACATCTGCCGGAAGTAAATTCCTTGTATGTGCACAGGTACTTGGCGATTAAAGTCTGATTCTGATTCTGATTCTGATTGAGCTTCTAGTGGTTTATCAATTAGTGTTCACTCATTCTGCTAGGTGAGGGGAGTCTTAAATTCAACACCTTAAACTATCCTCATCCTGCGTCAGCTCTCCCTGATAAACATTCCTCTTGATCTCACCATTCCATTCTCCTTAAAGTGAATTCATTTTCATCAAATTGCATTTTGCTCCATAATAACTCAGATTTGTTGATTAGAATATTGTAGATTGCATTCAAGGAACACTTCTAAAAGATGTATCTTGTTCAGTGAATAAAACCCAATGATATTTGCAAGTTAAATGATCAACCATTTGTCCGCATAAGCAGCTGCAGTGTTTAACTATAATACACTGATCAAATAGAAAGCAATGAATTAGAAGCTTACCTGGAAATAATTCAATAATTATTTTATGCTCCTCCCAACCACCCTTTGGCAAACTATGAGTTATTTGAAAACATGAATTATTTAATAGAAATAGGCACAACTTGGGGAACTGGGATAGAAATTGGATGAGCAACACACACAAAATGCTGGAGGAACTCAGCAGGCTAGTTTGGAAAAGAGTAAACAGTCAACGTTTCAGGCTGAGCCCCTTCATCAGATTTTCTCATGTTTGTAGAAATTGGATTAGCTATTCAGAACTAAAATTTTACCAGCTTTTAATCTTTTGCTGAGATAGAGACCAACAACTTTGGAAGTGCCCATTTCATAAACAGTGGAATGTCCTATGTTATATATGTTTATGCTTCTAATGTATGTTCTGAACCATCAATGAGCTATTCTGGACAAAATTTATGAAGGAAACTGTTTAGGAATAGGTATGTAGTCTTCCTGTAGAACTTGGCATGTTTAAAAATCACTCAGGTTCTGCAACTTTTGAGAGAGTAAACAGCTTTAAGTTCCTTGGCATTCATGTCACCGAGGACCACACGTAGTCTGTACACACCAGCTGTGTGGTGAAAACGCATATCAGCACCTCTTTCACCTCAGATGGTTGAGGAAGTTTGGTATAGGCCCCAAAATCCAAAGAGTTTTCTACAGGGGCACAACTGAGAGCATACTGATTGGCTGCATCACTGCCTGGTATGGGAACTGTACCTCCCTTAATCACAGGACTCTGCAGAGTGGTGTGGATAGCCCAGGATATCTGTAGTTGTGAACTTCCCATGCTTCAGTACATTTACAAGGACTGGTGTGTAAAAAGGGCATTGGGAACCCGAGTCAGCCCAACCACAATCTATTCCAGCTGCTACCATCTGGAAAATGGTACCGCAGCATAAAAGCCAGGACCAACAGGCTCAGGAATAGCTACTTCCACCAGGCCATCAGGCTGATGAACTCACGTTGATTTGAGTGTACTCTATGTTACATTGACTGTTCTATTTATTATAAATTACAATGATTGCACATTGGACATTTAAACAGAGATGTAACGTAAAGATTTTTACTCCTCATGTATGTGAAGGATGTAAGAAATAGTCAATTGAATTCAATTCAACTTTTCGGTAATTTCTTGTAGTTTAAAACAATGGTACAGCCAGAAGTTGCAGGTAGTGATAGGCCACTTGCATTCATAGTTGACCATTCAGGTAAGTTCAAACACCCCTATTTATAATTCCCACTGTATCATCCAGCAGGCTGATCCTAAATGACAAGGTCTTAAGTTGCAAAGGGCCATGTTTATTGCAGTGCTGCAGTGTTGACAAACAGATAGTCAAAACAAACTCCTTCCACTTAAATGCTGAAGAAACTGACAGCTGGCTACCTACAGCATTTATTAAATCTGTCAAGGACATGAAATGCATATTAATGTCCCTGATAGATAAACAACTAAAAGTGATAAAACAACCCAAAATAATGACTAAAAATAAATTAAAATGCAAGTAAAATTAATAAGCAACTAAAAATAAATTAAAATGCAAGTAAAATTAATAAGCAATATACTTACTTTTGTCCTTTGCATCCATCCCTCTCTACTGAAATGAATGTAATTGCAGTTCCTGTGTTAGGATAACCTGACACAGATTCAACAGTTAGGTTCCCTGACAGAAGTGTTAGGGAACTAAACCAAGTTTACATTTTACCATCGTGTCAAGACAGATTTGGGTAAATTCCTTTGTGGCTTGGGATTCCTGCCTTCCAAATACTTATAGGGCCAAATGCCGGCAGTTTAATTCAGAACAATGCCATTTCTTACTAAGATCTGATCCTACATTCAAAGTTCAAAGTACATTTATTATCAAAGTATAAATACATTATACAACCTTGAGATTTGACTCCTTACAGGCAGCCACAAAACAAGAAACCCAAAAGAACCCGTAAAAAGGGACTGACAAACACCCAATATGCAGAGAAAGAGAAAAACACAATAAAATAAGTAAATATCATTTGAAAAGCTTCAACAAATATTTGCCCTGTAGAGGGTTAAATGTGTTTTTTTTTAATTGTTCCAGGGAAAAAAATTAAAACCAATATAGAAATAGAATACATTCTCTTGTAGAGTTACTCATTGAGATGTATTGAAAACATACTTTATCACTTGTTTACAGCTCCAGCTGGGCTTGGGTAGAAATGTTATAGTCACTGAAATTGTATTTCATTCTGCTTTAGAAACCCATATTTTATTTCCATGTTTCCTTGTATAACAGTTGTAAAATTTAGGTCAAAAAGAGCATATTCAAGTGTCAAGTGCCAAGTAATTTTTAGTCTAAGATTTGAAAGAGCAGCTCCACCTCAAAATTTATAATCTGCTTGTCTCCTGAGTCTGATGAATAGATTTACAGGAGCTGAATTACCCATTTTTGTCTCTTTTAACAAAAAGTAAAAGGCCAGTGCTGAGATGCTATCTTTGCTTCACATCTACTTTCTTCCAAAAAAAACAAAAGACAATACATTTCAGTACATGAAATCTTGATTTATTATTCCCTGTTTTATGAGAAAATATAGCACATCTGTTCCAATTTTGACATATTTATGGTTTTAGAGCTTTGAAATGCACTGAAAACCATGATGATAATTGACAATTTAATTGCATAATAGTGTAAACAAATTCTTTCATTTGGGCCTCCTGCTTCTGTTAGTAACTTAAACTAATTAAATGGGAACTGCAGTACTCTGAAGAGCCTTCTAACCATACTGACAGCTGCGCTCTTCAATTACTTCAAAGCCTGTCATCTGTTCTATCTAAATTGGTGAACTGTACAAAGGAATATATCATTTTTTAAAACAGTTTTCGTACAGCAGCAGTAAAGCAAGAGGCACATTTTGCCACGGACCTTCGCTTCTATGATTCCTCAACAGATCATTGCTGTTATTTCATTTGTATACAGGTCCTGGGATAGTACATTCTTCAGCACACTATATAAAAATATAGTCCGTGCTAAATATCTGAGTAACTATCTGTTTAAAAAAAAGACTGCTGGGAACATTCACTAAGCCAGGCAGCATCTGTAATGAAGGAAGCAGACTTAAAGTATCGCACACAAAATGCTGGAGGAACCAGCAGGTCAAGTACCGTAGATTCCGGATTTTAAGCCGCTACTTTTTTCCCACATTTTGAACAGCTTTGAACTTTGCGGCCAATAATCCGAAGCGGCTAATGCAAGGTTTTTTTCATGCCGCCTCGTAAACATTTTGCCTCGTAACAGTAGACCAATAAAATTGATGAGTAGTTCACAGAGGTCCAATGAAATTGTACGATAAATCAAGCGCACTTTCACAATTAAATTATTGTAAATCAGTCATTTGTACTCACCCTCATCAACATGGAAAACACTCGAAGCATTGTGCTACCTACCCTACTTAGTTTAAACTATATTTGTTTTCTGTACTACATCGCGGGATGCTATGACGTCACACCCGGTTTCGCGGCGTCTTGTGGGAAAATGCCGTTTGCGATGAAACGGGACGGAGGGGGGAGCGGATTCCGCGAGCGGCTTTGGATCCGAGCGAAATCTGCTTTTAAATGCCGTCTGCGATGAAACGGGACGGAGGGGGGAGCGGATTCCGCGAGCGGCTTTGGATCCGAGCGAAATCTGCTTTTAAATGCCGTCTGCGATGAAACGGAAAGGAGGGGGGGAGCGGATTCCGCGAGCGGCTTTGGATCCGAGCGAAATCTGCTTTTAAGTTAAAGGTATCAATAACTTTTCCTGGTAGGCTGCAGTATATATATTTTTTACCAGTCGTTAGGAGATATTGGAATGTTGTTCAGTAAAGAAGTATACGCAACGTATATTTAAAAGTAGCCGCGTACGGGCACGGTTCGAAAAAAAGCATTTGCAATATGTATTTGTTTTTGTTACCATATGGATTTAATTAAAAGTTAAAAAAATCCTCACGTGTAATATCTTTCTGTGTAAATATCTCATATTACAACGTGGGACACCTGCGGCCGAAAATCCGGTGCGGCCTAAAATCCGGTGCGGCCTTTACATTTAAAAAAATGATTTTATTTCTAAAATTAGTGCCAGCGGCTTAAAATCAGGTGCGCTCTGTAGTCCGGAATCTACGGTAACATCTATGGAAAAAACTAAACAGTCAACGTTTCAAGCCTCGACCCTTCTTAAAGTATGATTTCAATAGATTACTAACCTAAAACATAAATTCTGTATTTCTTTTCACAGTTACTGCTTGACTTGCTGGGTACAGTATTCCCAGAATTTTCCATTTTAAATTTTGATTTCCAGTGCATGTATTGATGTATTTGAATTATGAATTGCTGGATAATATTGAATCCTGTGCATTGGATACAATCAATCAGAATGGTCTCTACTGTACATACTGTACGTATAGAAATTTGGTGATACCGAATCTCCAACTCCTAATATCGTAGAACCACTGGCATGCTTTTCTCAGCATTGCATCAATGTGATGATCCTAGGATAGATCCTCAGTAACATAATGCCCAGTAACTTGAAGCTACTCAGCCTTTCCACACCTAACTCCTCAGTGAGGACTGGTATGTGTTCTCCGATTTCCGTTTCCTGAAGTCCATAATCAAATCTTTGGTTTTGTTGGTATTGATGCCAGGTTTTGTGAGGGCATACCCTCCCTGTCATCAAAGACATCTTCAAGCCATCATAGCTGTTCTTTTCTTTCTTAATTTCGTGGCTGTCTGGAGAAGAAGAATTTCAAAGTTGTATACTTTGATAATAAGTAAACCTTTGAACCTTTGAAGAGGTGATGCCTCAAGAAGGTATCAATAAAGACATTCAACATCCAGGACATGCCCTCTTCTCATTACTACCATCATGCCGGAGGTACAGCAACCCGAAGACCCACACTCAAGGAACAACTTCTTCCCCTTCACCATCAGATTTCTCAACAGTTCATGAACATTACCTCATTTTCATCCTTTTTCTACTATTCAAATTTCAAAGTAAATTTATTATCAAAGTACACATAGGTCACTATATACAATCCTGAGATTTATTTACTTTTATAATTTATAGTAATTTTTATGTATTGCACTGTACTGCTGCTGCAAAACAACAAACTTCACTACATATGTCAGTGATAATAAACTTAATTCTCATTCTCCCAGTAATGTCCAACTTTATGTAACTGATATTTAGTTAAATAAGCATATCAAAGGATTTGGAGTTAAGAAAAATACTGTTAGAGGACTTAAGGTGCAGATCAGCAGTGATTCACTTCAGGCAGAGGAGGCTTGAAAGCCTATTCATGCTCTATGGGTTGTTCCTTTGATGTTCTAGTGCAGGGGTGTCAAACTCATTTTAGGTCACGGGCCGGATCAGTCGGACGCGTGCGAACGCAGCTTTCGTTGCCTCCGTTTTTTCAGCCTGCTCTCATGTGTCTCAGTCTCTGCTATAACTACAAAGTGTTTCACTTTACAAATTCCGTTTCTTATGAAGAAGACTGCCGAATAAACACTAAAAACCCTGAAAACCTGGTACCTGAATAAACTCAGCATTAACCATATCATACGCCATAGGCGCTTCGATTACTGGGGCCAGCTTTAATAGTAATTAGATATTATCTCGCAGGCCAAAGATAATTCCACCGCAGGCCGGATTTGGCCCGCGGGCCTTGAGTTTGACATATATGATCTAGTGGAAGCCACCTTTGTAAGTAGTATCATTTCTGGTGAAAAAACATCAAGATATTCATTTTACATTCCATTTCTAATTGCCATCAGATTAATCAAAGGAGTACTGCAACTTGATAAATACAACTTTATTCTTTTGAATTACCTACAGATGGTGTGGATGCTACACATGTTGTATATGTGATAATTTCTGAAGAAATTACATCATCCAGTTTGGTTTCAGTATCATAACATATTTGTGGATTAATTTGACAATTTTCTCAATTTGGGAAATCAGCAACTCTTCCCTGCTAAGTGCCTGAAAAGATCCAATAAGTGTGTGCAGTGATTAATTTACAGATCTAACAGAGTTTTGGTTTGTCAATCCAGAGCCTTGATTTCAAATTCCATCATGGCAGATGGGGAACTTAAATTAAAATAGTTAAATTAATCTGTAATTAAAGTTGGCCTTTGTAAATTATTGGATTGTTGTCAAAAAAAATCAATCAATAATGTACTTCAAAGGAGGAGGTCTTAAGGTCTTTAAGAGATTCCAGCTCCACCAATGATGCTGAGTCATAACTGCCTCCTTGGTTCAGTGCCAATTGGGGATGTACAATAAATTCTTAAATTGCAGATCAAAAAATCTCTATGCTTTAGGTGTTTTATGCATGTAATAACTGAAACCACGTGAAGCACAGAGCTCCTCCAGCTCAAAGCCATTTCTGATAATCACACCAGGCTGCAAACAGCCTTCCCTCCATCCTACCCAGCCAACTGGATACATAGGACACTACCTTAAAGATGCCTTATGGTGACATTTTTGGAACTTGGATCATCATTTAGGCAAACAACAGTGGGGATGAGGCAACTGAAATGAGGCCTGAGGTCTTATTTTGGGTCCAGATTAAGGTCAAGTTGCAGCCTTCTTGACCTAGAAAGAACCCTGATGGTTTTACTCCATTGCCTTTAAAATGGAAAGGATTATCAGGTTAACTTTGCAGAAATAACTTGGTAAATCAGATGAAAGAGTATCCAAAGGCATTTTATACATTCATTAAAAAAAGAATGTTAACCAGGGAACGGGCTAGACCACTCAAGGGCATGGGAGGGAAACTATTCCTAGAACACAGGAAATAGACAAGCTATATACTTCACATCTGTATTCACCAAGAGGAAGCCTGTGGAAGTTAATGACATCAGGAAGACATTTGCTGATATTCCATGGTATATTGATATCAACAGAGAGGTTCTTGGGGCTTTTGAAGAACATTAAAATGGTTAAGTCCCCAGGGCCTGATGAGGACTTATCCATCTAAATGTTCTTCAAGAGTCCTGATGAAGGGTCGTGGCCTGTAACATCAACTGTTCATTTCCCTTGATAGATGCTGCCTGACCAGTTAAGTTCTTTCAGCATTTTTATATGTGCTAATAGAATCTATCCCAGGTTATTCAGAGAGGTAAGCATGAGATTTCTGGAGCCTTGTCAGAGATCTGTATCCTCTTTAGCCACGGATAAGCCTGGAGAATAGCCTGTTTCTTTGTTTAAGAAAGACAATAGAAGCAAACCAGAAAATTATAAGCCTACTCACCTGGAGAGGGTTTACTCTCATCTAGAAAATCATAGATTTAGTAGGCATAATCAGCATGGCTTTGTGTAGGTAGGTCACATCTTAACAGACTTGATTGAGTTTGTTGAGGCAGAGGCAAAGATGAATGATAAGTGTACGGCAGTGGATGTTGTCTGTGTGGACTTGATTAAAGCTTGTGACAAAGTCCATTATAATAGGCTGATCTGGAAGATTAAAGTACTGGGGACCAAGTGAGATCTGGTAGATTGAATTCAAAATTGTCCTGGCCACAGAAGACCAAGGGTAGTGGTGGAGGAATTCCACAATAATTGAAGGAACTCTGAGTAGTGAGGAAGGGAGTCGAAGAAATCAGCAGAATATAGACCAGTTGGTAATGATGGCAGAGAAATGGCTGCTGGAGTTTAATCCAGACAACTATGAGGTATTGCACTTTGGGAGATCAAATGTAAGAGGAAAGTACAGATCTTGGGATTCAAGTACACAGCTCCCTGAAAGCTGCAACGTAAGTAAATGGGGCGAAGAAGAAAGTGTTTGGCATTGGTTATGGTGTAGAGTATAAAAGTCAGACATTGCATTTATACAAAACTTTATTTAGGCCACATCTGGAGTGTTGTGTGCAGCTTCGGTTGCCTCGTTGCAGGAAGTTTGATGTTGATTTACACAGCAATTTTTTTTTACACAGATGCCTGTAACTCACTGCCAGGAGAAGTGTTGAAACATGTGGTAGCAACTTTTAAGAGGCATTTAGATAGGCATGAACAGTAAGGAACTGAGGGATACAGATCACATGCAGGGAAATGTGTAGTTTAAATCTAGTCAGCACAGACTTTCTGGGCCGAAGGACCTGTCATTGCGCTGGTACTGTCCTATGTTCTGAAGTGACTAGGTTTTTAAATATAAACTAGTATTTATTGTTACAAAAGAAGTACAAGGTTAAAATATCAGTTTATTTTTCCAGTTATGCAATATAATTTTACAGATCTCAACTACTTACTTACTTTTGTTTTTTTATTAACACCAAATTACAATGCAGTCTGAGATGCTTTAAATTCAGAGGCTCCAGTTTGATTGTCATGCAGATTAATACTGTCAGACCCAGGAGATGAATGATACATTCTACATTTCTTCATTCTTGTTTCAAGGACAATTTACCCCCTGCAGATATTACTGATGTTTTAAATTACCTTAATGTGTCAGATTGGATAATTTGCTAATGCAGTGTGATAATTTTCACCCAAGGCTCTATTGTGTGCAATGGTTGACCAGACTCTGTCATTCACCACACAATTATGCATAAATGTAAAGCTAATTTTGAAATTGCTGTGAGGATTTACATTGACCATATTTGCAGTTCATTCCTTGAGCAGCAAATGTTACTGCTCTTATGTTAACCATTCCCTTTGCCAGCATTTGCTGTCAATTTGAATGCAATTCGAGTTACAGAATGAATTAGTCAATCTTAGGTATTAAATCAAGCAGAACTTCACAGTAAATTTCAAATTGTATCAAAAGTATTCAAAGACTGGTAAAAAGCAGGGAGCTGTTTACTAATCGATATTGCATCAAATAATGTGTTTAGTCACCCATATATAGAATCTGTTAAATCAAAAAACATTTATTCAAATGAATGATTATGTATCCCTACTGGTGGTAAATATGTCATTTTAATGTTTTGTGATCATCATTATGCTAACTAAGATCAAAGATTTCAATCTAAGGAACAAACATTATTTTCAACTTTTGATACGTAGGGTTCATGCTAAGTGCTCAAAACACTGTAGGGTGGCATGGCAGTGTAGCCCTTCGCATATAACTTTACAGCACTAGCTGTCACCAATAGGAGCTCGATTCCTGCCACTGTCTGTGAGGAGCTTGTAAGTTCTCTACCTGACCGCGTGGATTTCCTCCCACATTCCAAAGATGTACAGTAGTGTTAGTAAGTTGTGGGCATACTATCATGGCGCTGGAAGTGTGGCGACATTTGAGAGCTTCCCAGCACAATCCTCGCTGATTTGATTTGACACAAACAGCGCTTTTCACTGTATGTTTCTCTTGATGTACATGTGACAAAGTTTATCTTTGTCTTTAGTAACATGTTGTGACCATGTTTTAACAAGGCTGAAGTTTCAGTTTCTGTGTGTCTATTGCCATCTTTCAGTACTGCTGGTGTTCAGTGCCACTTGATAGTGGTGGTTTTATGCTGTGATTAATATGCTCTGTGATTCTAAGGTTATTTTGTTAAGACGTTGCTGATGCCTGTGTATCAATTGTCCGCTCTGGGTTTAATTTCCACTCCAGATTCTTGAACATGTGATAATTCCATTGAGGTTGTGTTCCAGTATCACTATCTTCCAGTTGCAGCATAACTTCAAGATGTGGTCTGATCTGACAAATGAGTGGATGGAATTCCATGCCTTTAGATGACGTAATGCTGGGCTTCTTCCAGAAGCTGTGGCCAACATCTAGATTTCAGCTAATACCTAAAAAGGTGATTTGTCCAGATCATCATTTATGGGAGCTCAAGCTGATTTGCTTCACTGAATTTTCATGTTATTTTATAAAACATAGTGTAGCTCTTCAGGATGTCCTGAGATTCTGAAAGGTATATAAATGTGAGTCTGGTAGAGTGTGACTATTTTCTTTTTAACAGTATGAGTCACTTTTAAACTGTACCTCAAAGGTAAAGGGAAAGTGCTACCATCACGCTTGTGGCAATATAACTAATAACCTTTAGTGACAGCTATGGCACAGTTAGACATATGCAAGCAGTCTCTATTGCAGTAGTAGTCCCTACCCACGTGCCCAGTCTATTAAATCTATTCACTGTAAGAAGTAAACAAGGTCGAAGAGGGGACACATGGCAGGGGGAGAAAAATCCAACAGTTAAGTAATTTGAAAAACTGTTTCCTTTCTTGACCTTGTTCTTTTCAAGATGCTTACTTTAAGATGTTACCCCTCTGTTGAAGAGCTTGTCCTCTGCCTCTCTCATTATAGCCTTCGGCACTCATCTGGAAGCCTACCTTGCTGAATTCCACAACCTGTTTGTGAAGCCTGGCTAAATTACCCCACTCTTCCCAGAATAACTGGGGCTCAAGCTGCTGTCATCAGGAATACCAGTTCCTTGCTCACCAATGTGATCTTAAGGCTTTAGCTCTTTGAGGCTTAAGTCAGAGAAAGCAAAAGAAAAGAAAAACACTTTGTTAACTTTTTTTCTCCTTCCCTTCTTTATATCTGATCAGTTAGGACAGTACATATGCTAATCAAGATAGTGGAATGCTTCTCTTGGAGGATGTGTGAAGGCAGAGAGACCTCCAGTGTCCCTGATAGCTACAACTGTGAGAAGTGCATCCAGATACAGCTGCAGTGCTGGTAAGGGATTCATTAATTAGAGGAATGAACAAGAAGTTCTATAGGTGAGAACGAGTTTCCCGGATGGTATGTTGCCTCCTCGGTGCCAGGGCCTGGGATCCTCAATGTTCTTAAGTGGGAGAGTGAACGGCCAGAGGTTGTGGACCATGTAGGTACCAATAACGTGGGAAGGACAACTGATTAGGCTCTGCATAGGGAATTCAGGGTGTTAGGTGCTAAGTTAAAGGGCAGGAGCTCCAGGGTTGTGATCTCAGGATTGCTACCCATGCCACATGCTAGTGAAGCCAGAACTAGGAAGATAATACAATTTAATATGTAGCTAAGGATTTGGTGTAGGAGGAAGGGCATAAGATTTTTGGATCATTGGCCTTTCTTTCAGGGAAGGTGAGACCTGTACAGAAGAGACAGTTTGCACCTGAACTGGAGGGGGACAAATATCCTAGCAGGAAGATTTGTTAATGTTGCATGGTGGAGTTTAAACTAGAGTTCAGGGGAATAGGAACCAGAGTGCCAGAACAGTCAATGGAGAGGTTGTGGAGGCAGATGTTGTTAAGACCTCAGACAAAGGCAGGAATCAGAAAATTGAGCATGGTGAGACCAGTGTCCTGAGCTGCATATATTTCAAAGCAAGGAGTATCGAATGAAAGGCGGATAATAGCACTGAAGATGAGGGATCTGGTTTACAAACACAGGCGATGTGTATTCAGGAGAGACTGTTGATAGGGCAAAATTTCAGTCAACAGGGTGTTGCAATGTAAAAGGAAGACAAAATCGAAAAGGGTGTATACAGGACTGAAGGGATTATATTTGAATGCACACAGTATATGGTATAAGGTAGATGAATAAGGTAGGACTGTTGCACATAGACAGATATGATGTTGCAGGCATCATTGAAGCATGGCTGAAAGCAGATTATAGCCGGGACCTTAATGTCTGAGGATACACATTGTATCGAAAGGATAGGCAGGAAAGCAGATGAGGTGGTGTTGCTCTGTTGGTAAAAAAAATCAAGTTATTAGAAAGAGATGACATAGGGTCAGAAGGTGTTGAAACATTGTTGATAGAGCTAAGGAACTGCATGTAAAACGATACTGATGTGATTTGTATACAGACCCCAAACAGTAGTAAGGGTGTGACCTACAACTGGGGATTTCAATACGTAGGTAGATTGGGAACAGCAGGTTGGCACTGGATTTCAAGAGGGGTATTTCTAGAATGCCTGTGAGATGACTTTTTAGAGCAGCTCATGGTTGAGCCCACTAGAGGATCAGCTATTCTGGATTGGGTGTTGTGCAATGAAACAGAATTGATTAGAGAGCTTAAGGTAAAAGAATCCTTTGGGGCAAGTGATCATAACATGATCGAATTTACCCTGAAATTTGAGAAGGAGAAGCTAAAGTCAGATGTATCAGTATTTCGGTAGAGTAAAGGGAATTACAAAAACATAAGAGAGGAGTTGACAAGAATTGACTGGAAAAGAACACTGGCAGGGATGACAACAGCAATGGTTGGAATTTCTGGAAGCAATTTGGAAGGGGCAGGATATATACATCCCAAATAGGAAGAAGTATTCTACAGGCAAGATGACACAACCAAGGCTAACCAGAGAAGTCAAAGCCAACATAAAAGCCAAAGAGAGGGCATATAATACAGCAAAAAATAGTGGGAAGTTAGAGGATTGGGACGTTTTTAAAAACCAACAGAATGCAACTAAAAGAAGTCATTAAGAAGGAAAAGAAGGTATACAAAAGTAAGCTTCCCAATAAGATTCAACAGTATACCAAAAGTTTCTTCAGATAGATAAAGTGTAAAAGAGAAGCAATAGAGGATATTGGACCACTGGAAAACAATGCTGGAGAGGTAGTAAAGAGGGACAAGGAAATGGCAGGTGAACTAATTAAGTATCTTGCACCAGTCTTCGCTGTGCAAGACACCAGCAGTATGGTAGAAGTTCCAGGTGTCAGGTGTCATAAAGTGTGTAAAGTACCATTACTAGAGAGAAGATTCTTGGGAAACTGAAAGGTCTGAAAGTAGTTAAGTCAGCTGGATCAGATGATGTACACTCCAGGGTTCTAAAAGAGATAGCTGAAGTGATTGTGGAGGCATTAGGAATGATCTTTCAGGAACCACTATATTCTGGAATGGTTCTGGAAGACGGGAGGATTGCAAATGTAAAGAAGGGTGAGAGGTAGAAAAAAAGGAAGCTGCAAGTTAGTTAGTCTGCCCTCAGTGATTGGAAAGATGTTGGAGTCGACTGTTAAGGATGCAGTCTCAGGGTACTTGGAGAAACATGATAAAATAGGCTGTAGTCAACATGATTTCTTCAAGGAAAAGTCTTTTCTGACAATTCTATTGGAATTCTTTGAAGAAGTAACAAGCAGGATAGAGAGAGGAGAACTGGTTGATGTTGTGTACTTGGATTTTCAGAAAGCCTTTGACAAGATGCCACATATGAGGCTGCTTAACAAGCTACAAGCCCATGGTATTACAGGAAAGATAAACCAATGACTAATTAGCAGGAAGCAAAGAGTGGAAATAAAGGGACCCTTTGTTGGATAACTGCCGGTGACTAGTGGTGTTCCACAGGGGTCTGTGTTGGAATTGGTTTTAGTTTATATATCAATCATTAGGATGCTGTAATTGATGGCTTTGTTGCAAAGCTTGCAAATGACATGAAGATTGGTGGAGGGGCAGGTGGTTTTGAGGAAGTAGAGAGGCTGCAGAAGGACTTAGACAGATTAAGAGAATGGGTGAAGAAGTGGCATATCAAATACAGTGTCAGGTAGTGTATTCTCATGCACTATGGTAGAAGAAATCAAAGGGTTGACTTTTTTCTAAATGGACAGAAAATACTAAAAAATTGAGATGAAAAGGGACTTGGGAGTCCTTGTGCGGTTAATTTGCAGCTTGATTCTGTGATGATGAAGGCAAGTGCAATGTTAGCATTCATTTCAAGAGAATGAGAATATAAAAGCAAGGAAGTAATGTTGAAACTTTATAAAGCACTGGTGAGGCCTTACTTGGAGTATCGTGAGTAGTTTTGGGCCCTTTATCTTAGAGCTGAAACTGGAGAGTGATCAAAGCAAATTCACAAAAATGATTTGAGAATTGTCATATGAATAGTGTTTGATGGTCCTGGGCTTGTATTTACAAGAATTCAGAAGAATGAGGGGTGACCTCATTGAAACCCATCGAATGGTGAAAGACCTTGACAGAATGGATGTAGAGAGGATGTTTCCTGTGGTGGGAGGGTCTACGACTAGAGGACATAGCCTTAGAATAGAGGGGTGTCATTTTAGAATGGAGATGAGGAGGAATTTCTTTAGTGAGAGCAGTAAATCTGTGGAATTCTTTGCCACAGGCAGTTGTGGAGGTTAAGTATTTATGCATCCTTAAAGTAGAGATTGATAGATTCTTGATTGGTCAGGGCATGAAAGGATTCAGGGAGAGGCAGGAGATTGAGGCTGAGAGGAAAATTGGATCTGCTATGGTGTAATGGTGGAGCAGAGTTGATGAGCCAAATGGCCTAATTCTTATATATTATGTCTTATGGTTTTATGGTCATTACCTAACTTGACAAGCCACCTCTCCCTACGGGCTTCGGTTTTGAAATGCTATGCCAGAGTTATGCAACCAATTTAAATGTAATTTTATTGTCATTAATTTTGTGCTGCACAAATATTTCTATAATTGTCTCCTGCTTTCCTGAAGCTTCTGTACCTTTAATGCTTCTCTTTACAGTTGTAAAGCAGCAATGAAGATTGTAACATGGACTTGCATTAAATCATTCCTGAACTTTAATTGCTGACAGTTTTGGAAAAAAAAATCTGTTCTATATAATCTTGAGTTAAAAGAGTATAAGAATGCTTTTATTAATTGCAGATTAAGTGATATTGCTCAAATCAATGTAAAGGAGCTTTTGTCAAGACCAAAAGACCATAAGACACAGGAGCAGAATTAAGCCATTTGGCCCATTGAGTCGGCTCTGGCATTCAATCATGGCTGGCTGATCCTTTTTTTCTCCTCCTCAGCTCCATTTCTCAGCCTTCTCCCATAGCCTTTGATGCCATGTCCAATCAAGAATCTATCAATTTCTGTCTTAGATACACCCAATGACCTGGCCTCCACAGCTGCGCGAGCCCTCTTGTCCTAGACTCTCCCACCATGGGAAACATCCTTTCCACATATACTCTGTTTAGTCCTTTCAACATTCAAAAGGTTTCAATGAAATCCCCCCCTCATTCTTCTAAATTTCAGCAAGTACAGACCCAAAGCCATCAAACGTTCCTCCTATGATAATCCTGGTCCATCTGGTATCAAGAGTGGAAGCTGATAAATTGTTATTACAGCATAATGTAAAACAGTCTTTTTGATCATTTCCATTTATAAATTTGGTTTGGAATATCTGGGGAATAGTGACTTTTATTATTATGTTTGACCAAGTGGGTCAAAAGAGAAGGTAAAGTGTGGATAAATAGCCAACTGAAGCTTGTTGATGTGGGTCAGTGCGCCAGTGCTCATTCGAGTATCACAGGTGGAGAGGGTCAGTAACTTTAAATTCCTGGGCATTATATCAGAGGATCTGCCCTAGACCAGCACGTGTGTGCTTCTTTAAAGAAAGCACAGCAGCACCTTTACTTTCTTAGAAGTTTGTTCAGCTTCAGCATGTCATCTAAAACCTGGTTTCGTTATGGCCTGGTATGGAAACAACAGTGCCTAAGAATGGAAAAGTTTCAAGGAGTACTGCATACTGCCCAGTTCATCATAGGAAAAGCCCTCCTCACCATTGAGCACAGCTATAAAGAGTGCTGATATAAGAAAGCAGTATCCATAATCAATGTCCCCCACCATCCAGGCCTTGCTCTCTTCTCACTGCTGCCATGGGGAAAGAGGAATAGGAGCCTTAGGTCCCATACCACCAGATTCAAGAACAATTACCCTTCAACCATCAATGTGGACAACTTTACTCACCACAACACTGAACTGATGACTGAACATAACCCATGGCCTCACTTTCAAGGACTCTGCAACTCATTTTCTCAGCATTATTTATTTACTTATTGCTAAATATTTGAACAGATTGTCTTCTTTTTCACATTGGTTCAGTGTTTGTGTATGGTTTTTCATTGATTCTATATTATTTCTTTGTTCTACTGTGAACGTCTGCAAGAAAATGAATCTCGGGATAGTATTTGGTGACATTTGCATACTTTGATAATACATTTACTTTGAAGTTTTGTTCATCCCTGGAAAGGCATAAAGGAGGTGTTTAGGTCATGTCATCCCTTCTCTTTCTCTTTTACTCCTTCTGCCTATCTGCACGACATGACAGACCTTGCATGATGATAAGATACAACAAACCACTGTAACTTCTGATGGCCATTCTGCTGAGAACTGTTGGGCTCCCCCAGATAGTTTCTGCTCTAATTCGTGTTTCAGAAGCCAATGTCTGCTCGATCAGATTTTGTACACTGCCATTGTTTTCAATGCATGCAGCACATACTGTGCATTGGAGCCCTCAGTCAGCTCATAAGCTGGTAGCTTCTGTCACCATGAAACTACCACGTGGTTTGCCACAGTGCCTCAAAGCCAGCTAGCATGGTGGGCTACAGCAGGTTTAGCAAAGAAGCTGGGTATAATCCACTATGTCCGGACATAAGGCTGGATGTTAAGCTCAGTTTTGGTACAAGACAACATTGATTTGTGGCACTTGTTAGGTTACTCCACTCTACCATGGAGAACCTAGATTTCACAAGCTCTCACCACCTACTGTTCTCTCAGAAAAAAAATTATTGCAATATTCACCATGGCAGCTCTTGGCAAAATGGGCCTTGCCCTGTACTGTACTTAAAATACATATGTGCGGCAACAGCTGGCAGATTTTACGGAGAATATCATTATGGAAGTTTAGATGGATCGAGTATTGTTTCCCACCAAGGTTCAGCAATAGAATTCTTTCCTGAGCAAACTGGAAAACTTGGCACCCTTCTTCTTTGCCCCTTCCACTCCACCCTCCCTCAGCAGTTCACCCTGGTCTATTTATTCTCTGATAATTCTCCCAGTTATGTTGCATGCCAAGTGGAATTCCTATTAATGCACGCATGTCTAGGAACAACTGTTCTGTGCAGGAATTTCAAATTCACCAAAAGAAGTTCCTTCAGCACCTATCGCACTATTCCTTGTGCGCAAAATAACCATAGAAAGCACCAAACTGGCAGAATCATAGTAGCAGCTCGTAGAAATCAACTAACCTGCAAGTAGGGGATGACTGCTTTAAGTAATGCCTGTGGGGTTCCCTCCAGCTGCTGAACATTAACCAAGCTGTGCAAAGTTAGTTAAAGCACTAAGTGATAAATGGCACCAAATACGTGATAATCTGCCTGCTCTGCATAGCTGCCGCTGGGTGTTCATTACATACCTGTCAATGTCATCACCTGGATGACATCCAGCTTAGTTCATCCCCCAAAAATGTGTATGAATACTCTAAAAAGCGGATGCTGCCTTCTCTCCTGATAAGTAAGTTTGTGGCCTAAGGTAGAAGGAGTCAATTTTAGAAAACCTAGCATATTTATTTTTCAACATAGTCCCCTCCTACATTTACACATTTAGTCCAGTGGTTGTGGAGCATACGGATCCCTTCTTTGTAGAAGTGGTTCAGGGGTGATTGATAAGTTCGTGGCCGAAGGTAGAAGGAGATGAGTTATACAGCTCTCGTTACATGCACGTGCAGGTCAACTCTTTGAGTGAAAATATTAAAAGTTTGAAGTTAGTAACTCATCTCCTTCTACCTTATTGATTCTCCTTTTAGGCTTCTAATGCAGTTAAGACATTCAACTGTCCTTGTGACTACCCTTCCACTAATATGTTACCCTCATATTTGTAGCCTTAAATATGATAGTATTTTCAGAAATTTCATGATTTTTTCATATATTCTTCAATTTTCTTCACATTCCTAATTCAGATATTTTTCATGTAACAGTGATGTAAATAAGACAGCTGTTTCATTTTAAATCTCTGACATCAGGTTTATATGTCCAGTGAGATCAAAGGCTGGCATTGTGTTCCAGGAACGGTCTTTCAGACAGGCTGCCTGAGGCCCTCCTGCAATAAAAATCAGCTCCACCCCTACAAAGCCAGTTAGATGTGTGTACTCAATTTGTTCATGATCTGCAGTAAGGCAGTGGACTTTATTCCAGAAAATCCCACCCAATATGAATTTTCTATTTTACCATACCTACTTATGAAATTTACTGCAACACACATAATAGAGGAACTCAGCAGGTCCAGTAGCGCTTATGAAGGGAAAGGAAAGGGGGGACGGAGGACAGAATAAAAACTGGGTGAAAAGAAAGGAATACAAGCTTGCAGGTGATAGATGAGACCAGGAAGTGGGGGGGGGGGGGGGGGGGGAGAGGATGGGTGGGTTGCTATGTGGAACTGTCCATGTTCCAAGACTATACCAGTAACTCTCCCCAATACTTACTCTACTATTCTGATGACTGTATTGGTATTGCTTCCTGCACCCATGCTGAGTTACTCAATTTCATCCACTTTGCCTCCAACTTTCACCCTTCCTTTAAATTTACTTTGTCCATCTCTGACACCCCTTGATCTCTCTCTGAATCCATCTCCGGAGACAGATTATCTACCAAAATCTTTTACAAACTTATTGATTCCCGCAGTCATCTTACCTATACTTATTCCTTTCTCTCAATTCCTCCACCTCCACTGTATCTGTTCTCTAGGTGAGGCTTTCCATTCCAGAATGTCCAAGATGTTGTCTTTTTTTCAGAAAATGAAGCTTCCCTTCCTGCACAATCTATGCTTCCCTCACCTGCACCCCCCCCCCCCCCGTTGGCCAGATGTCTGCCCTCACCCCTAACCGTCCGTGACATAACTGAGAGAGAGTTTCCCTTGTCCTCACCTACCATCACATGAGCCTCCATATCTAGCACATCATTCTCCACAATTGCACGATTTCTGCCCTTCTCCAACGGGATCCTACCACTAGCCACATCTCCCCCCTCCCCCACCTCAGCTTTCAATAGAAGACCATGCCCTTATCCACTCGTCACTCCATACAAACCTCCCTCGTGGCACTTACCCCTGCAACTGTGACAACTGCTACACCTGTCTTATGTCTCCTCCCTCCCCTCACACCCTAAGCAGTCCATCCAGGTTATCTGTGAGTCTGCCAGGATCACTTATTGTATTTGGTGCTGCTGGTGTAACCTCCTCTACATTGGTGAGATCTGACACAGATAGGGGTAAACTGCTTCATTGAGCCTCTTCACTCCTGTCTGCAGCACCATCCAGCATCTCCTGGTGGGCACCCATTTCAATTCTGAAATGCCTGCCTATGACAGGGTTCGCAACCTGGAGTCCATGGGATAGAAAAAGTTCAGAACCCCTGCTAATGCCTCCTCTACTGCCACAATGTGGCCAAATACAGGTTGGAGGAGCAAACACTTCATTCTGTTTGAAATGGCATGAACATCGATGTCTCTAACTTACAGTAACCTCTTTCTTCTGTCTCCCATCCTGCCTTTTTGTTTCCCCACCATTGTGGCCCTCTCACCCCTCCTCTTCTCCACCCCCCCCCATAACTCACCCATCACCTCCCTCTGGTTCCCCCACCTCCTCCTTTTTATTCCATGGTCCTCTCCCATCAGCTTCCTCCTCCTTCAGCCCTTTACCTCTTCCACCTATCACCTTCTATTTTCTCACGTTATCTCCCTACCCCCATCCACCTTCCTTCACCTGTACTTGGATTCAGCTATCACCTGCCAATATACTCCTCCCCTCCACTCTTATTCTAGCTTCTGCCTCCTTTCCTGTCTTGATGAAAGGTCCTGACCTAAAATTTCAACTGTTTATTTCCCTCCTGAGATGCTGCCTGTTAAGCATTTAAAGTGATGCTGAGTTCGTCCATCACTTTAAATGTACTTCACAAGAATTCCAGCATCTCTAGAATATCTTGTGTCTATGCAATTTATTATCCCTGAGAATTTAATTGTGGGCTTTCTTGCTTAACTGAAAATTGAAGACAGTTGTTAAGCAGTGTCTGCCGCCTTCCTTCTCAGTCTTGAAGAAGGCCTAAAACGTCAACTGTTTATTCATTTCCATAGATGCTGCTTGACCTGCTGAGTTCCTCCAGCATTTTGTGTCTGTTGCTTTGGATTTCCAGCATCTGTAAACTTCCTATTGTTTACGTTAAGTAGTGTTGCACTATTTTGAGTTTGAATGAAGGAGTGGCAAAAATGTTAAAGCAGGGAGGAATGAGTCTTGGGGCTGAACTGTTTGTGGAATGATACTGATGAAGTCCTGGAGTAACTGTGATATAGTAAGTAGATGTTTAATCTGGTTGATGGAATGTAGGTCTAGTGAACAGCTTTATTCTGGAATGGGGGAGAGTTTTCTGTTACTTTGTGATATGTTTTGCACTGTTGGACAGATTTAGGGAGGTCATACCATGAGCACACTGATCTGGTTACTTCTGGTGGCCACAGCTGTGCTTAATCTAATTGAATTTTGGTCATTAGCTTCACATGGTTGATAGGGAGCTGGTGAGGATAATGCCATTGAATAGAGATGCTTGGTGCTGCTTAGCACAAACAATGATAGTATTAGGGAGAAAGAAGTGGATGTTTTCCTGCTGGAAGTGTTTCAAAGATGTTTCCTGCTACTTATCAGTCCCAAGCTTGGATATTGGTAAAGCCTTGTTATGTGTGGACACAATTTCATTCTCATGGGATTACAAATGAAATGAACTCCAAGATCATGGTTGAATTACTTCACTGAGAACCAATGGAATTGGTTATGTCATTCACAAAGCAGAGGAAATGAATAAACTTAGGATGTTGTACTCAGCTAGTCCTGGAGTTGAATTCCAAAAACCACAACCATTTTTTTTGTGCTACATATGACACCAGCCAGTACCCCCCCCCCCCCCCCACCACCACCACCTTCCCTTTGATTCTGGCTATATTGAAGATTCTTGGTGCCATGAGTGGCCAGATGCTGCCTTGAATTGGCCACTCCATCTACAGTTCTAGAGTTCAGCCTTTGTGCCAGTTGGATAAAGGTTTTAGTGATACTTGAAACATAATAGAACTTGGCAGAAACCAATCTGAATATCAATAAGCAGATTATTGGAAGTCTCACTCCATTCAGCCATATAGCAATTTCTTTGATTATATTGCTGCTGATTGAGAGCAGACAGATGGAGCAATGATTAGTCAGATTTATCACACTAAATGATAGTTTCCCCCCTCCCTCCCAAATGTAACTGGACAGAATGTGCTTGTCTTTTGCCAACAATGAAAAAGAGAACCACAAAAGAGGTTCTGACCAACTGATCTAGCCCACCATAGAGTCAGAGAAATTTCAAGAAATGGTCAACACATTGTATCGATGCCAGAAAATCGCACCTTCCAGCACTTAGTCTGCACACTGAGTCAGCTAGTTAAAATGTGAAAAGGGGTTATACCTCTACCATCATTTCAGGCAGTGAATTAGTCTTCCTACAATGTCTGTGAAAAATCTATAGCCCTCATCTCTCACCATACTATTAACTTAAAGGCTATAAAATCTGGTTTAGGTCATTCCTATTTACTCTTATCAAGGTCCTCCATAATTTTATACTGATCAATTACGTCTCTGTTCAACCACTCCATTTCAAAGAAAACAACCCCAGCTTATCTAATAATTTATTATAGCTGAATCTGTGAAGTCCTGGTAACCACCTGCACTCTCTGCAGTGTAATCACGGCTCTCCTGTAATGTGACTAGAAGTATATGCAAACCTTCATATTAGGCAGATCCTTGGGATAAAACTGAACAACTTCCCCTCTAGTTTGTTGGGTTCTGAGGTAACTAATAAGGATAATGTGGGAGCTACAGGTTCTTGCACGTATATGACAGGAGATGCCGAATGGGATGGGTAATTTGAAAGTTGGTGTTTCCTCCTGCCTTTTATGCAGAGTTTTCTTCTGCTCCTAATCCATGGGCCTGGCATTCTCTATACCATCCTAAATGTTCCATCTCTACTTTGAGCAGCTGTGGCCCAAAATTAGAGAGACTTTGAATACACCTTTGAATTTTTCCCTCCATTCATCTGGTAATTCTTACCATGACAGAGTGCAGAATAAAGATGCCATTTCAAGGGTTTGGTGTAGGCATGCAAGCTCTGCATCCTGCCCCAACAGAGCCAACTGAATGAAGAGAATATTCAAGCCATGGATTAATCTGGATTGTACACTGTACTAGCATAACCTGTATACTCTCTTATTTATTTGCTTCTGATAATAAAGGACAAAATACCATATGGCTTTTGGATATGCTATTCACCTGTCCTGCCATCTTTAGAGAAGTGCAGACCCATACTCCAAAAGCACTCAGTTCCAGCACAACATTCAATAGCCTCCCATTTATTGTTGGTGTTTTGGACCTTCTTGAATGCATTACTTACAATTTCTCTGGATTAAATTCCACTTGTCAAATTTCTTCCTAGTTATTATTGATGAGCATGAGTGTGATTATAATTTTTCTATGGATCTTATGATGTTTTGAGAAAGTCTTCACTTATAGGCTTTGACCAATCATATCTTATTCAACAGAACCATTGCAATTTGCCTATCACCACAATAAGTCAATGGCAGATGCAATCTCCTCAATGGCCCTTCACACGGCTTTAGACCACCTGGATAACACAAACACCTGCGTCAGGATGCTGTTCATCAACTAAAGCTCAGCATTTAACACCATCATTCCCACAATCCTGATTGAGAAGTTGCAGAACCTGGGCCTCTGTACCTCCCCCTGCAATTGGATCCTCGACTTCCTAACCGGAAGACCACAATCTGTGTGGATTGGTGATAACATATCCTCTTCACTGATGATCAACACTGGGACACCTCTTGAGTGCTTAGCCCACTGCTCTACTCCCTACATACCCATGACTGTGTGGCAAGACATAGTTCAAGTACCATCTATTAGCAGATTTGGTGTTGATACAACCATTGTTGGTAGAATCTCAGATGGTGACGAGAGGGCGTACAGGAGTGAGATATGCCAACTAGTGGAGTGGTGTCGCAACAACAACCTGGCACTCAATGTCAGTAAGACGAAAGAGCTGTTTGTGGACTTCAGGAAGGGTAAGACGAAGGAACACATACCAATCCTCAGAGGGATCAGAAGTGGAGAGAGTGAGCAGTTTCAAGTTCCTGGGTGTCAAGATCTCTGAGGATCTAACCTGGTCCCAACATATCAATGCAGTTATAAAGAAAGCAAGACAGCAACTATACTTCATTAGAAGTTTGAAGAGATTTGGCATGTCAACAAATATACTTAAAAACTTCTATAGATGTACTGTGGAGAGCATTTTGACAGGCTGCATCACTGTCTGGTATGGGATGAGGAGGGGTGCTACTGCACAGGACCAAAAGAAGCTGCAGAGGGTTGTAAATTTAGTTGGCTTCATCTTGGGTACTAACCTACAAGTACCCAGGACATCTTCAAGAAGTGGTGTCTCAGAAAGGCAGTGTCCATTATTAAGGACCTCCAACACCCAGCGCATTCCCTTTTCTCACTGTTACCATCAGGAAGGAGATACAGAAGCCTGAAGGCACACACTCAGTGATTCAGGAACAGCTTCTTCCCCTCTGCCATCTGATTCCTAGATAGGCATTGTACCCTTGGACACTACCTCACTTTTTAAATATATATTCTGTTTTCTTGCACGATTTTTAATTAATTTATTTATTATTATTATTTTATTTTGGGTTTTTTCCTTCTATATTATGTACAGTATTGCATTGAACTACTGCTGCAAAGTTAACAAATTTCATGACACATGCCAGTGATCATAAACCTGATTTTGATTCTGAGAAAATGCATTGTGCAAACTTAGCATTAAAAATAACGGATGGAATTGTGCTCAGCCCAGACTCTGCCTCTCTCCTACACAATCCCTGCAGCTGCACCAACCTATGTATTGAAGCACCATGTTTCTAATGGACTGCAGACCTCAGCCGCACCTATCCCTCAAAGTGGAGGGGCCACAGACCACACTTCAAGTGACAGATTGTTGTCCAGACTCCAGCTTGTGCCATCAAAGACATTTTCACCAGTTTATATTTATATGTGATATTAAAGATTTATAATTATCATTGAAATAAATAAATATAAATATTTAAAAATGATACATTTATTGATAAGATGGTTCTATTTCATAGAAATGAATTGAAACCAATGAAACTATTTAAACAACAGGCTGCATCACATAAGCCATCCATTGCTGGCATAGAATTCAGGAGTCAGCTATGAAGTAGAATCACCCCTCACCTCACGTTGCCTGTGATTCACCCAATGTCACATTGCTGAGTCCAGCAGTGGAACAGGACTGTATTCCTGACTTCTGTGCTACAATACCCCAGTGCAGGTCAAAAGCATTCTAGCACCTCAATAAAAGTTTTCTTCTGGACTGTTGGTCCCTTGATAGGAAAAGCATAATCAAAGATAAAAATGTTACTGTAACATGTAATATTTTACAGCTGAGACTCGAACTATCGACCTTCAGATCACTAGACCAATGCGTTATCCACACGTCAACACATTTGGGAAGGTGGATGAATATTTTTGAAAGTGTAAATTTTTTTTCCTCATTTCCTGATCTTCATTTTTTTAACTCTTGTTCATGTCTGAAAACCCCATACCACTATATATAATGGAAAAGAGCAAAGGAAGAATATTTATAAAGTTATTTTATACATTATAGCTGGCATTTCTCTGTCTTGGAGGACAGTGGGTGATGATCATCATTATCACAAGCCTGGGTGGAAGGTACAGAGATCCTGAGATGCCCACTCATCAAGATCCCCCTCTCAGCTTCACCAGGGTAATCCAAAGAAAAGGTTATGAAGCAATACGTTTGGCACCAGCTTGGCTGCAGGAGCTGCCTGATGGATGATCAATGTCACAAAGGTTGGGGGTGTTCTGGATAGTGTGGAGGGCTGTCAGAGGTTATAGCGGGACATCAATAGGATGCAAAACTGGGCTGAGAAATGGCAGATGGAGTTCAACCCAGTTAAATATGAGGTGGTTCATTTTGGTAGGTCAAACATGATGGCAGAATATAGTATTAATGGTAAGACCCTTGGCAGTGTGGAGGATCAGAGGGAACTTGGGGTCCAAGTCCATAGGACACTCAAAGCTGCTACGCAGGTTGACTGTGTGGTTAAGAAGGCATTGGTCTTTATCAACCATGGGATTGAGTTTAAGAGCCGAGAGGACCCTGGTCAGATTTACAAGGATGTTGCCTGGACTGGGGAGCATGCCCTATGTCAGGGCCTATGAGAATAGGTTGAGGGAACTTGGCCTTCTCTCCTTGGATCGATGGAAAATGAGAGGTGACCTGACAGAGGTGTATAAGATGATGAGAGGCTTTGATCGTGTGGATAGTCAAAGGCTCTTTTTTTCCCAGGGCTGAAATGGCTAACATGAGAGGGCACAGTTTTAAGGTACTTGGAAGTAGATACAGAGGAGATGTCAGGGGCAAGTTCTTTTTATGCAGAGAGTGGTCAGTATGTGGAATGGGCTGCTGGTGATGGTGGTGGAGGCGGATACAATAGGGTTGTTTAAGAGATTCCAGGATAGGTAGGTACATGAAGCTTAGAAAAATAGAAGGCTATGGGTAATCCTAGGTAATTTCTAAAATAAGTACATGTTCAGCACAGCATCATGGGCCAAAGTTCCTGTATTGTGCTGTAGGCTTTCTATGTTTCTATGACATCCACCAGTTTTAGGGTCACCACTCCGGATTGGCTTTCTGGGTTTACTCCTGTAGCCTTCGTCTCTCCCGGGGCTACCCACAAGGCAATGGGGCTATTTACCCATAGCTGGGGATCAGGTTCACGAGTGCCAGGGCATGTCCACACACCAGTGGATCTGTATGCTACGTGTGCAGGAGCCAGACCTCCTCCCCGTCGTCTGTAGTTCAACCTGAGTCCGAAAGGAGTTCAGTTTCCATGTGTCGCCAGCAAGGAGGCACTACATGAGGCTTGTTGTTGGAGAAGCTATTTACTGGCAGGGAGAGACTTACACATTCAGCTCTCATTTTCACAAGACTGCTAGCCAGCGATGGGAGCTGAAAGTGAGAGCAACAACCACTACCCACTACACTACCACACTAGACGCATCACAACAACCATTTTGACACCTTTGTACATTATATATAGACTGTAAAAGGAGATTAGTTTATGCAACTTGCTACCATGTGTAATAGTTGAGGTGAAAGGTATGGATGCATTGAGATGAATCAAGGGTACCTTAAGGGAGTAAGGAAAGGGAACTTACAGAGCTGGATGTGGAAAAGTAGAGGCACCTTCAGCACAGAAGCACTGGTACAGTGACCTTGTAGTTCAAAAGCTAGTGATACCCATACATTTCTCTCTCTCTCTCTCTCTCTCTCTCTCTCTCTCTCTCTCTCTCTTCGTGTGTTTATGTGTGTGTATAGTTCAGTTCTGTCGCATTCTGTAAGGAGACTGTACATCCTCCTCATGGAATGCATGTGTTTTCTTTAGCTGCTCCATTTTCCTCCCACAGTCTTAAAGCATACCCATTAGTAGATTAATTGATTATTTTAAATTGTCCCATGATTAGTCTGGGGTAGATCTGGGTTTTCTGGAGTACTACAGCTCAGAGATGGAATGGCCTGTTTCATGCTGTATCTGTATGTTGAAGTGTTAAATCATTTTATTTTCACTCCTGGCCATTTTTGACATTTCCAACCCTAAATGTTTGAAACTGCGGTGAGCAAAACAGTTCTGAATATATATATATATATATATATATATATATGTACATTCACCTTTCAATGCATCTAATGGCATTGATTACTGATTGATGCAGAAAAAATATGCCAAATTCAATCACTGGTCCTTGCTAACCTAGTTAGTCTTAAAGCTTTGATGAAATTGAGTTAAAGGAAGTAAAGATCATTGTGACCTTCTAGCCCTGAAAACTATGTATTAATCTTTACTGGAAAGAGCCTAACAGATGTTGGATAATTACTGTGATCTTGTGCCCTTTTGTATAGATTGCTGGTACTGAACAAATTGGGATAATCAATAATTCAGAATAGAGCCAACATTTTGAGAACAAAGTGAAAGATCAAACTGATTTGGCAACCAGGCTGAGAGAAAAAAACTCAAACAAAACCCTCAAAAACTAATTGCCTTTCATAACAATATCAGCAGACTGATGTTTCAATTTCGAAGGTTTCAGATGGCAAGAGATAAATAAAACTTTAAAACTGTGTTAAGTTGCTCTTAATACAGTTGTCCTATCTAACCATAGCAACTTCAGAGAAGACAATATTAGCTTCTTGATAGTTAATAACTTAATGTCAATATGTATTCCAGCTAAGTGTACAGTTTCCTTCACAATTATTTCTTCATTTACTCCTACTGTTAATCTTGAGGTTGAATATTTTATATTTTAACCTTCTAGTTGGGTGAGTGAGGAAGACAATTTTCTTCCTTTCTTTTTGTCATATAAAGCACCATCACCATCCTGTAGTTAATTTGCTAATGCTACTGATCAGAAATAGGTGTAACTGGCAAAGAAATGGTCCTCTGTTTAATAGTGTTGCCATTATTTAAAACCTCTGCATAGCAAATTGCTATAAGTAGGAATTCAAACCAGCGGTTAGGCTTTGTGAGGACAAAATGAATAATTGCGATCCTTTTAACTAATCATATGAAAGTGTAGTTTATGGTCAATGCTCAACCTGAAACAAAGTAGAACAACATATTTGATGTAAATTTAATTTCACAAAGTGAAATGCAGAGTAGGGACAAAGGGATTAAAAAGAACAGAGATATAGAAAAACTTCTTGAAAAATAAATTGAAGATCTCCAACAAATAAAAGCAAAGCAATGGAACATATATACCAAACACGAGGAAATCTGCAGATGCTGGAAATTCAAGCAACACACACAAAATGCTGGTGGAACGCAGCAGGCCAGTCAGCATCTATAAGAAGAAGCACTGTCGACGTTTCAGGCCAAGACCCTTCATTAGGACTAACTGAAAGAAAAGATAGTAAGAGATTTGAAAGTGGGGGGAGGGGGAAATCCAAAATGATAGGAGAAGACAGGAGGGGGTGGGGTGAAGCTAAGAGCTGGAAAGGTGATTGGCAAAAGGGATACAGAGCTGGAGAAGGGAAAGGATCATGGTACGGGAGGCCTAGGGAGAAAGAAAGGGGGAGGGGAGCACCAGAGGGAGATGGAGAACAGGCAAAGAGTGATGGGCAGAGAGAGAAAAAAAAGGAGTGGGGAAATAAATAAATCAGGGATGGGGTAAGAAGGGGAGGAGGGGCATTAACGGAAGTTAGGGAAATCAATGGAACATTGATTGACAAATCTTATTGAATTTTTTGAAGAGGTTACAAGAAAAGTTGACGAGGGTAAAGCAGTGGATGTTGTCTATATGGACTTCAGTAAGGCCTTTGACAAGGTTCCGCACAGAAGGTTAGTTAGGAAGGTTCAATTGTTAGGTATTAATATTGAAGTAGTAAAATGGATTCAACAGTGGCTGGATGGGAGATGCCAGAGAGTAGTGGTGGATAACTGTTTGTCAGGTTGGAGGCCGGTGATTAGTGGTGTGCCTCAGGGATCTGTACTGGGTCCAATATTGTTTGTCATATACATTAATGATCTGGATGATGGGGTGGTAAATTGGATTGGTAAGTATGCAGATGATACTAAGATAGCTGGTGTTGTGGATAATGAAGTAGGTTTTCAAAGTTTGCAGAGAGATTTAGGCCAGTTAGAAGAGTGGGCTGAGCGATGGCAGATGGAATTTAATGCTGATAAGTGTGAGGTGCTACATTTTGTTAGGAATAATCCAAATAGGACATACATGGTAAATGGTAGGGCATTGAAGAATGCAGTAGAACAGAGTGATCTAGGAATAATGGTGCATAGTTCCCTGAAGGTGGAATCTCATGTGGATAGGGTGGTGAAGAAAGCTTTTGGTATGTTGGCCTTTATAAATCAGAGCATTGAGTATAGGAGTGGGGATGTAATGTTAAAATTGTACAAGGCATTGGTAAGGCCAAATTTGGAGTATTGTGTACAGTTCTGGTCACCGAATAATAGAAAAGATGTCAACAAAATAGAGAGAGTACCGAGAAGATTTACTAGAATATTACCTGGGTTTCAGCACCTAAATTACAGGCAAAGATTGAACAAGTTAGGTCTTTATTCTTTGGAGCATAGAAGGTTGAGGGAGGATTTGATATTTAAAATTATGAGGGGGATAGATAGAGTTGACATGGATAGGCTTTTTCCATTGAGAGTAGGGGAGATTCAAACAAGAGGACATGAGTTGAGACTTAGGGGGCAAAAGCTTAAGGGTAACATGAGGGGGAATTTTACTCAGAGAGTGGTAGCTGTGTGGAATGAGCTTCCAGTAGAAGTAGTAGAGGCAGGTTTGGTATTGTCATTTAAAGCAAAATTGGATAGGTATATGGACAGGAAAGGAATGGAGGATTATGGGCTGAGTGCGGGTCAATGGGACTAGGCGAGAGTATGCGTTTGGCACGGACTAGAAGCGCTGAGATGGCCTGTTTCCGTGCTGTAATTGTTATATGGTTATATATACCAGTTGATCTTTGGTGCCCGAACAGTTGTTGTAATTAAAATTTGTCATAGTCTTAAAAAAAACATGATTGAGATAGAAATGGAGAAGTACTAACTTTCTACAGTATCAGCACAAAATCTTCTTGTCATTTTTTACATTTGGACAAAGAGCCGGATCCTGAAATGCCGTTTTTTACTTTGTGAGCTCACAGTAGTGTGTCATATCTTGGAATGCAACTTCTGAAATTGCTCTCTAAGAAAGATGATTCATCAGCCTCATCACCATTATTTTATCAGTCTGTGCAGATTTGATGTAAACAATTGAGCTGAGCTTTGTATTTTTACCTAACAGGTTGTAGCAAATTTTGGACCATGTTCCCTTCACAAGGCATATCAAGCCTGTAATGTTCATTATGTAGCCAGCAATCGGTTTGTTACAAATTTTGGGATCATGTCTCAGGCTCACTATCCAGACATTCCTATAAACATACAGTACTCCATATCTTTTAAGATCACATAAAGAATTTAAGTTGAAAAGTTAATTTTGTTTCTCTTTCTTTGTTTGTGGGTGATGTCTGTCCCCTCTCATGATATTTGCAACTTTATACACAGACAGCCAGTGGCATCAATCAGCATTTAAATGGACTTTGTCCCTTTAGAATTCATTAGAGGAATTGCGTGGCCCTGCCAGAAAAAGTTTAAAACTTGTAAGCCTGTGTCCACCAAAGCAGAAGCCTCCTGACATTCTCAGATGCTACTTTTTTCAAATGATAGTAATCGTACCCTGCACCCATCCTCTGGTAAAGACGAGTAAATTTGCGCTTTCAAAACCCATGAAGCAGAATTCAAAGAGTGCTTGCTTAAAAATTAATTGTGTTATAGGACCAGTATGTCATTATGATGTTTGCATTGACTGGAGAAGATAATTAAGGCAAAAAAAGTGAGAAAGAAACAAGCCTGTATCAGTAAACCTGGACAATGCTGATTGAGAAGCAACTGAAGAGTCTAATGTGATAAAGATGATCCATTTAATATCAAATGCAATTGCAATTACTTTGGTTGAATTATGCAGAGCAAGGCGGCATAATCTGAAAGGCTGTGGTTGTTTGAGTAAATTGACACTTACTTAAATTGATTTTTGCTAGGTAAGGGCATCGGGGTAAGGGAATACAACTGGGTAAATTTCCTATTGTCAGTTAACTATTGTCATCCTTCACAATGATCGAGTAGGAAATAATTGAAGTCTGTGCTCTTGGGTTAAGGACTTGAAAACATTACAGGGTCTCACACTAGCTTGCTTTCCCTCCTGAAGTGCAACAAGGGTCACATTAGCTTTGGTTTTGAAGTCCCTACCATTGATCACTGTCCCAACTCTCCCGGTCAAATTTAGTTGGTTGCCGGCACAGGCAAAATGTGATCCTAGTGTCCAGAATCTGTTGAACTAGACTATCATGAGCAACTGTTTAGGTGAGAATGTTTTGTTGGAATTAGTAGAAAAGATGTATTTTTATATTCTTGTAAATAACACAACGAAAAGGTGAAAAGTATAAATATGAAATGTGCCATTTTGTAATTTCTGACTCAGTTGAATTAGAGTATCTACATTGCATCTGTTCAGCAGCATAATGCAATTTTAGAAATGCAAATGTAAGATGTTAGGTCTCAACCAATTAACCATATAAAAATTCATATTATAGAACATTCTAGAAATTCAATTTGCAAGAAACTATTACTCCACTGTATTAATTTATGCTGTCTCATTGATCATGTGTGTTGAAATCTATTTTGCATTATGATCAAATTTCCAGAGTTAAAATTAAACAGATGAAATTGAAACTGTTAAGATTAGTACCAGGCTAATTTTTCATTAATTATATTTCAATTAAACATTAATATAATGAGCAATGAAAAAGTGTATAGCATTTCAGCAACAAAGTGAAAGATAAATGCATGGTAATTTGCTGCATTTGCAGATTTCCTCAAATATGAAAATAATTTTGCCTCATATCCATCAGTATCTGAAGATTTCATGGATATTAAATGGGGGCTATTTATTTGATAGTGTCTACCACAAAACAGCCTCCACCACTTTTCCTTGCCCATATATTTCCTCCCCTAACCCTGGAACTACACTTTGTACCCTGCATTGTTTAATCTGTTCATGGGATTCCTTTCACTTAGCATCTTAACAAGTTGCTGGCCACCCCATTTCCTTCTGATGCCCGATGATATTTTGCATGATTTCTTCCCCAGATCAAGTCCCTTGCTTCGCAAAATTGCCATCAATCCCCAAGGAAAACCCATGAACCTTCTATCATTGCAAATTACTATCCCTTTTCAATCCCTAATGCTTTTTCACCCTCCAAACTGATGATCATCTTACCAGTATTTACCTCCTGGGACTCAGACCATCATTTTTTATCTCCACGCATTTCTCGATTCCTCTGCAATTTCTTTAACATTATACCTCAGCATTGATTGTCCACCTGAGTGGTAGTGTTGTTACCTGATTCCACATTCATAAAATAACTTTGTACTGAGTTTTTACCCCTCCTTCAAAGGAAATTTACTCTGTCATGGCATTTAATAATTCTGTAAATCTTCTCCATTTCCATTCATTGCATTATATCCTTCTTGTAATGCAGTAACAGAACTGAATGCCGTACAAATGGTTGTTGAACAAATTATTGTTTGTAATTCCAATAGAACCATCTTAAGCATTGAAAGGAAGTGTTTTGACTTTCTAACTGCTGTGAATGCCTATTGCGCTGTCTTTCAGGATCTAGAGAGTTTTTCTGAAAGGTCTCTCTGAAGCCTCACTTTTCACAATATTCCTCTCATTCAATCTGTTGCATTTCCTGAAAGTAAAATCTCACACTTCATGGTATTAAATTCCATTTACCACTTTTTCTGCCCAATCAACCAGGCTATTTTTAATCTGACTGGAGTCAAAAGCTGTCCTCTTCCCTTTAAATTGCATAAGCAATTGTTGTATTATCAGTAAACTCCTTTATCATGCCTCCTAAATTTTAGTCTAAATGATTAGTACATTCAAGGACCAAATACTGAATCCCCTAGAAACAAAGTTACAAAAGTACTGGCCAATTGTCATCCTCTGCATGTGTCTTTACTTTTCTTTTAACAATATGATATGTTGATCTCCCTTCCTCCTTGCAACCTTTAAATCCCAACCAGTCTTCTCACACTCTTGTTCAGCCCTCTTCAGACTTATTACTGTTAAGCATCTGACCTAATTCTGCCTCCTGAATACTGTCCCACACTGCTACTTCTAGGACCCTCACCCCCTCGCTACCATCACAGCAACTCCAAAACCTACCACTGCCTCCAAGACTCTGCTTCCATCCCTCTGGATCTTCTAGGTTCTACTCTCCTTAAATCTATCACTGCTTTTTGGGAAACCTGCTCTCTGTCATTGTCATCTTGAGAAACTTGTTCATATTCTTTTGGTGCTACCAAGACCTTAGTAGTAGAGTGCCACCACATCCTTACTGGAACCTGGCCTTCTATTGCCTAATTCTACTCCCATTCACTCCAACCTTTGAGTTTAAAGAATAAGTACAACAACATCGGTTTCCATCTGCCCACCATTTTGCAGCTTGTTAGCATCAATACCAACCTGCAGGCTGAAATAAGATTGTATTTACATAGTATTAAAATATAACAAAGCATCTAATACAAAAAATTGATAGTCACACAAAACTGAATTGTGAAACCCAACTTCTGTGTAGACTGTTTTTATTCAGATTCAGATTCAGATTATTGTAATTTAGAAACCACAAATGCAATGCAGTTAAAAAATGAGACAACGTTCCCCCAGAATGATATCACAAAACCATATGACAAAACAGACTACACCAGAAAATCCACGTAACGTTTGGCAATCCCCAATCCAGAGTCTGGAGAGGCTGCTGCGTATTAATATCATTGCTACCGTCTAGTGTGTTCCCCGGAAAGAAGCTCCAAATCCACCAGACAAAACAAGACCAAAAACTAAATCTACAAGACCTGCACAAAACCACATAATTACAACATATAGTTACAACAGTGCAAACAATAGCATAATTGATTAAAAACAGACTATGGGCACAGTAAAAATAGTCCAAGATGTTAAAGGACTGTAAGTTCAAAAGAAATCACCACACAGTTTCCACAAGTCCCCAGGGTCCCAACAGACTCGCCATCCCACGCCGGCGGCAGAAGGGAATACCTCCGCTATGGACTTCCAAGGCGCCGCCGACTCAGCCTTGCAGACGCAGCACACAATGGAAGCTCTGTCGAAACCAGCCTCGCAGATGCAGCACACACCAAAAGCGACCTGAGTCCATCGAAAGGACTCCGAGTCCATCGAACCTCCAAGCCGACGACCATCCCCTCCGGCACAGCTTCTCCGAGCACCATCCTCTGCCAAGCGTATTAAGACGGCCCCGCCAACGCGACCCCGAGGACTGGGGGCCTGTTCTTCCCAGCAGAGTCCCGGACCTCACAGCAGCAGTAGCAATGAAGAAGGTCTTCCTGGAATTTCCCAATGTTTCTCCGTGCTTCCACATCCGTTTTCAATCAGTTATGATTGCACACGTCACCCCACTTCACAAATAACAGATAATCATTTCCGGAGTGGCCGCTGCAAGCTGCATCGTGCCGCCATCTTGGATCAGGAAAATATATATATTTTATATATTAAAAGAAGAGTAACTTTAGCATTTCCTTCGTAATATTGGAAATTCCTTTGGCAAAACGTCTGGAGAAATCACATGCTTCGTACCTTTAATGTTGGATGAATGTCTTAGAAGTGCTAATACATAAGAAACCATAAAGAGTAATCTTAATTTTCAGTATTCTTTGGTTAAACTGTGTAATGCCATTTTTGTTTTGATTACATTATAATCCAATCCATATTCCAGAAGTTTGCCCAAGATAGTGAAAGCTAATTCGTGTTCTTCACAGTTTCCTGTATAAATTTTGCTGAAAGGATATTTTTGAAAGTCACTTCAATGTCATGCTGCATGTTGGAGTAGTGCAGGACTAATCTCCTTTGCATTAATATGTTTACACTACAAAAGGTAATCTGAATTGTCATTAATCTAAAATGACATCAGATTATAAGTGTAATTGGGAACATGACTAATTACAAATATCCTTGAGGCAGAATTTAGTGGTTGTCATACTTGTGGACTTCGGTTTATTTTGCAAAATGATGATCTGCATGGAATAACTACGTAGATTTCTCTATCTCTTGTTGTTCAGAGAACGACAGGTACAATGTTTTTTACACAATCATCCAGTATGGTGTGAACTACAGAGATGTAGGAACTTTAGCACACACAATTATTACTCTGGTACAAAGTGATCATAAAGTGAAACCAAGATGATTGGCTGGATTTCTGTTCCTTCCCCTACCAAGTATTTCAACTCTGTTTCAGTTTGAAGCCTGGCCTTAAAAGTGTTGAAGCCAAATTGCTGACCCAAAACTCAGCAATAAAATCAACTGAATCTCTGACAAACAATTGTTCTTAGTGAGATATACATTCATATTAGATTTTCAACAATAAACTGGATGGGAGAATGAGAGTGGGAAGAGTAGTGTTCTGTTTTTGTTGTTTCAGATCAGGTATTTCATTGGTTCCAGGAGGAATAAAGTATACCCAGGAGTTATTGTAAAGCAATAATCTCATCAAAATTTCTTACACAATATAATAAACTGCACAAAGAAATGAGATTTTATAACCAATATGTTAACATCATTCAAAGTTGAATCTGCAGTTATTTGTCAATTTTAAGCTCTTTAAATGTTTCAATATAGATTTAATGTAATATTCCTGGGGGTAATTCTAATAAGGATGAAAAGTCTGATAGGCTGGGTTTCACAGTGTCTATAAAATAACTTGGAAACTTTTAAAATACTGTGTAAAATATGGATTTATTTTGTATCATCAGCCTAATAAAGCACTTATGTCCAAACATGAATCAGTAAGTTCCTTTGAGGCTAAGCTAATTGTATGGATGTGGTGGTTGTGCATCATACTTCCCAGAACTTAGATGTATGTCTGCAGTATAATTACAGTTTAATACATAGATCTTACCTTCTATGTAATATCTTTAGTAGATGAGATTTTTTTTAGTGTTTCTGCTTGATCTGATTAGTATCAGGCTGTGCCATGTTAGGACTTCCCACTAGTAGGACCAATCTGAAAAATAATGACTGTGATAAGTTAACTCCAGACACATTGAATAACAGTTTTTAATTGCTTCAATAAAGTAATCATTTCAAATAGAAATGGCAAATTGGGAAAATTGCAGCTGCATAATAATTGGAATTTTAACATTAATTCTGGTGGGTTAGAAATTGACTGTAACAGTATAGTCAAGTAATAAACTAAATACAAAAGCATTATTTAAATTGATATTTATAAATGGTTAAAATATATGGATTGAGATGATTGCCAAATACATTCATTCTGAAAATATAGTTTTATTTATTACTGAACAACTAGAACAGCAAATTGTGTAAAATACCCAAAAATGTTGATGAGGTCTAAAACCTGATGACTGTGCCATCTTTGCTAACCTCAGTTAAAACATGCAAGCAAAAAAAAATCCACCACATCCCACTAGGCTTATGTCCTCCCAGATTTCTGGAGAAACTTCTCTTTTAGGTAAAGCAAATAATAATAGCATTAGGCAACTGTAATCTAACTTTTAAAGGACAGAATCTACGCAACAAATATTTTCTTCATATGGCAACAAACTCCAGAAAATGAAAGCACATGCTGCTGTGAGATTGAATGCTCGTTTGGGGTAAATTTTGACTAGGTACTAAAAACAGAATCAGAGACATCATTGCAAGGCAGGAGCCATTTGAAAAGAACAAATCTCATTGGATTTGAATCATAATATGAAGTAGCAAGTGAGAGAGAGATTGTTGGAAGCAAGAGCCATCTGAAAAGCACAAGTCTCATTGGGAGTATGTTTTATTTCAGACAATAAAAAGAAGGGAGGTTAAGTGGAACGGGCCATTGTTAGAGTGGCCATTGTTGGAGTGGGCCAGTGTTAGATTAAGAAGCTTTGCCTCACCAGGTACCAGCGAGAACAGGCTTAAGCCAGCATAGGTGGAGGTTTTAAATAAGTTTCTAGTACTTTGTTCTCTATTTCTTTGTCTATAAGTACATAGCTAATCCACAGAGAACTGGTCCAGAGTTAGTGGTATGTTCTTTGTATGAGATGTGGGAACTGTGGGAAACTTCGTCTTCCTGATAACTACATCTCTATGAAGTGCATTGAGCTGCAGCTCCTTAGGGACCTTGTTAAAAAACTAGAGCTGCTGCTGGATGACCTTTGGATTGTATGGGAGAATGAGGAGGTGATAGATAGGAGGTACAGGGAGATAGTCACTCCTAAGATGCAGGAGACAGGCACCTGGCTGTCTGGAGAAGAATCAACAGCCTGTGCAGAGTACCCCTGTGACTGTACTCCTCAACAATAAATATTCCACTTTCAATACTGTTGGAGAGGGCAGGGTGACCGGCCTGGGGGAAGCTGCAGCAACTGGGTCTCTGGAAGTGAGATTGGCTCTGTGGTTCAGAAAGGAAGTGGGAGAGAAGAGAAGTGCAGTAGTGTTAAGGGATTCCATAGCTAAAGGAGTAGATAGAAGCTTCTGTGGATGTGAAAATGAAACCTAGATGGTATTTTTCCTCCCAGGTGCCAGCGTCAGGGATGTTTTGGATCGAGTCCACAGCATTCTAAAAGGGGGAGGGTGAACAGCCAGAAGTCGTTGTACATATTAGTGCCAGTGACATAGGTAGGAAAATGGAGGAGGTCCTGAAGAGAGAATATAGAGAGTTAGGTGGAAAGCTGAAAAGCAGGAGCTCCAAGGTAGTAACCTTAGGATTGCTGCTTGTGTCATGCACCAGTGAGGGTAAGAAGGGTAAGAATGAGGGTAAGTATGATTTAGCAGATGAATGTGGCTGAGAAATTGGTACAAGGGGCAGGGTTTCAAGTTTCTGGATCGAGATGTCTTCTGAGGAAGATATGACCTGTACAAAAAGGATGGTTATACCAGTAGATGCAGTGTGTATAAGGCTGTCAGGAAGGACAAGCAGGTGGTAGGGCAAAATTGTGGTCAGTAGGATGAATTAAAGTGTAACATCAGAACAAAATTGAAAAGAGTAATGAATACAGGACTGAAGGTATTATATTTGATTCAGTGCAGTACATGGAATAAAGTAGATGATTAGGCAGTTAAAGATTGGTAGGTACGACATTGTGGGCAGCATTGAATCGTGGCTGAAAGGAGATTATATTTGGAAACCTAAGTTGCGAGGATACATATTGTATCAAAAGTGTAGGCAGGTAGGCAAAGGGCGTGGGGTAGCTCTGTTGGGCAAAATGAAACCAAATACTTACAAAGAGGTGACATAGGATCAAAAGATGTAGAATCCTTATGGATAGAGTTGAGGAACTGCAAAGGTTGATGGGAGTTATATCCAAAGGTGTGGAATTACAACAATGGGAGATGTAAAAAGGGCAATGTTACAGTACTGATGGGGGATTTCAATATGCAGGTGGACTGAGAAAATCAGGTTGGTACTGTATAAGAGAGGGAATTTGTCGAATGCCTATGAGATGGCTTTTAGAGCAGCTTGTGGTTGAGCAGCTTGGGAAAGGCAATTCTGCATTGGGTGATGTGTAATGAAACAAATTTGATTAGGAAGCATAAGGTAAAGGAACCCTTAGGAGACGGTGATCATAAAATGATAGAATTCACCCTGCAGTTTGAAAGGGAGATGCATCAGTATTCCAATGAAGTAAAGGAAGTTACTTCATTTCTTCTGAGGCAGGAGAGAGAAACTGACCAAAGTTGATTCAAAGCAGACACTAGCAGGGGTGTCAGCAGAACAGGAATGACAGGAGATTTTGGGGGCAATTTGAAAGGCATAGGATAGATTCATCCCAAAAATGAAGTATTCAAAAAGGGAGGCTGAGGCACCATGGCTGACAAGGGAAGTCAAAGACAACAGCATAACGGGAAAGAAGGGGCATATAGCAAAGGAAAAAAATAGTGGAAATTTAGAGGAATGGGAAGATTTGGGGAAAAAAAGCAATTAAAAAACCTATAAGGAGAAAAAAGATGAAATAAGAAGGAATGCTAGCCAAGAATATAAAAGACAATACCAAAATATTTTTAGGACATTTATAGAGTAAAAGAGAGGTCAGGTTGGATATTGGCAATGAAGATATAGTAATGGGGGAGAAAGAAATGGTGAACAAGCTTAATAAATCTATCTTAACTATGGAAGACACTAGCAGTATGCCAGAAATTCAAGAGTTTCAGGGGCAGAAGTGAGTGTATTTGCTCTCACTAAAGAGACGGTGCTTTGGAAGTTGAATGGTCTGAAGGTAGATAAGTCACCTGGACCATATAAACAACACCTCAAAGTTCTAAAAGAAGTAGCTGAAGAGATTGTAAAGGCAGTAGTAATGATATTTCAAGAATTACTAGAATAATTCCAGAGGACTGGAAAATTGCAAATGTCACTCCATTCTTTTAGAATGGACAGAGATAGAAGAAAGAAAATCATAAGACACTAAGATATAGAAGCAGAATTAGGCCTTTTGACCTATTGAGTCTGCTCCGGCATTTCATCATGGCTGATCCAATTTTCCTCTCAGCCCCAGTCACCTGCCTTCTCCCCCATATCCCTTTATGCCCTGAGCAATCAACCTCTGCCTCAAATATACATAAAAGCTTGGCCTGTGGCAAAGCATTTCACAGATTCACCACTCTTTGGCTAAAGAAATTACTCCTTATCTCTGTTCTAAAAGGATGCCACTCTATTCTGAGGCTGTGTTCTCTGGTCTTAGACTCTCTCATCAAAGGATACATTCTCTCCACATCCATTCTACCATGGCCTTTCATCATTCAGTAGCTTCAATGAGGTCACCCCTCCTTCTTCTGAATTCCAGTGAATTATAGGCCAGTTAGCCTGACTTTAGTGGTTGGGAAGATGTTAGAGGGTGAAGCTTTAAAGAACATGGAGGCACATGATAAAATAGGCCAAATTCAGCATGATTTCCTTAAGGGGAAATCTTGCATGATAAATCTGTTAGAATTCTCTGAGGAAATACTGGGTAGGATAGACAAAGGTGAGCCAGTGGATGTTGTTTAATTGGATTTTCAGAAGGCCTTTGACAAGATGCCACAAATGAAGTTGCTTAGCAAAGGCCCATGGTATTACTGGAAAGATACTAGCATGGATAGTAGATTGGCTGACTGGCAGGAAGCAAAGAGTGGGAATAAAGGGGCTTTTTCTAGTTGACTGCCAGTGACTAGTGGTGTTCTGCAGGGGTCAGTGTTGTGACCACTTCTTTTCACATAATATGTCAATGATTTGCTTGATAGCTTTATGCCCAAGTTTGCAGACAGTGCGAAGATAGTTGGAGGAGCAGGTATTGTTCAAGAAGCAGGGAGTCTGCAGAAGAACTTAGGTAAATTGGGTGAAGGGAAAAGAAGTGGCATATATCAAGGAGTAGTAAATTAAGGCAACTGGACTTGCTGTGTTGTCTAGAATTGTTTAAAGGTATAGCAATCACATGAGGGTCATTAAGAATTGTAGAGGTAATGAGAGGGTCATTAGTCTTATCTTTGCATGATTAGAGGCGTGAACTGGTGTGGAGGGTAGAGATGGTCTACATCCCAGGGTACACCAGGGTAGAGATGTTAGACCTGTACTGTAAGTAGCTGATAGGTGGTGTCGTACCCCACCCGCTCTGTTCAGAAATAGATTTTTCAGTTTGACAAAGGTGGCTTCTTTAACCCCTCTTTCAACCTCATGTGATTGTAAAAACACAAAAAAACAGACCGGGTGTTAAGACCTGGGGAGAGAACCCATTCAGTTACGTACAGACAGGGGAGATGATTATTACACATCTAGTTACTGTCAGGGTGACCCACAAACACACAAGCAAATAACTATATAACCCAAGCTAATATGCAACAATGAATGGACTGGAACATCCAACCATAATCCCACAAACACGTTTTAACACAAAAACAATAAATAGCACTGGCCACTAGGAATGCTGGGGTGGGCTGTTGAGCATGCCCCTGGAGTGCCACAATATGATTACAGCTTGTAGAAGCTACTTAAACATCAGTGGTGTTGGCTAGGGTGTAGGCTACCTGTGTCTGCACATGAAAATCTGAAAAAAAGGAACAAAAGAACTCTGATTTGAGGCTTGATTTTATGGCGTCTTCTTATGCAGAAACTGGCAATTAGAATTAGCAGTTGTAAAATTTTAAGAGCAATTTGTGGGCAATTCATGCCAAGTCTTTGCAGCCATTTAAACATTTACTAACATTGCACTTGAAACAATCCACAAGGATAACCATACTTTTTTAAATGGATTATTCATTAGAAGTTTGCACCATGTGTGTTTGAAGGCCATTAAGAAATCCTAAAATTGAATTGGACTTCTTGCATGCAACAAAATTAATACGTTCTAAAAAAAGAATGTATTTTTATGTTAACTATCAAATGAATTGCTGTACACAATTTAATTATTTGCCAATTTAATAATTTATGAACTAGCTTGTGGAAAATTATTTTAAAATAAATGTTGAATCCTTGTGGGTTGAGTTAAGAAATTGCAAGGATTAAAGGACCCTGAGGGCAGTTTTATACAGGCCTCTCAACTGTAGCTGGGATGTAGACCACAGATTACAACAGGAAATAGAAAAGGCGTGTCAAAAGGGCAATGTTATAATAGTCATGGGCAATTTCAACATCCAGGTCAGTTGGAGAAATCGGGATCTCAAGAGAGTGAATTTGTTGAATGCCTACAAGATAGGTTTTTAGAGCAAATAAAAACCACAAAATTCTGGCAGAACTCAGCAGGCCAGACAGCATCTATGGGAGGAGGTAATAACGACATTTTGGGCCGGAACCCTTCATCAGGAGTGAAGTAACATGGGATGGTCAAGGGGGGATAAGAAGTGGGGGGAGGGATAAAGTAGAGACCTGGGAAGTGATAGGCTGGAGGGAAATGGGCTAGGGGGAAGGTGGAGAATTATGGGAAATAAAAGAGAAAGAAAGGTAGGGCTGGGGGGAGAGATTATAGTGAGGGGGGAAAAAGAGAGGGAAAGAGAACCAGACTAAAATAATAGATAGGGATGGGGGTAAGGGTGGGGGGCAGGGGTATCAATGGAGGTCAGTGAGTTGGATGTTCATGCCGGCAGGAAGGAGGCTACCTAGGCGGGAGATAAGGTATTCCCTGGGGTCAACTGGGGTGATGTACTGTATCCGGTGCTTCCGATGTGGCCATTTATACATTGGGGAGACCCGCCACAGACTGGGAGACCGTTTCGCCGAACACCGGCGCTCGGTCCTCCAGCAGTGGCGGTATCTCCCTGTGGCCACACACTTCAATTCCACAAACCACTCCCACTCTGACATGTCTGTCCATGGCCTCCTCTACCGTCAAGATGAGGCCACACGCAGGTCGATGGAGCAATACCTTATCTTCCGCCTAGGTAGCCTCCTTCCTGCCGGCATGAACATCCAACTCATTGACCTCCGTTGATACCCCTGCCCCCCACCCTTACCCCCATCCCTATCTATTATTTTAGTCTGGTTCTCTTTCTCTCTCTTTTCCCCCCTCACTATAATCTCTCCCCCCAGTCCACCCTTTCTTTCTCTTTTATTTCCCATAATTCTCCATCTTTCCCCTAGCCCACTTCCCTCCAGCCTATCACTTCCCAGCTCTCTACTTTTTACCTCCCCCCACTTCTTATCCCCCCCTCGACCATCCCATGTTACTTCACTCCTGATGAAGGGTTTCGGCCTGAAACATCGTTATTACCTCCTCCCATAGATGCTGTCTGGCCTGCTGAGTTCTGCCAGCATTTTGTGTTTTTTATTTATTTCCAGCATCTGCAGATTCACTCGTGTTGGCTTTTTAGATTAGTTTGTCATTGAGCCTTCTAGGGATCAGCTGTACTGGATTTGGTGTTATGTAATGAACCAGAGGTGATTAGGGAACTTAAGGTAAAAGAACTCTGTAGAGACAGTGATCACAATATGACTGAGTTCAACGTGAAGTTTGATAGAGTGAAAGTAAAGTCTGATGTAGTAGTATTTCAGAGGAGTAAAGGAAATTATGGTGGTATGAGAGAGGAGTTGGCCAAAGTAAATTGGAAAGAGATGTTGGCAGGGATGACAGCAGAGCAGCAATGGTGTGAGTTTCTAGGAAAAATGAAGAAGATCCAGGATAGATGTATTCCAAAAACAAAGAGATACTCAAATGGCAAAATAGTACAACCGTGGCTGACAAGGGAAGACAAAGCTGATGTAAAAGCAAAAGAGAGGGCATGCAACAAAGCAAAAATTAGTGGGAAGACAGGAGATTGGGAAGATTTTAAAACCCTACAGAGAGCAAATAAAAGAATCATTAGGAGGGAAAAGATGAAATATGAAAGCAAACAATATCAAAGTGGATAGTAAAAGCTTTTTTAAGTATGTTATAAATAAAAGAGAGATGAGTGCATATAGGGGCTAGAGAAATAATAACAAGTGACAAGGAAATGGCAGATGAACTAAATGAATATTTTGCATCAGTCTTCATGGTGAGAGACACCAGCAGTGTGCCAGATGTTGAAGGGTGTGAGGGAAGCAAAGTGAGTGCAGTTACTATTACAGAAGGAGAAGGAGCTCGAGAAGCTGAAAGACCTAAGGGTACATCGAACACTCAGATGAAATGAACTGCACCCTAGGGTTCTGAAAGATGTAGTGGTAGAGATAATGGAGGCATCAGTAATGATATTTCAAAATTTATTGGACTCTGGCGTCATTCCAGAGGACTGGAAAGTTGCAAGTGTCACTCCTCTCTTTAAGAGAAAAGGAGGAAGGCAGCAGAAAGAAAAATATAGACCTGTTAACCTGACCTCAGTGGTTGGGAAGATATTGAAGTCAGCTCTTAAGGATAAGGTTATGGAGAACTTTCTAACACAGGACAAGATAGGACAAAGTCAGCATGGTTTCCTTAAGGGAACATCTTGCCTGACAAACCTGTAGAAATTCTTTGAGGAGATTACACGTAGGATAGATAAAGGGGATGTAGTGGATGTTGTATATTTGGACTTTCAGAAGGCTTTTGACAAGGTGCCACACACGAGCCTGCTTGTCAAATTATGAGCCCATGGCATTACAGGAAAGTTCCTGGCATGGTTAGACCATTGGCTGATTGGTAGGAGGCAGCGAGTGGGAATAAAAGTATCCTTTTCTGGTTGGCTGCCAGTGACTAGTGGTATTCTGTAAGGATTGCTGTGGGCCCGCTTCTTATGCTGTATATCAGCAATTTAGATGATGGAATAGATGGCTTTGTTGCCAAGTTTACAGATGAAACGAAGATTGGTGGAGGGGCAGGTAGTGTTGAGGAAACAGGTAGGCTGCAGAAGGACTTAGACAGATTAGGAGAATGGGCAAGAAAGTGGCAAATGAAATACAATGTTGGAAAATACACGGTCATGCACTTTGTAGTAGAAATAAATGTGCAGACTATTTTCTAAATGGAGAGAAGTTCCCACAATCTGAGATGCAGAGGGACTTGGAAGTCCTTGTGCAGAACACCATAGGGTTATTGCAGGTAAAGTAGGTGGTGAGGAAGGCAAATACAATGTTAGCATTCATTTCAAGAGGACTAGAATACAAGAGCAGGGATGTCATACTGAAGCTTCATAAGGCACTTGTGATGCCTCATCTTGAGTATTGTGAACAGTTTTGGGCTCCTTATCTCAGAAGAGATATGCTGGCATTGGAGAGGGTTCAGAGGAGAGTCACAAGGATGATTCTGGGAATGAAAGGGTTACCATATGAAGAACATTTGATAGCTCTGTGTTTGTACTTGCTGGAATTTAGAAGGATGGGGGGGTGGGGGGGGGAATCTCATTGAAGCCTTTTGAATGTTGAAAGGCCTAGACTGGATAGAAGTGGAAAGGATGTTTCCCATGTTGGCGGAGTCTAGGACAAGAGGACACAGCCTCAGGATAGAGGGATGTCCATTTAAAACAGAGATGCGGATAAATTTCTTTAGCCTAAGGGTGGTAAATATGTGGAATTTATTACCACAGGCAGCTCTTGTGGCCAGGTTGTTGGGTGTATTTAAGGCAGAGCTTGATAGGTTGTTGATTGGACATAGCATCAAAGATTATGGGGAAAAGGCTGGGGATTGAGGCTGAGGAGGGGAAAAAAGCATCAGCCATGATTAAATGGTAGAGCAGAATCGATGGCCCAAATGGCCTAATTTTGCTCCTATGTCTTATCATCTAATCAGTAAGGTGCAATTCTAGGAGCCCTTTAAAGCAAAGGCCACAATTACAGCCCAAGCAGGACTACTAGAGCAATGCAATGTTACTGTGACTACTTTGAGTTATACATTTTCTCTTTTACAGGCTTCTCTTGGACTGGTTCATGCCCGTGCTTCACACATCATCTGGCCTCCAAGTCGTTGGATGAAGTTACAAGCACAACTGCCTGAGAGACGCAGACCTCTGATGTCTCAGGATGATGAATGGGTCGATGAAGCAGATGGCTGATAGAAGCAAGATTCCAGCACAATCAACAAGCTGTTGTTCTAATCGTGAAAGTGCTTTGTAACTTTTCATTACATTGCACATTTCACACACATGAAATTTCTAAAGCTAAGAAATACTTCTATAGCGTACTCTATCACACAGAACAGGTTTATGTGATTTTTCCTACTGTTTGGGTTGTATTTTTTGCCAATCTTGAATATACCTGGTTTTTGAGCCGGATCTCTGAATTTATAAAGAAATGTCAATGAAAATTTATTCCAATAAATCCCAATAACACCAGATCCTTTTTATCCAGTTAAGCATTTAGAAAATATTTGACGACATTGATATTATGTTAAGATTAGGGCCTGGAAATTCCTGGGCCCACTTTTCAGCATATCTGTGGAAGAGTAGAATCTTGAAATTATGGTCTGGAACCTATTATTTACTGTGGCAGATTGAGTTAATTCATGCTTGAAAGAGCTGCTTTTCTTGACATTCAAATCAATGGAAACATGTTTATAATCTTCAGCTGTTCCAATTTGCAAGCTCTGACTGAAAAGGACTAGTCCTTGTATATACCCCAAAGACTATTGCTGAACTCAGCCAGTATAGGTAACAGATCTCATGATGCAGGGGAAGTAGATGGAAGATCTAGTACACATGTAGGAACCAGCTAGATAGCATTGAAATTGTGCCCAAATTTCTTCTCTGACAATTGTTATTTCTTTAGTGCCTAGACGTTTTTAGGTTATGAGGTTATAACAGCAGTGATCTTTCACTTGTGAACCTTTGGCCTAAACCCACCTTAAATCCAGAAAATGATTATCATCTCTTCCTCTGCCACCCCATACACAAATAATCTGAAATGTTTGAGCTCAAACTTGTTTCTCTTAGCTGCCTGCCGATTACCCCACATTTAAAAACATTGACATGAAGAGGACAGGTAGTACACTAATCAGGTACACTATTGCCCACGACAAGGGTAATGTTGATTATATTGGTGATGTCTCTTTGACATGTCTTTTGTAAATAGTTATCTTTGAAGTTTAAGAGGATGGGGACTACTGTTGTCAGTTAAACTTATCACTCACTACCTAGATTGAAATCTTGATTTACAGCCATCTTTCCTCAGACAGCCAAAGGCTGAGCTTGTGCCATAGAGACAATAGTGAATTTTCCCATTGATGTCCTCCCACATTGAAAGGTAATATGATATAAATATTGATCCACATTTTCCAGGGTCTAGAGCTTTATTGCAGTGGAGGAAGTTTAATTTTTTTGTGGATAGTATGTGTAAAGCCAAGTCATCACTGAGTAACTCCAAGGAAATTCTCTGTTTTACAGTATATCCCAATATTCTGTTAATTAAACAGATAATACATTAAATATATAAATGTGATTTTGTCAACTTGTACACCTGAAGTAGATTTTACTATTTTTTGATTTGTGTCTTACTTCAAGGAAAATAAATGAACATTTTCAGTTTCTCAACAGCTTAGAAAATTAAAACTTTAAAATACAGAATTTTATCTAAAAGAACTCAAAATGATCACTTTTGATGTTTACTTCATGATAACTCTGAAGGTTAATTTTACCAAAGAGATTCACAAAGTATTATTTTTCAACCAAAAAAAAAAAATCCTGATCTGCTTCTGAATGTGAATAACATGTAAAACTGCTTGGAAGCTGTCAGGTTTTACCGTATTTAGTTTAAACAGTAATTTTGTTTGTTATGAGTAGGTTTGTTGATTTCATCTTTTCTATATTTTAGGTTGTATAAATACAATTTACTTCTATTTTTATTCAAGGCTTAAAACAAACTTTCCTCTTCCCATCTGCTAAATGCTTCAGCAGAATTTCAACACTTATTAAGATGGTATTTAATGCAGACAGGAATGAATATCCCTTTGATCCCTGTAGTTTAAGCTGGCAGTCATTTTAGCAACAGGAAAGGAAATAGCATTCAGGATTATAGGGATTCATTGTCCAACAATCTAAAAGTGTACATATCAGATGATTACATAATGGTGTTCCATGGGGTCTGTGCATGTGCCAAACAAAGATACTATTTCAGCCATGTTAACACTAAAAAAGGTATTCCAAAACAAATCCCATTTTAAAAATTAATACCCTTAAGAAGCATATGTGACAAAACATTGATAGAACCATATCTCAAATACACACAAAATGTTGGAGGAACTCAGCAAATCAGGGCAGATTCAGTACAGGGGAATAAGCAATCAGTGGTTTAGACTGATGAAAGGTCTTGGCCTGAAACGTCGACTGTTTATTCCCCTCTACTGATGCTGCTTAACCTGCTGAGTGCCTTCAGCATATTATGTGTGTGTTGCTCTAGATTTCTGGCATCTGTAACATCTCTTGTGATTATCTCAAATAATTCTTTCAATGTGGTGGCTACTCAATGTGCAGCAGTTGAACCACAGAAGTTATGTGGTACTCCAAGTACTTTAAAAAAAATTGTTGCTATCATATTTCAAATTAAAAATAGTTATGGATGGAGTACCAAATCATTAAAAAAAAGGCAAGGCAAATAGTTGTATTCGAATAGATCTAGGATAGTTGTGTGCACTTTTTTTCTCCATCAACCACATAAATATACACAATCAAAATATTAGGTTGAATATTTGGAAGGTTATGGGATAGATAAAGTACTATAAGAAATAGGTTTGATGGCCAAACTATTGGATTGTATACTCTGCAGTGTTACTTGAACACCGCTTATACTACATCTCGCTTTAGTTGCTGACTGAAGATGAGAAAAACATGCAACAACTGCAGTTCGGCTTCACTGGAGAAGAGCATCTGGTGTGAACAAATTGTGTGTAAACCTAAAGTGTGCTTATCAGCTCAAGGAAGGATAACTGTAAAGGCAGACGAAGCAATACTGTGAGAGCAGAACTAGAATTGAGCCATAATTATGGTCCTTTCAAAAATGAGAGATGTATAATTGGCAATTAAAATGCTACCTCAAAGGCAAATTACAATTTCTTTTAAATGGCATGATAGTAGTGAGTAGAAATGTGAAAAAAGATGAGCACAAACAAGGCATTCTCTATGAAGACGTGATATTGAATAAAATATGAAGTCTACTTTGATTTCAGAATTGTTAAAGGCATTCTATCCCTTATTAATCCTGAAGTGCTCTGAACCAAGAAGTTCTTAGAGAAATTATCTTTATCAGTTCTTCTGTTGTGCTGTTACAGTTATTTTTATATTTTTATCAATAGTATTTTCAAAATAATTTTGCATTCCTTTTGATAATTCAGTGGTCTGGTGTTGGGGTTCCAGTTCATGAAAACAGAAATTCCTTTATTTTTAAGCACAGAGTATAAAAACCAACATGTCAATGAGATACACATGATATGCATAAATCTGTTGAAAAAAATAAAACGTGAAAATATTTGATTGAATTGTACAATATTTTGCTTTTGTTTCCTTTGAGCAAATTGCAATTTGCCACAAATATTTCTAATTGTATAGAAATATACACAATAAACTAACTGGAGCAAAAATCTTGCAGATCATGTGGCCTGAGGAGGTGAGGAATGGTGGGTAGTGGGGTTAAACTTTCAGTCTAGTGTCTTCTTTCATCAGAACTGGAAAAGTGAGAAATCAAATGGTTAATTTGCAGAGAAATGGCGAGAACAAAGAGAATGTCTATGATAGGCTGCAACATAATCACCTTACAAAAAAAAACCGCAACATTTGGAAACAGAAATGGAAAATGAGAAAAACTGACACAGAATGCTACAGCAAATCCATGGAGTGAAAGGGGGGGGGGGGGGGTAGAAATAGGCTTACCTGAAATTGTTTTAACGCAGAATATAGAACAATACAAAACTGGAACAGGCCACAGCAGAGGGCAGGCAGCATCTATGGAAAAGAGTAAACCTGAAACATTGACTGTTTACTCTTTTCCATAGATGCTGGCCGGCCTGCTGAGTTCCTCCAGCATTGTGTCTGTTTTGCTTGGATTTCCAGCATCTGCAGATTTTTCTCTTGTTCGTGGAACATTCCATTTGGCCCATGATGTCTGCACCGAACACAGTACCAAATTAAGCTAAATCTCTTCTGCTTCTACACAATTGATATTGCTCCATTCCCTGCACATTGATGTGTCTATCTAAAAGCTTCTTAACAGCTACTATTGTAGCTGCTTCTACCTCCTTGGCAGTCCAAAAATTTCCCACAAATCTCCTTTAAACTTTCAACCTTTTACCTTAAATGTATGTCCTCTATTACTTGACATTACTATCCCAGGAAAGAGTTTCTGACTGTCTACCCTGTTTTTACAAGAATCACCCCTTGTAATAATGATCACTGAGGCACAGAGAATCTGTATTTACTAAGTAACTTGTATTGTCTCAACATGGGTTCACAAGCCAACTACCTGTATGCACTCCTCTAGAATCCCTGATCCTCCATGAACAGTCAATGAAGAGATAAGGTATTACCCAGGAAAACAGTCAGCATTGGCCAAGCATTCCTCATGGTTCTGATCTTCATGTGTTCTTGGGGTCTTCCTTATCCATGATGGTTGGTCTCTGGTTGCTGGAGAGTTAACACCCCTGTGTGTTTGGAGCTCCTGACTATAATATTTTTCTTTATCAGTTGAATTGGTGGATCTCCATCCCATTGGCTCAAGGTCACCTGACCTACCTGGGTCACACACTGAAATACTTGTAAAGACCAGCTGCAGAAGTATTGAGACCATGATCACATGGTCAGCTGCAGTGGCTGGGGCACGTGATAAGGATGCCCCTATGTCAGCTACCCCACTTGTGGGTCCAGGATAGGACTGTATAGTCATCAAAGACCTCACCGGTAAAGGAGTAGACGTCGTCATCGGATTTCGATGGACTTTACTGGTTCTAGTCCAGGGCTACAACCAACATTGTTTCATGGTTCTGCCCACCCCAGCCTCATGTATTTGTGTCTTTCAACTCTGACTGGTCCAAACTAGTTAAATGAGGTGACCCAGACATAATCTAATGAGATTACAGATTGCTTCTTTGATAGGTCTGGCATTTTACCAAATAAGTAGCTATTTATCTGAGAATGGTCTCAGGTTTAGCAGCTCATTACATGAATCTCCTTGTGTCCACATTGAGTTGCTCTGATTAGATTATCCCAGAGCTAGGATGAATTTAGAGTCCACACTCTTTACATAACAAATAGTTGCTTGCCTGAGAATGGTCTCAGTTTTACCTGAGGCTCCTTTTGTCCATATTCAATTGCTCTGATTAGAATATCCCAGAGCATGTATCAGTTCAGAGTCCACAAAATGAAGGGGGGGGGGTGACAAAGACAATTGGCTTGTCTGTTTCCTCTGTCCTTAATTCAACTCATTGTAGACTAGTTTCTTGACCAACACAGCTGCCACTCTCTGTCCATGTCTGTAACTGATCTATATCCTGCTGTATCATTTGGTAATTTTAACTGTTCACAACTCCAGCAATCCCTGTTTTGTCTGTAAACATAGTAACCCACTGGGTCGTCCAGTTCATTCAAGATTGTTTAACGTAGTTTCTAGTACATAAATAAAAGGAAAACAAAATGATTGTTACTCTGGATCTGATGCTGCACAAAAAAACACAAGAAGATAAAAAATACAATAATTTAAAAAATAAATAGAAATACAAAAGATAACTTATATACATTGATTGTTAATTCATAAAAGTCAAGTCAAGTCAACTTTTATTGTCATTTTGACCATAACTGCTGGTACAGTGCATAGTAAAAATGAGACAACGTTTTTCAGGACCATGGTCTTACATGGCACAGTACAAAAACTAGACTGAACTAAGTAATAAAAAAAACACAGAAAGCTATACTAGACTACAGATCTACACTGTACTGCATAAACTGCACAATAACAGTACCGGCATTACAATAAATAATAAACAGGACAGTAGGGCAAGGTGTCAGTCCAGGCTTCGGGTATGGAGGAGTCTGATAGCTTGGGGGAAGAAACTGTTATATAGTCTGGTCGTGAGAGCCCGAATGCTTCGGAGCCTTTTCCCAGACAGCAGGAGGGGGAAGAGATTGTATGACGGGTGCATGGGGTCCTTCATAATGCTGTTTCCTTTGCGGATGCAGCGTGTAGTGTAAATGTCCGTGATGGCGGGAAGAGAGACTCCGATGATCTCAGCTGACCTCACTATCCGCTGCACTATGACACAAAATGACACTAAACCCAGGAATCACTGAACATAAAGTGACTCTGACATAAAAGGATAAAATAGTGTTCATGGGGGAGGGCTGTGAATGGATAGAGTTAGTGGGTGGAGGTGCTGATCAACCTTATTGCTTGGGGAAAGTAATTGTTTTTGAGTTCAGTGTTCATGGCTTGAATGTGAAATAGCCTCCTCCCTGATGGGAGAGGGACAAACAGTTCATGAGCAGGGTAGGTGGGATCCTTCATGTTGTTTCTGGCCCTTTTCCACCAACTTTCTGCAAATACTGAATGTCTTTGATGGCAGGTAGGCTGGTGCCAGTGATATGTTGTGCAGTTTTGACAATTTACTGCAGTGCAGTTTTCATACCATGCAATGATGCAGTACATTAGGATGCTCTCTGCTGTGCATTTGTAGAAGAATGTGAGTATAGATGTAACTCTCTTCAGCCTCCATAGAAATTAGAGGCTTGGTAAGCTTTTCTGATTGTGTAGAATGCGTCCTAGGACCATGAGAAGTTCCGTGAGATATGCAATCCCAGGAGTTTGAACCTGCTTGCAATTTCTATTTCTGTGCCACCGAAGTAAACGGATGTGAAGGGTGGGAGTTCTCCTGAAGTCGATAACTTTCTCCTTTGCCTTGTTGATTTTGAAGAAGTTATATGCCTGGCACCAGACCTCAGGCTCTTCCACCTCCTCTCTCTAGGCCATTCTCACTACTGTTATTTCATCAGTGGACTTGACAATGTGATTACTCAGTTGATAGACCAGATAGTCATGCATGATCAGAGTGTACAGCAGTGGCCTCAGCACACAGCCCATGTTGAGGATGATGGGGAAGTGTGTTGGGCAATATATGAGACTGAAGGCAATGAGGATAAACCAGTAGCTCAGCGTCACCCTTAGACTACTACACCCCAGACTGTGCGCCATTTCTCCACTCTCCAGCACTTCTGATCCAACTTGATCCTTCATTCCATCCTGCTACTTATGGTCGACACATTCATTACAAACTAGCATGCAAAATTGACTGTCTGAAATTTTCCCTCTGTGTTCCATTCATTAAAGACCAACCCTGACTTAGATCTCAAACCTGCAAACAAGGATGGTGTTATAGTTTAGTGAATTAACTGCTACCGAGTGGATATCCAGTGCCAGATTTCAGCCCTATGCCTCTCAATGGATCATGATCCAGCCACCAACCATCTGACCATCCCTTTTAAGCTGTTCTTTGACTTTAGTTCCTTAGAAGATCCTTCCTCCATTGCATGACCCAGAGCTGCACGACATGCTTCTACCTCTTAGCCAGGATCACCAACAGGACTATTCCTCCAGACCCTTTTTTTCAGCCTGTTCTTAGACCAAAGAACTTAATTCTTCCTACTTTGATCCTACACTTTCTCCACTTGTCCACTGACATCCTTGTTGCTTCTGATACCCTCCAGCATTTTGATAGTTTCCAGATCCCTGGTACCAAATAACTCATCTTCACAACAGACATCAAATCTCACAATGCCTCAATAGTCTGATAGTCTTATTTTTTCCTTGGATAGAGGTCTAGCTAAATCCTTACTGAAACTGACCTGGAGTAAATGGCTGTATTCAAATGCATGGTTATGGAAATTTGTACGGATTAAGGCATTCATATGTTTTTTGTTGATTACATGCTACAGTTTTATTTCAAGACCTGTCTATCAGTTTTCTTTCTGTTGCATTGATGACTGAATTGGTGCTGCTTCCTGCAATTGTACAAAATTCAAAATATTCATTAACTTTAATGCAAATTTATATCCTGCTCTCAAGTTTAGATGTCTATGTCTGATTATATCATCTTTCTTGACATCTATCTCAGCTACCAATATTCATCCATTAAAATTCCACTGATTCCCACAGCTACCTAGTACGTCCCCCACTCTGTATCCTGAAAGTCTCCATTCCATGCTCCAAATTTCTCCATCTCTTACTGGATTCTTAACTACTTCTCCTCACTCCTACTCCCCTCTCAATCAGATTGAGGATAGGGTTCCCTCTTTCTCCATCCCACCAGCCTCCACATAAAATAGATAATCCTTCATAATTTGCTATATCACCACCAGGATACCACCACGAGACACACCTTTCCTTTCAGCATCCTAAAGGAAATGTTCCATCAAAGGTCTTACCTTGCAGCTACATCAACCACTCATCTGTCTCACAGCACCTCTTTCCCATGCAACCAGAGATATAACATCTCCCCAGTTCCCTCTTCCCATGATCCACCAATCTTAACATCCCTTACAGGTTAAGTAGAGATTCACAACAATTTCTGATTTAGTATATATTACATCCATTATTCTTAATATTGTCTCCTCTATATTAGAGAAACCAAACACAGATTGGGTAGCTACTTTGTAGACCAAGTTTGTTCAGTCCATAAGGCAACCCTAGGATTCTAGTGCCATGTAATTTTAGTTCTTTGTCCTACTCCTACACTGACCTTTCTGTCTTCATTCTGAAAGTAAGCTTGAGCAACAGCACTTCATCTTCCATTTGAATACCTTACAACTATTGGACTTGATACTGAAGTTTGAAAAGATTCTGGTAATCCCTTTATTTCTCTCTTTCAGTGGCTTGCCTGTACCTTCCTTATCCAACTTATTTTGTGTTTTTCTCCTGTCTCCAAATGCAATTTTTATAGTCATTGTTACCTTGACAACATTGGTTTGCATCATATCACAAACATTCCCTCTGTTCTCTTTGCTTTTTCCATTTCTGTAACTTAAATTACGCCCGTGTTCTCACTTTTCCAGTGAAGGGTCTTGACCAGATTATGTTGATCTGTCCACTTATGGTTCCTGACCTGAGGCATTCAGCATTTTATGGTTTATAAATAAATATTTCATCGAGCTAATCTATACAGCATAATGTACTTTTGTACAGTTCAATTTCCTTATTTGTTCTACATCCTTCAAATATGGTAAACTCATATTTAGCCACAAATAACTACGTACACTACAATTATTGTAAATGCTCGTGATTATTTAAAATAGAAAACCAACTAGTCTATTCTAAGTGAAGCAATATATCACACTCTGAAGTATTGACCATTCTAACTGACCATCAGTTTTCACTTCTTGCTATCCTTACTTGACACACAATCAATCAATAACAATCTTGAAGTTTTCAATTAACATTGACCACAACCTTTTGATCGGTGTCTACAACTGTACACGTTGGAAAAAATGTTTAGTCCTAGCAGGTTGAGCTCATATGATGTACTTCTCCTGCATTTCTCCAAAGAATATTATATCCATTTATCATTTTAAACAGCTCAATTCTATTGCTCTATGACCTTACTCACTCATGGGAATTTAAGCCATAAACATGCAGTCAGCCCTTAAAATAGTTTATGCCTTGTCATGCTGGTCAGGGTAATGCAACCTCTACAGAATTTACTTATTGCTCTAAACTGAATGTAGTATTAAATCGGGGATCCATCCAAGATAAAGATCTTTAATGATTTTATTTTTGATCACATTTGCAATTGTGACTTTGCACTCTGCAGTTTGAGAGATACTACTAAGATTTGCTGAACAGAATGAACATAGAATGGTACAGCCCATTGGCCAACAACATTGTGCTGATCTTTTAACCTACTCTAAGATCATTCTAACCCTCCGCCCCCCATAGCACTCCATTTATCTTTCATCCATGTGCCTGTCTGAAAGTCAATTAAATATCCCTAATGCATCTGCCTCCACCACCACCTATGACAGCTGTTTCACGCATCCACCACATTCTGTATAAAAAAAATTGACCTCTGGCATCTCCTTTATTCTTTCCTTCAGTCACCTTAATAAAATTATGCCCCCTCATATTATTCATATTGGCTCAGGAAAAAGTCTTTGGCTGTCTATCTTTGCCTCTTATAATCTTGTACACCTCTATCAAGTCACCTCACATCTTCCTTCACTCCAAAGAGAAAAGCCCTAGCTCACTCAACTTGTCCTCATAAAACATACTCTCTAATCCAGGGAGCATCCTGGTAAATCTCCTCTGTACCTTCTCTAAGGCTTCCACATCCTCCCTCTAATATTTGAAACTGGCCTGGTTTTGCTTTAAGGTATAAATCCAGTGGTGAAAACAAAATAACGTTTCCGCCTGAATTATAGTACTTCACAAAGGGCAAAAGAACAGAAAGAACTTGCACTTATATAGCTCTTTTAATAAACTCAGAACAAGTTATTGAAGTGTTAGGGAATACAACAATCAATATGATTGTGAAAATAGGTGGAAAATCCTACTAATAGCAATGAAACAAATTCTCAGGTGATCTAATTTAGTGATTAGATCTAACTTAGGTTAAGAAATAACTTGTGTGAGCACTCTGAAATTAGCCATGGCATTACCTACAATTATGTTCAGGGCTTTTATCTTACCTAAAGAAACAAAAATGATTCCAAAATGATCGTGGTTGGATGCCCTATTTCCAAAAATAAGCATTTTTCAGTGAATTCAATTTGAATTATGATGTTGGTTAGGGTCATGTGAACAGCTCAGGTTAATAATAATCTCAAAGTACTGGTTTGAAATAGTCCAAATAAATTGACCCTATTCCCATAGCAATTACACTTTAATCTCAAGACATATAGTTTAAATTGTTTTGTCTTCCTAAAATGAGACAGTTGCTTCAGAACGTGCTTATGGGCCAGTTTTTATTTCTTCAATTGCCCCAAAAGGCCCATCTGTAACACAAATTGGAGATTCAGCATATCCTTGACTCAAGTTCATAGAATTTCTCCAAGGAGAGAGACTTATTGATTCATTGCATATACACATCTCCAGTGTATTTTCTGATCATATTGTAGAAAAAAAACAACCAGATCATTCTCAGGGGATGGATAATGTGTTTCACCTTAACCTGAAGGAGAGTGAAATTGATATTGTGTCCCCTACACTTACAAAGTATTGTAGATAAATGGCTCTGACTCTGATTAATCTCCTACTGCAAGGCGAGCTGTCCATTGACAGTTAATTTCATTTTTAATACTTGTAGTACTCAAAATGCACACCAACCTGTGAAGTTTGAAACATGTTCTTAGAACTTCTGTTAATGATATGTAGTGAGATGTAAATGTGTTGTTTCTTTAGACAGGAACTGAAGTGTCTGAATTTCAGCAAGTTTACAAAACAATAAAAACAACACATCTATATAGTGGTTTTAACACTGAAATTTATCCCATGCAGCTGAAAGAGTTATTAAGGATGTCCACAAGCAAGACTGAGTACAGTGTAATTGACATTTTGAAGATGTGGATCAAGTTGGAGATGTGGAGATAACATTTGAGGAAGGAATTCCAATCTGTAGAGCAAAGCAGTGAGAGTAAATGACAGGACGGAGGGAGAAAAGGAAATCCTAAAGACAACACTTGCTGAGGCATGGCATGGGTCTTGAAAGAGGAAGGGATAATCTTTGGATGGATTTAAATACAAGAATAATAATTTTAAGCTTGACATTTTTAGGTAACTTGAAGTGAACAGGAGCAAACACATGGATACATCATAATCATTCAGTGTACAGACTTGGGGATACATCATCCATTAGTCAAAATCCTGAAACTTTCTACCTAAGAGTACTATGGGAGTACTTACATCACACGGCATTTAGCAGCTTAAAGTGTTCTACCTCCATCACCTCAATAACAACAATCTATCTTTCACTTATAATGATATACAATTTCCCACAGTGCTTCATATAAACAAAAAGTTTCCCTAGGACACAGTGAGAAATAGAGCAAATGGCCAAATGCTTAATCGAAAAGATGGGAAAAGGAGGAAGGAGAGGGAGAGAGAAAGGGAAGGACATTCAGGAACCTACTGCTTTGGTAACTAAAAGCATGCCACTGATGGAGTGTTTAAAATCAGAATCAAGGATTCAGAATTAGAGAAGTGAGTAGAGGAGGATAGTCTAGAGGAGAATACTGCAAAGAAAGGATGATGCAATGTATGAATTAAGAAAAAAAACAAGGATGAAATTGAAGAGTTGATAATTAGAAGTCACTGACCACATTCCAAGAAGTCACTTGTTTGAACATTAAAAGCTGCTCTTGCTAATATCCTTGCTCTCTTGAATGGATTTTCAAACTATTGCTCTTAATTCCCCATGTATTGCAATGCATTTAATTTAACTCCACAACTGCATTTTCCTTAACAATGCCTAAAGTATCAACAAGATATGTTCAGGCTATCTTCACTCATCATTCAGTGTTGGTTAGCTTGGGCTTTGCCAGAGCTAATTTTCAGCCGGACAGCATAACTTTCCTTTCAAAACTCACACCATTGCTCAAAAGTAAGACTGACAAGATCAAAATGCAAGTTATTACCAAGTAAGGAATTAGTTATTAGAGAAATGGGTATTGAATTTGTTTTGTTTGTAAAAGAAAGCAAAGCTTGGTAGAAAAACTATTTAGCCCCCAACCCTCTGTTCACATAAATGAATGTTACAACCATGGATCTTGATCAATTTAACTGAGAATTTTTATTTGTAAATCACTTGTTCCTTTTTCACAGAAGAGCCCAAAAAACAGAGAAAATTGTAAAGCATGAAAAAACTGAAATTTCAGCCGATCAAAACTATTCATTCCCCTTTGCTCAGTACTTAGTTGAACCACCTCTTGCAGCTATTACAGCCAGTATTATTTTTGGATAAGTCTCTATTAGCTTTGCATAATGTGATGGAGCAAGATTTGCCTATTCATCCTTGCAAAATTGCGGAAGCTCTGCCAGGTTAGTTGGGGAGAGTCGGTGGACAGCAATCTTGAGGTCTTGCCAGAGATGCTCAGTCGGGTTAAGGTCAGGACTCTGACTGGGCCACTCAAGGACATCAATTTTCCTCATTTGAAGCCACTCTATGGTTGCTCTGGCAGTGTGATTTGGGTCGTTGTCCTGCTAAAACACGAACTCCACTCCCCCACCCCCACCACCACCAACTTAAAGCTTTCTGGCACAGGCTGGTAGGTTTTTATCCTGGATTTCTCTGTATTCAGCAACATTCGTCTTAATATTGACCAGATTTCCAATCCCCACAGCATGATGCTACCTCCACCATGGCTGATAAGCAGTATTAGATTTACGCCACACGTATGGCATAGTATTGAGGCCAAAGCATTCCACTTTAATCTCATCCAAACACAAGACCTTCTTCCACATCTTTACAGTACCTTCTAAATGATGCTTTGCAAAGACTTTACAGGCAAGGAAATGCTTTTTTTTAAGCCAAGGCTTTTTCATTGCCACTCTTGTATAAATAACCTTTTTGTACAAGACTTTAAAGATTGTGGAGCCAAGAACTTCATCTCCAGTTGCAGCCGCTGACTTCTGCAGCTCAAAGTGACTGCTCTTACAAGTGCTGTTTTTCTCAAGTTTAGAGGGGTGGCCTGACCTTGGCAGTGTGGCAATAGTTCCATCATTTTTCTACTTTTTACAATAGGCTGCACTGAGCTCCGAGGTATGTACAGTGCCTTTGAGATGGCCTTGGATCTTTTTTCAGATTTGTGCTTCTCTATTGTCATTTCCCTGACATGCTCTTTTGTCCTCATTTTAGTTTGGTCTATTGAAAACCTACCATTCTGTTGGACCTTACGGAGTGGGTGTGGCCAAGTGGTTAAGACTTTGGGCTGGCGATCCGAAGGTCGTTAGTTCAAGCCTCAGCTGAGGCAGCGTGTGTGTTCTTCAGCAAGGCACTTAACCACACACTGCTCCTGCACGTTTATAGCCCAGTGGTGGTGGTTGGTGCAGTATGGACAAGACAAGAGAGAAAGGGTATTTATTCTTATGAATTCATTGAAAACAGGTGATCCTCCAATTTTCTACATCAACAAATTGGACGGGTCAGTATGTTGCGTCTGAGGAAAGTTGATGTAGTAATTATAAAGGAGATGAAAACTTTTACAGCCGCACAATTTTGGTTTTTAAGTTTTAGTAACATGTTGACAGGCTTTGGAATTTTTCTTTTGATTGGTCATGATTCACAATGTTTTGTTAGATTAGCTCAAAAATCCTACTTCAGTACAGTATTTTAAATTTAGAAAATGAGACAATAAAATGTGAAAATAGTGGTGAGGGTGAACAGTTCTTCAAGGCACTGTACATTATCCAGCCAAAAGCAGGCACATCATCAGAAAACGGAAGAAAGGCTGTATGTCGCCAAGCATTTCTACCCTTCCATGTGATTAACAATTTAACTGGCTGTACCTATCTTCTCCCTATAACTCTTCATACTGTAGGTTATCAAAGACCTTTCTAGTCCCACTCTAAGATTAACAATAGACCCAGCTTAAAGGTACTTGTCCATGGCATAAAAAAGGTTGAGAATCCCTGCTCGAGTGGAATTGTTTCGAACAACATTCTGAAAGGAATGGCTTAATACTTAGACTGTGCCTGGAAGCCCCCTAGTCTGGCTTTTAAAACTCAAGTGGAAGTAGTTAGTCCAAAAACAAAATGTTTCATTGCATGGCCAAACAAACAGCATAAGTTAGGGAAAGAAAAATATCAAACATGAAGTGCAATGATCTGACTGTGCCTTGAGAATTGTACTCATTTTGGCTGCCAGATAAAAAGTGAAACATTCAAATACAGAAAAAAACCAGGCCAGTGGCAAAGATCAGAATATTGAGGCAGATTTAGAACCAGACCAGCAAGCACTTTGTGTATTGAAACGTATCTAATAGGCAGATCCCATAAGGAATCAAAGCTTTTTCTGAAGTGGGAGATTTTACACTCTACGGTGATTCAACTCCTCTCAAGGCCTCCCTACAGCCTACAAAAATATCTACTTGCTTTTCCTTCCTTCATAGTACATCGATTAGTCAACATCAGATTGATGTAGAGCAGGGATGGTCTACCTATGGCGCATGCGCCAAAAGTGGCACATTGGATGATTGGAAGTGGCGCATTGCACCCCAGTGATAATAATAAAAAAGTAAGCCTACTCATGCAAAAAGTATTAACCAAAAACCGATTTGTAGAAAAAGAAATCTATAACAGGAATTCAAGTAGCTTACAGCAAGAAATGGGTTTTACTGAGAATAAATCTAAAGCTTAGCAATTATTTTTAGCTATTTTATTATTTCATACACCTCTTCTGGCGAATGTTATCTTCTTTCACATTAATCTGTTTTCAATTAAAAAATATGTTAAATGAGTCAAACTAGGAAAGAAGGACTTTTGTTCTGCAGTCGTTTCAATACAGTAACTGTTCAATACACGTTTGATACTTGTTTGATCCTGAGATGCCAGGTGTCTGCACCAGCGGTGTGTTGCAGGTTTTTGCCAGTCAGTTTACAATTGACACTCGTGCACTATGGAGTTGTGCTTTGTTCGTCCTTTGTGAACATTTGCAGTTTTGTACTTTTTAGAAAATTAAGCCTTGTTTTTACATTCAGTTACCCATCACAGTGCAAAAGAAAATGAGCAAAAGAAAAGCAGAAAGTGATGGTAAGCATGAATTCAATGAACAGTGGGAAAACGAGTTCTTCTTTATAGTGGGTCCGTCAGGAAAACCATTGTGCATTGTTTGTGAAAACACTTTAACACATAATAGAAGACATGATCTTAATATACACTATAAAACACAACATCAGACTGAAATAGAAGGAAAACTGAAGCTAGTGCTTGGGTCTGAGTTATGGAAAGAATATGTGATTAAGAAAAAGGAAGAGATCAAAAGAAGACAAAATATATTTGTTAGAAGTCTCATTAAGGTAAGTAATGTTTATCTTGTTTTTATATTAAATCAATATATCATGTAAAAATGCTAAATGTGTCAAGTTAACATATTTTTACAAGAATTGAATGGGGGGGGGGGGTACAAGAGTCTTATGGCGCATCTGAACTTGTGTGTGAAAAAATTGACGCATGGAATGTGGAAGGTTGGCCAGTCCTGATGTAGAGGTTTCAGGGATGATAAGGCAGGATGAGAAAGAGAAGATTGCATTAATGGTCAAGGAGACTATCTTACACTGTAGGAATGTCTTAGAAAACTCTTCAAATTCAATCTTATTGGTACAGCTTTGGAATAAAAAGGGGTTGATCAATTTGCTGGCATTATACTGCCAGTAGAACAATGCTTGGAGATGGTACAGGGGAAGGGTGGTCATGGCTTCGTTGCACTGTGACAAGAGGTCTGGAATTCTTTGCTTCTTTGGCTTTGGGACTGGAACTGCCTGTTCAGGTGAGACTGCCTCCTGCTGCTGGAGACCCTATGAGATGAAATGAAAAGTGACTATCTCTATGTCATTATGAGATGGCAGCATCAGTGCATGCAAGTCATCCGCAAGGGTGGGGAGTGGGTGGAGGGTAGAACGTGTGGGCTGTAGCCATGACCAAGGCAAGACCAAGAGTGCTGCTCTACCACAATTTTTTGATCTATTTTATGGGTCAGAATACTCATCTCAAACACATGATTGAGGTTTTGAATTAATGTATTCCAGGTATTCTGCACTGTCCCAGAGTTCTTGGATCCAAGTACATACCTCTCTTCTTGTTCAGATCCATTCCTGAGGCTCAACCAAAGTATTGAAAATGATTTCCAGCAGCTCTGTACTCTAATGAGCATGCACCCTTTAAAAGCTGATTTAAACTAATTAGAATCGGGCAGTTTTGTTGGTACCAGTCATGGTTTACTAGCAGACACCTGACAGTGTACAAGTGGAGAAAATAATGTACTATGCATTCCCAACCCTGTTGTTTGTCCTTAAAAAATTATGACTGAATATCAGGAACCAGGATAAACAGAAATGGGCCACCCACACAATGCATCTATTTCAGGCAAAGGGATTTCTAACCCACGAGACTTTCAGCCTGAAAAATGACTAAAAAGTAATTGTATAGGAAAGGATTAATCTGGAATACATTGCATCAGCCTTTGTGGGTGGATTCAGGGGTTTAAATTCACATTAGGTTAAATTAAAGTTCAGAGTTCAAAATAAATGTATTATCAAAGTTCATATATGTTTGTATGTACAATGCTGAGATTCATTTTCGAGTGGGCATACTCAGTAACCATAATAGAATCACTGAAAGACCACACTAACAGGACAGAAAACCAGTGTGCAAAAGACAACAAAATGTTCAAATACTGAAAGAAACTAAAATCAGATATAATAATAATAATAATAAAGAATTAAGCAGTAAATATCAAGAACATGAAATGAATAGTCCTTAAGAGTGAGGGCAAAGGTTGTGGGAAAGAGAAGCTATCTCCTCTGGTTCAGGAGCCTGATGGTTGAAGGGTAATAACTGTTTCTGAACCTGGTGATGTGAGTCCTGAGGTTCCTGTACCTCCTTCCTGGTGGCAGCAGTGAGAAGAGAGCAGGACCAGAATGGTAAGAGTCCCTGATGATTGATGCTGCCTTCCTGTGACAACATTTTGTGTACATGCGTTCAATGGTGGGGAGGGCTTTACCCATGATAGACTGGGTCGTATCCCCTACCTTTTGTAAGATTTTCCATTCGAGGGCATTGGCATTCCCATACCATGCTGCGAATCAGCCTGTCAATATGATCTCCACCACACATCCATAGAAGTTCGTCATAGTTTTAGATGAGATGCCCAGTCTTCGCAAACTCCTAAGGAAGTAAAAGGGTTGCCATGCTTTCTTTTCTAATTGCACTTACGTATATGCTGAGCCCAGGCCCTCTAAAATGATTACATTGAGGAATTTAAAGTTGCTGAAGCTCTCCACCACTGATCCCCCAATGAGAACTGGCTCCTGGACCTCTGTCTTCCTCCCCCTGAAGGCAATAACCAGCTTCGTGGTCTTGCAGACATTAAGTAAGAGGTTGTTGTTGTAGTGGCACCACTCGGCCAGATTTTCAACCTCCCTCCTATGTGCTGAGTCATCACCACCTTTAATTCAGCCTACGACATTGGTGTCATTGGCAAACTTAAATAAGACATTGGAGCCACACAGTCATAAGTGTAAAGCAAGTAGAGCAGGGGGCTGAGCAAACAGCCTTGTGGTGCACCTGTGCTGATGGAGGTTGTGCAGGAGATGTTGTTGCCAATCTGAACTGACTCACATCTGTCAGTGAGGAAATCAAGGATAAAATTGCACAAGGATGCATTAGGCCAAGGATTTGAAGCTTATTGATTCGTCTAGAGAGGATGATAGTATTGAATGACAAGCTGTAGTTGATAAACAGCATCTTGATGTATGCATCTTTACTGTGCAGATGTTTCGGGGTTGAGTGAAGAGCCAATTAAATGGAACGAGCTGTGGACCTGTTGTGCTGGTAAGGTAAATTAAAGTGGATCTAAGTTGCTTCTCAGGCAGGAGTTGATATATTTCAACACCAACCTTTCAAAACATTTCATCACTGTGGATATACGTGCTACTGGATGATAGTTATTGAGGCAGATGAAAACATTCTTTTGAGGCACCGGTATAATTGAAGCCTGCTTAAAGCAGTTGGGTACCTCAGACTGCCGAAGTGAATACTCCAGCCAGCTGGTCGGTACAGGTCTTTAGTACTCAGCAGGTACCCCATCTGCGCTGGATACTTCCCGTGGGTTCACCCTCCTGAAAGATGCTCTCACATCTATCTCAGAGACTGAAATTACAGCATCATTGGGGCCTGTGGGTGTTCATGAAGGTTCCTCGATGTTTTGACAAGGAGGAACCATCAATCAATTATAAATTAATTTACGATGCAATGTTAGCGCGTGCAGACAGGGAGGGTTCATGCAGAACCTCTGGCATTATTTAACAAGTAATACAAATGTTTCCTTATGGAGGAACCAAGATCTCAGGAATGGTCTGTCTCACCTTTTAGTATCACAAGAGCTGGCGTAAACACTCACGGATTTAACAGCGACACTGTAAGAAGCAGGAATAGCTTATAGGAAGCTTTATACAGACGTGGGTGCAAATAAGCAAACTTCAAACAGAGCATATTATATATACTAAGTGAAAAACAAAAAGAATACTAACAATGTAGGAGGCTGGAGAAGGGAAGGGAGGGAGGACTGGTTCACTGACAAGAGAGCAAACATTTTCCTGCATCGTTAGGAATGTGAGAGGTGTGTTTTTCACAGCTGAAAGCAGGGACTGCACCTCACCAATCATTAGCATATAGGCACCAATTAAAGAATCATAGTCATACTGTCATTTTTAAAGTACTGCTGTGAGGAGGAAACATCCAAGGGAAGGCAATGAAAAAAAATTAAATTGATTATAGTACCCTCACACACTAAAAGTCTCAAGTGACTCACTAATGAACTGCTCTAACCAGCTGGTTAATGATTGCTCAGAAGTAATTCTAGAGTGTTTATTTTAAAAAGAGTAATTAGTATGAATTATGATGTATGGAGGTCTGGTTGGTAGATTTATTTTACATGATTCTGTCAATTGTTCAAGAAAAAGGAAGATGCCACACTGTATTTCAAAGGTTATTTTTTGCTGCGGTGTCTAGCCCAGCTCATGGCCATACAGTGCCGTAGATTCACTCGTTTGCGTCTGTATCTCAATTAGATGCACAACACACAAGTCATTGGAGCCGGACAGTTACAACCTTACAAGTGATAATGAATCTAACGGCAGAGTAAGTATTTCATGATTACATTGCTGCAAAGAACAAATTTTGTAACCTGCTACAGCCTTTACTGTTAGATTAAAATGATCAGCTCTACTGAAATGTGCTCGTTCATATATTGCATCAGGAGGCCCGTGACTAGTGGAGTGCCACAGGGATTGGTGCTGGGTATGTTGTTGGTTGTCGTCTATATCAATGATCTGGATGATAATGTGGTTAACTGGATCAGCAAATTTGCAGATGACACCAAGACTGGGGGTGAGGACAGTGAGGAAGGCTACCATGGCTTGCAGAGGGATTCCGCATGCTGGAAAAATGGGCTGAAAAATGGCAGATGACAAATAATATAGACAAGTGTGGGGTGTTGCACTTCGGTTGGACCAATCAGCATAGGTCTTACACAGTGAACGGTAGGGCACTGAGGTAGTGCGGTAGAGCAAAGGGTTCTGGGAATACAGGTCCATCATTCGTTGAACGTGGTATTACAAGTAGATAGAGTCATAAATAATGCCTTTGTCACATTGGCCTTCATAAATTAAAGTATTAGTACAGGAGACGGTACTGTATGTTGAAGTTGTGTAAGATGTTGGTGAGGCCTAATTTGGAGTACTGTGTGGAATTATGGTCACCTACCTAAAGGAAAGATGTAAACAAGGTTGAAAGAGTACATTCAAAATTTACATGGATGTAGCTGGGGCTGGAGGACTTGAGTTATAAGGAAAGATTGTATAGGTTAGGATTTTATTCCTTAGAATGTAGAAGATTGAGAGGAGATTTGATGGAGATATACAGAATTATGAGGGGTATAGACAAGGTAAAGGCACGCAGGCATTTTCCACTAAGGTTGGGTGAGACTATGACCAGAGGTCATAGGTTAAGGGTGAAAGGCAAAACATTTAAGGAGAACATGAGGGGAAACTTTTCAGAGGTTTGTGGGAGTGCGGAATGAGCTGCCAGTGCAAGTGGTGCATGCAAGCTCAACTTCAATGTTTAAACGACGTTTGGATAGGTACGTGGAAGGCTATGGTCCTGGTGCCAGTCCATGGGAGTAGGCAGTTTAAATTGTTTTGGCATGGACTAGATGGGCTGAAGGGCCTGTTTTTATCCCCTTCACACTATGTAGGCCTCTCATAAAGTTATATGCCTTAATTTAATATCCCTTCTGCTTTTCCTGTTCCAAGCAAATCACCCCCATTGAGTCAACATTTCCTAATACAACTTCCCAGCCCTGACAACAGTCTCATGATTCTCTTCTGCATTTAATGCTGTTGCATTTATCTTCTAATGTGATGACCTGAAAACATTATACAACTGATGCACCATCAATAACTCTGAGACGTGGGTTAAGGTAGGCTTTTATTGGCTGGAAGAAAGTACAAGCAGCAAGTGACCATCACACGACATCCTGGAGACTGAGGAAGGGTCTGTGCCTCCAACCGCCTTTATACAGGGGTCTGTGGGAGGAGCCACAGGAGCAGTCAGCAGAGGGGCGTGTCCAGACAGGTATATGTAGTTCACCACAACAACGTTAGAAATGGAGCTTAGCTAGTGCTTTATACAGTTCTGCCATAAACAATTTAATCTTTATATATGTTTTGGCTAATAGAGGTTGCTATCTCATTTCTCTTCTCAACTATCTTCTTTGAATGTCCTGCTACCTTGACAGATCTGTAGATAGGCATTCCAAAACTTCATCTTCTTCAACACTGAACAGTTTCTTGCCATTTATTGTCTGTTCCATGTTGCCCTCCTCAAATGCATTATCTCTGAGCTGAATTGCTTTTGCCGTTTCTTTTTCTGGTTGGTCCCTGCCGTCTTCTTACAGCTCACCTTTCTTTCTTTCAACCAGCCACTTAGATGAAACCTTTCCTGGCCCATGCCTGCAGTCTGTGGGATGAAGATATTGCCCAGTGCAGTTCAGCAGAAAGGTCTAGTATGTAAATACAGGTTAGCATGTGACCTATTGGTGATGACTCCATAATATCCTTGTCTTTTGGTAGAAGGTGATGATCTCACATTTGGGAGGTGTTTTTTGAAAAAGGAGCAGTGCATTTCTTGGAAGCCACGAGGCAGTCAGCGTCCGTCAATAGTCACGGTGGTTGTAGTGAATTCCAACATGGGAATTAGGTTCTAACTGAATAGCTTGCATCACCTGGGATGGCAGTAAGTGTTCAGAAAGCAAAAGAGCAGATGCTGGAATTGAAAAACAGAAGATGCTGAAAATATTCAGCAGGTCAGGCAGCACTTGTGGAGAGAGAAACAGAATTAACATTTCATCCAAACTAGACATGTGAGAGAACAGTGGCAATAAATGTTACAGACAAGGGAAAAGTGAAAGGTAGGCCTGTGGTCGGGTGGGGCAAGATATTTCAGATGACGCAAATGCCCTCCATGCTGGCTGATAGAGGACTGCCAATGTTCGTTAGTCACAACTCATCTGGAAGTAGAAGTAGATGAAACGAAAGTGCTGGAATTTGTGAGATGCAGAGCATAGCAGCTGCTTAAAGTCTGAAATAAAAGAGGATTTAGGAAATACTCTGCAGCTCAGTAAAAGAGTTTAAAACTGAGTTGATATTACTGGTGTAGTGACCTTGTCTCAGAACAGGCCAGTTCAGACATATTCGGAAAGATTGCCCTTACAAAACTGATGAATTCAAAAAAGACTGCAATATGCCAAGATGAAAAATGAGGTGCTGTTTCTCAAGCATAACTAGATTTCATTGGAACAGTATGTAATACCTCTTGCAGAAGGTCTATGTAGGGTGGGGTTGGTTGACCACAGTGAGGCAACAAGCAACTAGAAACTCGACTCACCCTTGTTCTGCCTAACCTGTTGAGTATCTCCGGTTCTTATTTCAGTTCCAGCATGCCCACATGTTGAATAGATTAGATACTAGAGAGTTTTTGGAGTTGTAGACAAGTGCAATCTATACTGTCCCATTCTTGACATGCATTGTAAACAGTGGAAGACTATAGGGAGTTAGTCAACCTGAAGGCCTCCAGGTTTTACTCCCTTCTGGCATGGACTTATGAGTTTAATTGACACTTATGGACGTCAGTAAATAATCCCATTCAGTTTCATGGAGGAAGATGATTATTGAAATTAGTTATGTATAGGATATGGTCCTGAGGAACTCATCTGGAAAAAGTCTTGGGGGTCTGAGATGATTGACTCTACAACGAGAATAATGATCTTCCTTGCGAGACACCGCTCCTGTTTGATTAAGCTCTTTGATGCCATACATTGTTAAATGTCTGATCTCCCTCTGAAATTAACAAAGATTTTCCATGTTTCAACTAAAGTTATAGTCAGGAGCGCAATCAGGTAAATTTACACTTTAGTCTGCACTGTTACCGATTTCCATTGTTCTCCTTAGTGCACAGTGTAATGATCTGTATCCTGGGACATATGACAGTAACAATAAACCAAAGAAAGAGAAAATATAAACTACTCATTAATGAGCAGGTTGTGGATAAATGCTGCTTGTTAGCATTGTCAGAGGCATCTTCTATCACTTTGCTGATGATTTCAAGTTCAAGCTAGAATTGTCTGACTGCACATCAACCTATTTTTGGTTGATTTTATTTTCCAGTATTCCAGATATTTTAATTAACAAAAGGAGAAGTATAATGAAAGGCATTTGCAACTAGAGGCTCATGTAAATAATGATGTCCTGAAGAAAAGAATGGAACATAGTGTTTGTTTCTTCTTTGGCTTCAAAATTTAATATATTTACCGACATTTATGCACTTGAGGCACAGTTGTTAAAATTCTGGGAGTAACGTTGCATTTGTTTTACACTCATGTCCCTGCAGTACATTTGCACGGTGCAGACCTTTAGTTGAGAGAAGTGTTTAAATAAGCTGAGATGAGCTGGTTTCAGGTATCATTAAACTTAAAAGATTCGGAAAATAAAAGCAAGATGCAGCATTCAGGCAGATTTTATATAATTCTTTCTTCCCAGTTGGATGATGACAGGGTGCAAATATACAGAAAGTATTAAAGTAACTTATTTGCATATGTCCATTTGTAGATACTGAACGTCTGTCCCGAGGCCCTTATGTAAATCACCTTTATATCGATGACTAATTATATTTTTGCTTGCAATAATTATTTTGGCTATTTGCCTGTGTATTTCATTGCTATTTCTGCTTTGACCTTGGCAAATCAGTTTTGCTTCTGGCTGTTAGTTATTAATTTTATTTATTTATTAACAGTTTTAAAATTCAGATTTATCACACGTACGTAGAAACATACAGTGATATGTGTTGTTTGCGCTAACAACAAACGCACCATCTTCCCCAGAACATCGTGGTACATTTCTACGCAGCCATCATAGAAAGCATCCTCATGTCTGCCATTACTTCTGTTTTGGTGCAGCATACTCTCACAGTGTACAGAAATTAAAGTGAACTGTCAGGACAGCAGTAAAAGTCATTGGCTGTGGTCTACCTTCACTGCAGGACTTGGACATGTCCAGGACAAAGAATTGGGCAGGATAAATGTTTGCAGATTCTCCCCACCTAGGAAACTGCCCTTGTCAAAAGCTCCCTTCTGGAAAGCAGTATAGAGCTATGAAAACAAAGACTTCCCACCATCTTGGATGTTTTCTCCCCCAAAAAGTTAATCTGATCAACCATTCTAGTTAGAACCCCCACCCCCTCCATTTATTATCTGTGTCACTGTAAACTCTTTAAACCACATTTTATAATGCTGTTTACATTGTAAATACATGTTGGTGTTTATGTATTTCTGTACATTTTATTCCATATCTGTACTTCCAACTTTATTTTATGTAATTCCATATTCTGTATAATTGTTGAATGTTGCATGAAGCACCAACACAGCACAGCAGCTTCCTAATACGTGTCAATGTATACGGCGAATAAAGATGATCCTTGACCTAAGTATATGCTGACGCCAACATAGCATGCCCACACTAACAGCAACAAAACAAAATATAAGCAGCAAAATAGGACCCTTTTCCACAACCCCCCCCCCCCCCACCCACTCACACACATCCAACCCCAGGACAGGCCACCTCTGGGCCTCCAGTCTTTGCCACTTGACTTCCAAACTAGCATAGACCTCTGTCACAGGACTCACAAACCTCAGGTGGGGGTGTCACCAGCCATCGTGGACATGCAGTTAGGACCTCTGACACAGGACTTACCTGCCAGGGGAGTGCTGCTCCCCATCTTCAGCCCTTGCTGACCCGTACTCTGGCCTCGACTTCTGAACTTGCATGGACCTCCGACTCTGGGATCCACCGACCTGGGGGGGGTCACTGACCTTAGTACCTCTGTTCCCTGGCCATTTCCCAGTCTCTTTTTCCATGTTTGTCTGTATCACCTGTTGCATCTTTCAAACCACAGTGATGTATTGCTGCTCCTCTCAGTAGGTATCGATAGGCAGCACCTCCTTTTTCAACACTATTCCCATATCCCTTGATTCTCTTAAGGTCGAGAAGCCTGTTGATCTATGAGTGAACACAATGACTGAGTCTTCACCAATACATAGACTACTGCAAAAGTTCATTACTATTTCAGTGAAAAAATTGCTCTTTATCCCAGTGTTTCCTTGATTCTGAAACACAGTCAGTGGAATAATCTTCCGAGCATCCCTGAAACTTGCTTTTGCTGAGCTCCTTCTATAACAAATAAATTCCTTCTCAGGTGAGGATATACCACAAGCCAAAAGTGAGACAGCTATATTGCAACAGTCAGAATTGTGCACACAAGCCAGTGCTCTGTCCCATGCAGAATCAACGCAAACATATGTCTTGAAGACTTACAATATCACAAAAAGTCAATATTCCATATCCATTAAAAATCAACACCTTAAGAATAGTTAGAAGAGCAAGAAGTAGGAAAGGTAGGTACCCTCAAGGGAAATGGGGAGAAGGCAGGAGATTGGGGCTGAGACAGAAATGTATTAGTGATGATGAAATGGCAGAGCAGATTCGATGGGTTGAATGGCCTAATTCTGCTCCTATGTCTTATGGTCTAAAATGTCTAAAATGGGTAGTACAATGCAGAAAAATGCAAATCTGCTGAAAGGTTTGTGAGAATAATGGCAAAGATTAAGTCTAATAAACTTCAAAATTTACTCCGAAGTAGGATCTGACAGCCACTTCTTTGAGTGGAGGGAACATTTTCTGTGTTTCTCATATTGAAATGAACAATGCTTCCCTTTCATATTTTACTGATCTGAGAAAATTTATGTTAACTTCCCGAAATTACAGAGGTAAAGGAGTTTGTCCAAATTACATTGAGATAATTGTATTAAAATTCTTTTTAGAATTATTAAGAATTCTGATTCAAGATGGTGATTGATTTTAATAGTTATGAAGCACATACCAAGTGAGTTACAAAGATTTACAAGTTGAGTGGTGTGAGTGGAATCTACCAGTCAGCAATGTAGTGGGGTATTAGGTAAAGTCTAATAGTTCACTTACTCATGAGATAGTCACATGGGCTTTCCTCATAAACTAATCTCCATTTTCACTCGGGCCTATGAAATACTGGTCCACCTGATTCATTTTGCAGTTTACAAAGGGGATAACAGATTTCCAGCATTTAACTAACCAACAGGAGGAAGCTGTCACTTTGGTTGATGAGGAAAAAAAATGCTCTGAAAAATTTATAACACTATTTTTCCATAATGGAGTGTGGTATTTAGAAACGTTGTGTATGATGAAACACAATGGTTTGATTACCAACTAAGCCATCTATTATAAGAGAAAGTGAAAGGTTAATCAAATTCATTAATTTTGTTGAGATGAGTTATTCAAGTGGAGTTTAAAGATTGAGGTTGAGAACACAATAAAGGTAGAGCATGATGTTTATCCACTGATATGGTCTTAAAACATTTCATACTTAAATGAACATTTTCATAATCTGCAAATTGAAAAATTTGCTGCTGTTTGTAATTAGAATTCTTACTACTCGACAAAATCAAAGCACTTTAAGCCATTTGGAGTTTATACCTTTATTCCATCTGGTTAGCCTCCAACCCGATGGTATCAATATCAATTTATCCTATCAGTAAAAAAATCTTTCCCCCCTCCACTCTTCTTCTATTCCCCGCTTTGGCCTCTTACCTCTTCTCACCTGTCTATCACCACCCCCCACCCTGGTTCCCCTTCTCCTTCTCTTTTTCCTATGGTCCACCCAGTAGATTCTCTCTTCTCCAGACTTTTATTTTTACTACCCTCCTGGCTTCACCTATCATCTTCGAGCAATCCTCCTCCCCCCCTCCGTCTTTTCATTCTGTCATCTTTCCATTTCCTTTCCAATCCTGCAGTCTTGGCCTGAAGCGTCAACTGCTCATTCATTTGCACAGAAGCTGCCTGACCTGCTGAGTTTCTTCAGCATTTTGTATGTGTTGCTTTATACCTTTAAGTTGAACAGTCGTTTATTATACTTATTACAAAAACTTGTCTTTATATAATCTATAAGTTTATAATGCTAAAATGTTTTACAGAGGAGTCATTAGACAAAAAGATTTGATTAGGTTAGATTAGATTCAACTTTATTGTCATTGTGCCAAGTACAAATACAAAGCCAATGAAATGCAGTTAGCATCTGACCAGAAGTGCAAAAGAATAGTGTTATTTACAAAATAACTGCGAATAAAAAGTAAGTGCTACAGCATACAAATATAAAAGTACTGAGACAGATGCATGATAAGCCAAAGGAACAAGTGTTAGGAGGGGAGACCAAAAGCTAGATCCAAGAGGTGGATTTTGAGGAGGACCTTAGAGAAAGAAAAACAGAAGGAAGTAGGGTATAAATTCAGCTAAAGACATGGGCTGCAATGTGATGGGAAAAGGAGAAGCGAAAACACAAGGTAAGATATAATTGTAAAACTAAAAGAAAACACAGAGAAAATGGGGAGACTACTGGGGTCAAAAAGAGATGAAAATTATAAACTGGGGCATTGGAAATTAACTTGCCGTGGATTAGACTGTCCTAGCAATATTTCAGTGAAATTATATATCTAATGTATTCTATGCTTGTTGTAAAAGGGATACTAGAGGGAACAAATATTAAAAGCTCTAGAAAAATAAAGAATGACAGAACAGCCAGACAGTTAATGTGATTTTATACTGAAAAGTAGGGAGCCAGAAAAAGGTCCTGTGGGCCAAATAAATTCACAAAACTGGAAGCAAAGGTAATGGAATCCTTTCTCAAAGATGTTACAGAGATGTATCTAAAACTGAAGATGTAAATCATCACAGAGTTCAAAAGGAAAGGCCTTGCATGATCAGCCTTGGTGAATTCATGAAGAATAAAATGATTAAGCAAGGGTGATGTGGTAGATGCAAAGTATTGAATTTCCTATTTATCTTTCATAAGATGCCAGCTGGTAGATACTAGGGCATACAGAAAGCCCAGTCTTGTAAAAGATGGGCATTGTGAATCAGTAAAACAAATTGCTGGGAACTGCATGGTTCACCACTTACATAGGAGGTCACAAAATCTGTAAGAAAAATAACAAGATCACACATTTCAAGGGAATCTGCCAATACACATACATAAAGACAATAAGAAGTGGTGCAAGTTAATTTATGAAAACACACAAAATACCAGTGGTATAAAAGAAATTATAACCTCCCAAAATGGCTTGACAAAGATCTTTTTAGATCTTTAGGTCTTTTTAGATTTAGATAGATAGATAGATAGATAGATAGATAGATAGATAGATAGATAGATAGATAGATAGATACTTTATTCATCCCCATGGGGAAATTCAACTTTTTTCCAATGTCCCATACACTTGTTGTAGCAAAACTAATTACATACAATACTTAACTCAGTAAAAAAAAATGATATGCATCTAAATCACCATCTCAAAAAGCATTAATAATAACTTTAAAAAGCTATTTGATTAATATTGTAAAAGTATGGGGTCATCAGAATCAGGAACCTTACCCATTAGGTATGCATTAGATCACCAATAAAACCTATGGGAAATACTAATTCTATGGGAAATACAGAGATTACAATATGGAATATGGAATATGGAATTCACCAGCACAAGTAATGGATCAAATAACCGACACAACATCATTTGAGGGGAAGTTAGCTAAACAATCGAATTTAAGAATAAAGGAAGAGAGGAATTAGTTCAAAAAAAGTGTGAAGAAGCTTTATAGATAAACAATCTCTGTAAACTTGTCTATTAGTAGCCAATAGCATTTGGCTGAATAAAATATATCTATGCTGTCAACACTTCCAATATTTCTACTTCTAAGAGGTACTTTGATTTTCTCTTTTAGTAATATCTATGTTCTGCTTCAATTCTTTAAGCCAAATACAAGTCATCATATTGGCGTGCAATGCAAATTTTCAAAGCAATATTAATATTTGGCAGTTAATTCACTGGATATATATAAAGCTGCAGTAGACAGGTTTTGGTCTTTCTGGGAGTGGAGGACCATGGGGAAGAGGAGAGTGGAGCCAAGAGCAAGAACGTGTCATATCAGCCACTGAAGAGCAGGTTTGAATTCATGCTACTTCTATTTTTCAGGTTCTTGTATTCTTATTCCAGATTTTAACTGACACCTAGCTCATTACATTTTGTTTACTTTACAAATTACATATTGTTACTGTTCTTGAATGTAGAACTACCTAATATTGCAAAGAAGAATATCAACTTGATTCCAGCAGAATAAATTTCACAATTTCACCAATGATAATCATGGACTAGACACCTGAATAAATGAGATTATAGAGTTAAATTGAAAATTCTCAGACCCCTGAAACAGTTTTATAGATTTGCAATAATGCTTAGTTTGAAGAGGAATTTTTATCCTGTAATGTATGAAGTGTATGATAATTATAGTCACAATGTGTGCACACCAGCTGTTGCCATCTTGTGATTGCAGAGGCTTTCATCAGGTACTAGTTAATTTTTTTTGCAAGCTTTTTCCTATTAGACTGATGTTTAATTCAGGAGCCTGCTGTACTTTGCATACCTATCATTTACTGTATTATCTGGGGTGCTACCATTCTGATGTTTTTATCAGACAGGGCTAAAAGGACTCATTAATAATAATCTAAATCTATCTGCATAACCCTGTATTTGGAATTGTTATCATTCTCGGTTGGATTATTGTTTAGCTCTGTGGAAATGAAGAGGCTTTTAAGTATTTTTTTGAAGTTTAAAATAGTTCAAACACATCTTAAAAAGTGATATTTATTTTTTATGTGGGAAGATGCAAATTTCTAAGAAAGATCTGTAATGATTTAATTCTTATATTTGAAGAAATAAATATAGATGGAGCCGGCTACTGAATATATTTTTCACACCAACACATAATACGGAACACAAAATCCTGCAACAATTTCTTGACAGTTTTCAAGATGTATTTCTGCACAAGAAACAGTCAAACACTCTATCATCCTTTGCCCATCTCTGAAAGAACTATCCATTGTTTTTACCCTGAACTACCAGCAAAGTGCCTGTTATCCCAGCACTGATCTACAACTTGGATGAAAAGTTTAGTTCCACTTCTCCATTCCTTTTCTGTTAAACTGCAATTTGTACATTTTGTTACAAACCCATTGGCCAGTGACAAGATTTTCATATTTGCCTTCCAGCTTTGTATCATTTTGACTCAAGTATTCTCCTTTTGCTGGCAGTTTGGAAGAAAACATTGCCAGTGATCCTCATAGACCATCCAGCTCATTATTTCTGTGGCTGTGAATTGTAATGCAGAAATACCAATCATGCTGGGTGTCAGATGTCACTGTGCTAAGCAGAGGGGCTAGGTAATTTCATATCTGACCTGTCGGTTTTACACTAGTTTGGACTGGCTTATACAGTGCATTATTGGCTTGAATGGGGCTAACAATCTGAAAAAAAAATGTGTAGGTGTTGTTAAATAGTTTGGTTCATACCCTTTATGTTTATTAATGTTAATGGTTTCACTTAACATCAGATTGAATTCCTTTCAGAAGGTCGTTGTGATGGTAACAAGCAAGCCATTAAATTCCACCACCTAATATCTAGCTGCCATTCAAGGGCCCCTCAACTCATGGGACAGCCAGGCAGGGAGACCCTGGTGTCCATGGGGAGGAGTGTAGGGATGGACAAGCTGTGGCATTTCCTGGATCAGGCACCATCCAAAGCTTTTAGCTTTAAAGAATAACAGACTTATCTATAGCTTTGCAAATTAACCCTTTCAGAATGATATTATTCTAGAATACAAGACAACCGTGAGAATAAAGGTCAAAGTAATTTTATTATCAAAGTACGTATATGTCACCATATACTATCCTGAGATTCATTTTCTTGCAGGAATTTTCACAGTAGAACAAAAAAATGCAATAGAATCAATGAAAAACTGCACATAGACACGTACAAGCAACCAAGTCAAGTCACTTTTATTGTCATTTCGACCATAACTGCTGGTGCAGTACATAGTAAAAATGAGACAACGTTTTTCAGGACCATGGTGTTACATGACACAGTACAAAAACTAGACTGAACTACACAAAAAAAAAACACGGAGAAAGCTACACTAGACTACAGACCTACACAGGACCGCATAAAGTGCACAAAACAGTGCAGGCATTACAATAAATAATAAACAGGACAATAGGGCAAGGTGTCAGTCCAGGCTCTGGGTATTGAGGAGTCTGATAGCTTGGGGGAAGAAACTGTTACATAGTCTGGTTGTGAGAACCCGAATGCTTCGGAGCCTTTTCCCAGACAGCAGGAGGGAGAAGAGATTGTATGAGGGTTGCATGGAGTCCTTCATAATGCTGTTTCCTTTTGGATGCAGCGTGTAGTGTAAATGTCAACAACCACCTCTTTTGTTTTGTTCACATTCAGAGACAGGTTGTTGGCTCTGCACCAGTCTGTTAGCCGCTGCACCTCCTCTCTGTAAGCTGACTCGTCGTTCTTGCTGATGAGACCCCCCCATGATCGTGTCATTGGCGAACTTGATGATGTGGTTCGAGCTGTGTGTTGCAGCACAGTCATGGGTCAGCAGATTGAACAGCAGTGGACTGAGCATGCAGCCCTGGGGGGCCCCCATGCTCAGTGTGATGGTGTTGGAGATGCTGCTCCCGATCCGGACTGACTGAGGTCTCCTAGTCAGGAAGTCTAGGATCCAGTTGCAGAGGGAGGTGTACCAATGTACAAAAGACAAACTGTGCAAATAAAAATAAATAAAAAGACCCATTAATTAATGCATTAATTAATTAAAATGCTGAGAACTTGAGTTGTAGAGTCCTTGAAAGTGAGTCCATAGACTGTGTTCAGTGATCAGTTCAGTGGTGAGGTCAGTGTATTTTCCTGTGCTGGCTCAGGAGCTTGACAGTTCCGGAACCTAGTATTGAATTGACTTTATTTCTTACATCCTTCGCATACATGAGGATTAAAAACCTTTATGTTACATCTCCATCTAAATGTGCCATGTACAATCATAATAATTTATAATAACTTATAATAAATGTAATATAGAGTACATTCAAATCTGCATGAGTTCATCAGTCTGATGGCCTGGTGGAAGAAGCTGTCCTGGAGCCTGATGGTCCTGGGTTTTATGCTTGCAGTACCGTTTCCCAGATAGTAGCAGCTGGAATAGATTGTGGTTGGGATGGCTTGGGTCTCTAATGATCCTATGGGTCCTTTTTACACACCTGTCCTTGTAAATGTCCTGAATCATGGGGAGTTCACAACTACAGTTACGCTGGGCTGTCCTCACCACTCTCTGCAGAGTCCTGTGATTAAGGGAGGTACAGTTCCCATACCAGGCAGTGATGTAGCCAGTCAGGATGCTCTTAGTTGTGCCCCTGTAGAAAGTTCTTAGGATTTAGGGGCTATTGTGCCTTTTTCACCACACAGCTGGTATGTACAGACCACGTGAGGTCCTCGGTGATATAGATACTGAGGAACTTAAAGCTGTTTACCCTCTCAACCCCAGATCTATTGATGTCAATAGGGGTTAGCCTGTCTCCATTCCTCCTGTAATCCACAACCAGGTCTTTTGTTTTTGCGACATTGAGGGAGAGGTTGTTTTCTTGACACCACTGTGTCAGAGAGATGACTTCTTCTCTGTAGGCCATCTCGCTATTGTTTGAGGTAAGGCCAATCAATATAGTGTCGTCGGCAAATTTTATTAGCAGATTGCAGCTATGAGTGGCGATACAGTCACGGTATACAGGGAGTAAAAGAGCGGACTCAGTACGCAGCCCTGAGGGGCTCCTGTATCGAGAGGCAGAGGGTTGGAGGTAAGGGAGTCCAGTCTTACAATCTGCTGGCGATCTGACAGGAAGTCCAGGATCCAGCTGCACAAGGCAGGGTCGAGGCTGAGGTCTCTGAGCTTCCTGTCGAGCCTGGATGGAATTATGGTGTTGAATGCTGAACTGTAGTCCAAGAACAGCATTCTCACATAAGCATCATTCTTCCCCAGATGTGTAAGGATGGTATGTAGAGCAGTGGCTATTGTGTCATCTGTTGATCGGTTGTGTTGGTAAGCGAATTGTAGGGGATCCAGTTTGGGTGGTAGCAAGCTGCAGATGTAATCCTTGACCAGCCTCTCAAAGCATTTGCTTATTACTGAGGTGAGTGTGACAGGACGCCAGTTGTTCAGGCATGTTACCTTGGTCTTTTTTGGTACAGGGACAATGGTGGATAATTTGAAGCAGGAGGGCACGCTACACTGGGAGAAGGGGAGATTAAAAATATCAGTAAACACACCAGCCACACCAGAGTGGTGGTGGTTTAGAATCTAAGGAATTAATACAGTAACACACACAAAATGCTGGTGGAACGCAGCAGGCCAGGCAGCATCTATAGGGAGAAGCGCTGTCGACGTTTCAGGCCGAGACCCTTCGTCAGGACTAACCCCTATTGACATCAATAGATCTGGGGTTGAGAGGGTAAACAGCTTTAAGTGTCCTGACGAAGGGTCTCGGCCAGAAATGTCAACAGTGCTTCTCCCTATAGATGCTACCTGGCCTGCTGCGTTCCACCAGCATTTTGTGTGTGTTGTTGTTTGAATTTCCAGCATCTGCAGATTTCCTCGTGATTGCGAATTAATACAGTACTTGCGTTCAAACATTACAGATGTTAATGACTGGTTGGCTTCATACAAGGACACTTTAAAAGTGAAATTTGATTTCCTATTGTTCGGTAAATTACATATTCATCTGCTGGTACAGCAAAGCACTCAATTGTTCAATTTTTAAGGTATAAAGGATCAAAATTATTAACTCATCCCCATCTGATATTTATTAAGTGTGTGTGTGTGTGTGTGTGTGTGTGTGTGTGTGTGTGTGTGTGTGTGTGTGTGTGTGTGTGTGTGTGTGTGTGTGTGTGTGATCGGTCACTCAGAACGGGCTTGGATGAAGCTCTGTAAACTGTATCATCGAGGACAGGTTTGCATTTAACTGTGTAACTAAGGATCAGATGTATGACTGCATGGTGTACTGTGCTGGCCACAGAATAACGGATACTCATTTGTCTCTCGTCACACTTGGGCATGGCATTTGAGTAAACAGGTTTACTAGCCAGCTTTTATTATACATCGTCTCCATCTATTACACATATCATTTTATTATTTGTTACATTATGTATTTGTGTAAAAGCTAGTATTATGTGGATGTTAGTGATTTTGTATCATGTCCCAGTAACGTCCACATCAGGGTCTTCACGGTAGTTGGACAATCCACACCAGGGGTGCGTGAAAAGAGCTACTTTTTAATTAGGGCGGTGATTTTGAAGGTAGAGTTTCGTGGCAGCTTTTCTGAGTTGAGAACTGACCAATCAGCAAGAGGGATTCATTAGAAAGGTCCAATAAGAGAAATTCACGTACACAATCTTTTGAGTGTGCCAATCTTTAGAGCAGTCTTGGCTCATCAGGCTTGGGTTGAGTAGATTGTTTTGTAAGTTCTTCGCTCTCTGTTCTTATTCATTAATTTTTCATTTATTAGTGCATATTATAGTGAGAATGGCTCCAGGGGCAGTGTTTTGTACTGTGTGTGGGATGTGGGTAGTTTGGGAGACCTCCATTCTCCCAGATGACCACATCTGCACTAGGTGCACTGAGCTGCATCTCCTGAGAGAACATATTAAGGAACTGGAGCTGCAGCTTGATGACCTTCGACTCATGCAGAAGAGTAAGGAGATGATATACAGGAGCTACAGGGAGATATTCACCCCTAGCTTGCAGGAACCAGATAACTGGGCGACTGTCGGGAAAAGAGGGGAAGTGCACAGCCAGTGCAGTGTATACCTGTGGCCGTTCCTCTCACTAATAAGTATAACACTTTAAAAACTATTGAGGGTAACAACCTACCAACGTGGAGCCACAGTGACCAGGTCTCTGGCAGTGAGTCTGGCGCTTTGGCTCTGAAGAGCAGAGGGGCGAGAGGACTGCAGTGTTGAAAGGAGATTCCTTAGTCGGAGCAGTAGAGATGAGGTTCTGTGGTCGCGATAGGGATACCCGGATGGTACGTTGCTTCCCAGCCCTTGGATCGGGTCCATGCATTCTCAAGGGTGAGGGTGAGCAGCCAGAATATGTCTTGGTACATATTGGCACCAAAGACACAGGTAGTCAAAGTGAGGTCCTGAGGAGAGATTTTAGGAAACTAGGTCAAAAGCTGAGAAACAGGACCTTCAGGGTAGTGATCTCTGGACTGCTGCCTGTGCCACGGGCCAGTGAGGGTAAGAATAGGATGATTTAGCAGGCGAATGTGTGGCTGAGGAACTGGTGCAGGGAGCAGGGGTTCAGACTCATAGATCATTGGGACCTCTTCTGGGGAAGGTATGACCTGTACAAATGGTTGGTTAGAGTTGTTGGGGTGGGTTTCAACTAATTTGTCAGGGGGTTGGGAACCGGAGTGATAGTGCTGAAGGTAAGATATTTGGTTTAGAATTGAAGGCAATGTGTAGCCAGACTCTTCGCAAGGAGAGGCTGATGATAGGGCAAAACTGCAGTCAGCAGGATGAGTTACAATGTAAAAGGCAGACAGAATTGAAAAAGGCGAATACTGAAATAAAGATGTTATTTCTGAATGTATGTTGATGAACTTGTAGCACAGTTACAGATTGGCAGGTATGATGTTGCAGGCATCACTGAATCAAGGCTGAAAGAAGATTATTGCTGGAAGCTTAGTGTCCAAGGATATACATTGTATTGAGAGGACAGCCAGGAAGGCAGAGGGGGTGGCATGGTTCTGTTTGTAAAAAATGAAATTAAATCATTAGAAGGAGGTGACAAAGGGTCAGAATAATCATCGTGGATAGAGCTAAGGATCTGCAAGAGTAAAAAGACCCTGATGGGAGTTATACACAGACCCCCAAACAGTAGTAAGGATATGGTCTGCAAGTCACAATGGGAGATAGAAAATGCATGTCAAAAGGGCAATGTTACAATAGTCAAGGGGGATTTCAATATACAGGTAGATTAGAAAAATCAGGTTGGTGTGAGATTGCAAGAGGGAGTATTTTGTCGGATGCCTTTTTAGAGCAACTCGTGGTTGAGCCCACTAGTGGATCAGCTATTCTTGATTGAGTGTTGTGCAATGAAGTGGAATTGATTAGAGAGCTTAAGGTAAAAGAACCCTTAGGGGAGAGTGATCATAATATGATCAAATACACCCTGAAATTTGAGAAGGAGAAGATAAAGACAGATGCATCAGTATTACAGTGGAGTAAAGGAAATTATAGAGGCACGAGATAGGAGTTGGCTTGATTTGATTGGAAAAGAGCGCTGGCTGGGATGTTGGAAGAGCAGCAATGGTTGGAATTTCTGAAAGTAATTTGGATGGCACAGGATATATACATCCCGAAAATGAGAAATTTTCTGAAGGCAGGATGACACAACCATGATTAAGAAAGGAAGTCAAGCCAACATAAAAGCCAAAGAGAGGGCATATAATAGAGCAAAAATTAGTGTGAAATTAGGGGATTGGGAAGCTTTTAAATACCAAAAGAAGACAATTTAAGAAGTCATTAAAAAGGTAAAGACTGAGTACAAACTTAAATTGGCCAATAACATTAAAGAGGATACCAAAAGTTTCTTCATATACATAAAGTATAAAAGAGAGGCAAGAGTGGATATCAGACTGTTGGAAAATGGTGGTGCTGGAAAGGTAGTAATGGGGGACAAGGAAATGGCAGATGAACTGAATAAGAATTTTGCATCGGTTTTCACTGCAGATGACACTAGCTGTATGGTGGAAGTTCCAGGTGTCAGGGGTCATAAAATCTATGAAGTTACCATAACTAGAGAGAAGGTTCTTGGGAAACTGAAAGGTCTGAAGGTAGTTAAGTCACCTGGACCAGATGGTGTACAGCCCAGTGTTCTGAAAGAGGTGTTTGAAGAGATTGTGGAAGCATTAGTAATGATCTTTCAAGAATCACTAGTTTCTGGAATGGGTCCAGAAGAATGAAAAATTGCAAATGTCATTCCACTCATTAAGAAGGGAGAGACACAGAAGAAAGGAAGTTACAGGTCAGTTAGTCTGACCTCAGTGGTTGGGAAGATATTGGAGTTGATTTTTAAGGATGAGATCTCAGGGTACTTGGAGGCACATGATAAAATAGGTCATAGTCAGCATGGTTTCCTCAAGGGAAAATTGTGTCTGACAACTCTATTGGAATTCTTTGGAGAAATAACAAGCAGGATAGACAAAGGAGAATTGGTTGATGTTGTGTACTTGGATTTTCAGAAAGCCTTTGACAAGATGCCAAACATAAGGCTGCTTAACAAGCTACAAGCCCACGGTATTACAGGAAAGATTCTAGCATGAACAAAGGAGTGGTTGATTGAGAGGAGGCAAAGAGTGGGAATAAAGGGAGCTTTTTCTGGTTGGCTACCAGCTACTTGTGGTGTTCCACAGGGGCCTGTGTTGGGATCAATTCTTTTTACATTATTTGTCAAGGATTTGGATGATGGAGTTGATGGCTTTGTTACAAAGTTTGCAGATAATATGAAGATTGGTGAAGGGGCAGGTAACTTTGAGGAAGTAGAAAAGCTACAGAAGGATTTAGACAGATTAGGAGAATGGGCAAAGAAGTGGCAACTGGAATACAGTGTCAGGAAGTGTATGGTCATGCACTTTGGTAGAAGAAATGAAAGGGTTGCCTAATTTCTAAACAGAGAGAAAGTACAAAAATTCAAAGCACAAAGGGATTTGAGAGACCCGTGTAGGATTCCCTAAAGGTTAATTTGCAGGTTGAGCCTGTAATGAGGAAAGCAAATGTGATTCATTTCAAGAGGACTAGAATATAAAAGCAAAGATGTAACGTTGAGATTTTATAAAGCACTGGTGAGGCCTCACTTGGAGTATTGTGAGCAGTTTTGGCCCCCTTATCTTAGAAAGGATGTGCTGACACTGGAGAGGGTTCAAAGGAGATTCATGAAAATTATTCCAGGATTGAATGGCTTGTCATATGAAGAGTGTTTGATGGCTTTGGATCTGTATTCATTGGAATTTATAAGAATGAGGGATGACTTAATTGAAACTTATTGAATGGTGAGAAGTTTTTATAGATATGGAAGGGATGTTTCCTGTGGTGGGAGTGTCTCAGACCCGAGGACACAGCCTCAGAATAGAGAGAGGGTCCTTTCAGAATGGAGATGAGAAGAATTTATTTAGCCAGAGAGGGGTGTTACTATAGGCAGCTGTAGAGGCCAAGTCTTTCTGTATATTTAAGGCAGAGATTGATATTTATTTGACCTTTATTGGTCAGGGCATGAAGTGAAATGGGGGATGGCAGAAGACTGGGGCTAAGTGGGAAAATGGATCCGCCGTGATGAAATGGCAGAGCAGACTCGATGGGCCAAATGGTCTAATTCTGCTTCTACACCTTATGGTTTTAATCCCCACATAGATCCAGATAAATTCCATTACAAATAATGAAACTTTTTGTTATTTCTGTGAAATGTCATGGGTTAGGTGCTCTTTATACCTGTGACTCTATAGGAATAATAATGAAGAAACCAAATTATTTACTGCACAAAACACTCACTATCACAATTTTATTTTGTTATTAAACTCCTAGGTTAAGTCACTGCACTTTTCCTATAAAAAATTAAGCTCAACATTCTCAGCAAATTAACATCCCCAATATTATTATGGTAGATTAATGGATTCATTCTACCTTCAACCTATGTAAGAAAAGATTTCTCAGGATACGAAAATCCTCATGCTGACCAGTAATAAATAAACTTATAAGTGCATTGGGAAGTAAGACTATTCTTATCTAAAATAGGAAGAAGTATTTACTTTAAACGGAGAAGGAGAAGAGAGCATAAAGAATTTTCTTATCGATTATGAGTTCAGCACTATTGATGGCTGAGCAACTGGAATAACTCCTGGGTATTGCATGTTTATATTTTACAGATGAAGGGTTAGGGAGCAATCCTGCTGAAATTCCTGAAAGCTTCTTTACATTCCATCATATTGGTGTATTAATTTTAAAATAGTTTGAGACAGTTATCTACTTCTGCTAAAATAAGAAAGAGCGAGTCACACACAGAAGATGAGCAACTCTTTTGAATGCTGAAACTGCTGGAAGCACATGGGAGTTTTCACAACTTCTGGAAAAGAATTATTTCTGGGTTTCTATGTGTTTTTATGTACTACATGGCTATTGAGCCTTGTTAGATTCACCTGTCTGTAGCAGTTGATATGCTTACATGCATGAGGTATCTTTACTGTTGATACCGCTTCATCGTTTATTGGATTCATTTAAATGGCATGCAAATATCAGCGGGAAAGCAATCCATTTCAGTCATAAAATTACCACTTACTTCACAAACTCAAAGTTATCGTTGCATTTAATTGCCAATAAAATACACACTCTGGGTTAGTAGCTCCAAGGAATGTCATTGTAATCTGTTCACGTAACATGTTAAATGTAGTATTTTGTGTGAAAACATTGAACACAACAATGGGAGTGGTGCAGATCTGTAAAGGAGAGGACATGGATTTCACTTCCCTGCTTTAGTTAGTTGGGCATGTTTCCAGTTAGTTTTATTGGGTGGTGTCATGCCAAAGCCTTACAGGTTAGGTTAAATGATCACATGGGTCTAATTGGACGGTGCAGGCCCATTGGACTTGAAGGGCCTGGAACTGTGTTGTGTCTCTTCATAGAAATAAATAAACTTGGTCTATGCTTCCTTCATTTTCTTGACCGTGCCCTCAATATCTCTAATCAGCTAAGGTTCCCTAAACTTGCAGGTTTCACCCTAACAGGTACCTGTATCTCCTGGTCACTTGATATCACATTCTTAAAAGCCTCCCACTTGTCATTTGTTCCTTTTCCATCAAACAGGCCCACTCAAGCAACCTCGGCTCCAGTTTAGGACCCTAACCTGAGCACCTATTCTATCCTTTTCCATCATTATGTCAAAACTAATAGAATTATGCTCATTAGAGCCAAAGTGTTCCCAAACTACCATGCTAGTTACTTGCCCTAAGAAGAGTTCCAGTTTTGCACTCTCACGAGCAGGGCCCTCTGTATAATGACTCAGGAAACTTTCTTAGCCACATTTCACAAATTCCATTCCATCCAGTCAATACTGAGGGAAATAAAATCTCCCACGAATACAACTCTGTTATTCTTACAACTGTGATCAACACACCTCAGGTTCCCACTGTGAAGAGTCTATAACACAGCCCACAATGTGACTCTCACCTTCTTTTTCTAAGTCCCATCCATATGCCCTCACTGGATAATCCCCTATCTGATGTTCCGATGCATTTTCATTAGAAACTAAATATCCTCATGAGGAGAAAAGTTTATGAGGAGAAAAGAGGAGAAAAAAGCATATGTGTTGCTCTGGAGATTTTGTATAACTTGTGGCAATTCACTTATGAATGCAATGGAAGTGTAGTGGAATTGGAAAGAATGATAAAAAATAGTTTTTGATACAAAAATTTGCATAATTTTAAATATAAGTGTGTAGAACCAGTTCTTTTTGTGAGCTTTTATACTTCCATATGTTCAACTAACAGAAGTAATCTCTGTGCTAAAACTGCCCTTGCTCTAGAAAGGAAAGAACCTAACCACCTTTTGCTCTTTTTTGGGGCATCTGTGATGATATCCTCAGAATTTTGGGCTATCTGTTCTGGTCACATTAAATCAGCAGTCACTTGGGCGAGTTTGCTTTTAATGCTGATGCTAGACTACTCTTGATTTAAATTAATTTAAATTCAATTTTAATTAAGGGTAACATCAGCCAATTGATCTGTACTTTGATAAATAAAGTCTAAAATATAGTCCAAATTATATAAATTAGCTGTCTACAAAACCTCCCAACTGGTCTGTAAATTCAGTAGCAGTAATTATTTTGAACAAATTCTTACTTTGAAGTTCTTAAATTCAGTTACCAAGAGATCTCATTAACCATGTTCTAATCAATGAATGCTTATAATCAATTATACTACCTTACTTCATTGTTTTGATATGTGGGAGACTTTAATTTCAGAGTATGTTAATCAGTTTTAATGAAACTTTGGGAACCCCATCTGATTCGAACTTTCTTCAGTGAATTCAGACCCCAGTTGATCAGGTTCACTATGAGATGTCCCACTACATGGAAAACACTTTAACCTAAAGCCTTGTTTGTCTGTTGTGATTATATAGAGAGTTATGTGCACCAACTAGTATTCTCATGAATAAGGATCTTTTGCCACAGTGCTAAGATTTAAGAATTTAATCTAAGCCATCTGTTCAATGTCCTACTAAAGAATGCAGCAGTGTCACAGGAGTTATTTTGCAGGTGACATTTTAATCAGTACCTATTTCCTTGGTTCCAATTAAAGATATTATCATACATCCTCTCTGACATATGTACATACAGTGTGCAATTGTCCAAACTTACTAACATCATTTATTAATCATGTAAGATGTCCATGTTTATATCTATTGTTAATCCCATTACGTTAGTTGGAGGACTGGAAAACAATTTATATACTAATTATTCTTATTTGCTGCTACACTGATAGATGAAATAATTTCAAATATTTATCATTAAAATGAAGGGCTAAACAAAGGATTTTAAAGTGAAGTGTCTTTTTCAAGCACCAAGCCACTCAGCTGCCACCTAGTAATGGCTAGAAACACCAGTCCCTTTGCCTTCTTTGCCTCCCCTCTTCTTCAAGTGGCAACAGTAACCCTTTTCCAAATTTGATCTGTAGTGAGAATCATCCTCTCCTGCTTCCATCTTCCAGATTGGTTTCAGAAACATAACTCATTCTTTTTGCTGAAGAGTCAAAGAAGAGTGGGTGGTTTTCTAGGAATTAACATTTCTCCCTTAATTAAGATGAACAAACATAATATTCATTATTTTATTTGCTGTTTGAGTGGTCTTTCTTTGTTCAAGTCAGCCACATTATAAAAGTAACCACACCTCAACATTGATATGCAGTTCACTTGTGGATATGCAAAGCATTATATAAATACAAATATATTTTATTTCTTCCTTTATGTCTTAATTGATTTGGCACTCTGTCAAATTTTCTCCATGTGCCTTTGAATCAGGTCCGGAATGGGTTCTTTACTTTGAATAAATCTTTTATGACTGGCAGCTGATTTCACTCTGAGGAATATCTTTTATCTTTGCATTATCAAAGCTTGCAGTGACAATGCCAGTTTATGTCCATTGTAATTTTTAGCAGCAGTTATATTATTTTCCCATTCTCTGCTCTCCAGGCCTAATACCAGGACTTCAAAAGGATAGGGTATTGATGTGTGATAAAGACACCATTCTCTTTTTGTTGCTTCTCAGTGGGAGAAGTGACTCATTTAGGAGTTAATAATTAAAATCTTTTCAGTTGGTCCAGGCATAATTTGAACAGTCCAAAGCTAATCTCAACAGATAAGGTCGCAGCAAGTCTCACGCAGCAAGACAATTTCATTGAATTCATTTGTTAGATAAACAATGGCATTTTAGATTGAATAATTATTTAAGAAAATACACAATGCAGTAAAACTATATCTTCTGCACTAAACTAAAATGTCACCTTTTACCTCACCCATTAGCAACTAGACGGGTGGCAGTTTGGAGATACGTCTCTATCAAAGGAGGTGCAAGGCGCTCCTTCCCTCCGCTAGCCTGCAGGTCACCCTTGGGCAAAGTGTAGCACCTGCTTATCCCCCCGATCAGGGTCACGTGAAGCCATGGGAGCAGGATGGATGGTCGTATGAGCAGCTGGTGAGTATCACAAGTCCTGGTTATGCGACCACTGACACCATGCAGACAATCTCTGAAGAGTATTGATAATGGTCTGGGGTCACCCGTCTTGTAAAGTCTCTGCCTAGATGAAGGCAATGGCAAATCACTTCTGTAGAAAGATCTGCCAAGAGCAATCACCCATATCATACAACATGGCACATAATGATGATGACAATGATGAGCGTGGAAGGGAAGCTGTACAGGCGTTGGACTAGAAGCTGTGTATGTTGAATAATGCTTTAGAAATGCCAGGTGATAGAATCTTGCCTGAAACCCTGATCCTTTATAGCATTTGTCAACGAATCGTAGTGTGGTTCTACAGCTCACCTAAGGCATAGTGTGGTCGTCCAAAGCATGAAAAGGTTTCTGGTTGTGCAGCACATCATCTTTTGACTGTAGTCATTGCTGCGACATTTTGCTGATAATCTCGGGATGTGTGAGACAATTAATTTGTTCCTTATTAACGAGACCCTTGCCAACTTGATCCCTATCCATCAGCACTGCAGCTTCAGTCATCTGCCAGTCAAGGCAAAACTGCCCCACAATTTGCAGCTGAGAGGCTGCATGGTATTGGCAGTTTGCACCTGTTACTGAAGCATATTTTCAATTACCTGCAGAAAGCCAACTTCTGCAGATCTAACACAGATAATGTACACATTAAAATGCCACTCAGTCATTGCCTTGCATAATAGCACTCTCCCAGTGCTCTGTTAAGCTGTACTGCTACACGCAACAGAACTTATCATACTTCCAGTTATAATTATTACAATTGATTGGTGTGTTAAGTTGACAGTGTGGCACTCCTCACGTTACCTCAAGAGGGGAGAAATAAGACTTAGGAGAGCTGCAGAATTTACATAGACACTCCTCTCCATATTTATTAATATTATTTTATTAATGCTAATTATTAGTCATCAGTATTCCATTTTTCATTTGTCAAAACATACTTTCTATAAAAAACTTCTAAGCAGCAATTGAATCATCCTAACAGGCAGATAATTCTGAGATAATTGAAAGCTCTTTATCTGTGCAGCAAAGCAGTATTTTCTTTACAGAAATACAATAGGCATTGTAAGCACATGCATTATTAACTATATGCAAATTATTAAATTAACTTCTAATAATGAAGTTCATCATCTTTAGCACTTTGCTCCCAAACTTAAGTCATGTCATCAAGGACCCAGTCTGTATTCAAAAGTGTAAAAAAAAAATCAGGAATGTCCAGTGATAATTTTCGGGCAAGGTAAAATACAGTATTGTGACGTCCGCTGCCTTTTATTCCACATATTCTTTGATTTCATTTTGATAAAGAATTAGCGGACAAATTTAGTAAATATTTAGCATCTATCTTCACTGTGGAAAAAACTAGCAGTATGCAGAAATTTGAGAGCATCACGGGCGGGTGAGTATTATTGATATTACTAAGGGCAAGGTGCTGGGGAAGCTGAAAGATCTGAAGGTAGATAAGTCACCTGGACCAGATAAACTACACCCCAGAGTTCTGAAAGAGGTAGATGAAGAGATTGTGGAGGCATTAGTAATGATCTTTCAAGAATCGATAGATTCCAGAGGACAGGAAAATTGTAAATGTCACTCCACTCTTTATGAAGGGAGGAGGCAGATGAAAGGAAATTGTAGGCCAGTTAGTGGTTGGGTAGTCGTTGGGCTCTATTATCAAGGATGAGGCTTCAGGTACTTGGAGTCACATGATGAAGTAGACAAAAGTCAACATGGTTTCCTGACAAATCTGTTGAAGTTCTTTGAGGGAATAACAGATAAGATAGACAAAGGAGAGTCAGTGGACGTTCTTTATTTGGAGTTTCAGAAAGCCATTGACAAAGTGTCACATATGAGGCTGGTTAACAGGATAGGAGCCATGGTATTACAGGAAAGATAGAAGATTGGCTGATTGGCAGGAGGCAAACAGTCAGAACGAGTTGGCTGCCAGTGACAAATGGTGTTCTGCAGGGACTAGTATCGGGACTGCTTCCTTTCTCATTATGTCAACGATCTGGATGAAGGGATTGATGGCTTTGTGGCCAGGTTGATGACAAATAAAAGGTAGGTGGAAGGCCAAGTAGTGTTCTGGAAGGAGAAAGTCTGCAGGAGGACTTGGATAGATTGGGAGAGTGGGTAAAGAAGTGGAATTTAGAGTAAGGACATGTTTGGTCATGCACTTTGGGTTGAAGGAATAAAGGTATAGACTATTTTCTAATGGGGAGAAAATCCAAAAATCAGAGATGCAAAGGGATTTGTGAGTCTTTGTGCAGGATTCCCTAAAGGTTAACGTGTAGGTTGAGTCGATGGTAAGAAAGTGAAATGCAATGTGAGCATTCATTTTGAGAGGACTAGAATATAAGAACAAGGATGCGATGCTGAGGTTTTATAAGGCACTGGTCAGACCACACGGAGTATTGGGAGCAGTTTTGAGCCCCTTATCTAATAAAAGATTTGCTGGCATTCAGATGAGATTCAGGAGAAAGATTCTGGGAATGAAAGGGTTAACATATGAGGAGTGTTTGAAGGTCCTGGGCCTGTACTTGCTGGAATTTAGAAGAAGGAGGGCGGATCACATTGAAACCTATTTAATATTGAAATATCTAGACAGAGTGGAGTGGGAAAATGTTTCTTATAGTGAGGGAGTCTAGAACCAGAGGGTACAACCACTGAATCAAGAGACGTCCATTTAGAACAGAGATGAGAAGGAATTTCTTGCGTCAGAGAGAGGTGAAGTTGAGAAATTCATTGTCATGGCTGGCTGTGGAAGCCAAGTCAGTAAGTATATCTAAAGCAGAGGTTGACAGGTTCTTGGATAGTGAGGGAGTCAAAGGTTATGGGGAGAAGGTAGAAGAATAGGTCTGAGAGGGATAATAAATCAGGCATGACCGAATGACGGAACAAACTCGATGGGCCGAGTGGCCTAATTCTGCTCCTATGTCTTATAAAAATAAATTATCTTATTTATCTAATTATCTTATTAAAGATAATGTAGGATTATCAGGCATCAGACAACATTCTACAGATTTAAAAAATCCCTGAATTCTACTCATATTCAGCAATTATCACAAACTGTTTTTGTGACTCCTGTGATGTATTTATTTATATTTTTGTCTTTAAAATACAAGAACTGCTGAAAGAGATGTAGTTATTTTTCATCATCACATCATCAGTTACCTTGAGGGGGCTCTGATGAGCCCTCTCCTTGAACTATTCTAATTCTTGTGGTGTTGTTGCTCCCATGATGGTAGGGAAGTGCAGAATATTAGTGTTGTGACAATGAAAGAGCATTTGTATGTGTCCACCTCAAATAGTAAATGAATTAAAGGCAAGCTTGGAGGTGACCATATTCCCCTGACATGGCTTCACATATTTCTCAGAGGTAAAAGGCAGGAGAAGGACATAAAGTAACTTTCTTTACCCAGAAGTGGTCTTATAAATAACACTTTTCATCAATAGTTATTCAACAACTTATCTTCACCTTAATTAATCATTACTTTATCTTAATAACTAATACACCGAATATTTCATTCCCTGATTTTATCTTTCATTGTGTTGATCAAATTGACAAAACCCCGGTCTACAGGAAGGAACTAAAATTCCTAGAGAGGGAACAGAAAGGATTTACTCACAAAGCTGCTGGGAGGTAGGATTTCCGTTATGAGGGTAGAGTACAGAATCTGGGTTTGCTCGCCTTACAGCAGTAAAGGTTTGAAGAGGATTTGATAAAGGTGTACAAGATCATGAACAAATAATAAACCATAAATGGAGAAATTCCATTAGCTGGTAGGGTGAGGACTACAGGTCACACATCTGGGTTTATATGAGGAAAACTGTTTTTATGCATGCATAATTATGAACAACACAGGTGGACTAAACAGACAGTATCTTTATCCCAGGGTTGAAATGTGCATGTATTTAAGATGAGAGAGGGTAAATTCAAAGGAGAGGTGAGGGGCAAGTTTTTACATGGATAGTGGTGGTAGAGACAGATACTTTACATTGGGGACTTTTAAGAGATATTCAGATGCACACATGAATGTGAGGAAAATGGTAGGATATGGCAGAAGAGATTAGTTAAACATTTGATTAGTAGTTTAATTGGCTTGGCACAGCATTGTGGGCTGAAGGGCCTGTTCCTGTGCTGTAGTGTTCTGTATTCTGTGTTCTACATTTATGAGCAGGAAAGCCTGAGGTTTGGTGTTTGTAGACCCAATTATGGCCTTCCAAAGTGTACTGGAGAAATACCTGAAAGAAAACAATGTGGGAGCAAAAGGGACTGATTTAATCACACTACAAATAACTGCAACAAACATGGAAGGAGGAGCGAATATAAAGGGTCTATGATCTTGCTCTGGATATTGTGCATATACAACCTAGTCAGTCATAATACCTACTCAGCAGGATTTTGTTTAAATAATGAAAATAGTAATAATAAGGGAATAAGAGGTGACATCAAAGTAAAGTAATATGAATGTGTATAACTTGGTTGAGTGCTAATAAGAAAATCTTCTTTGATGCAAGCAGCTGTGATTTGCCCCCAACTCACATTCCCAGAACATCTATACGTGAATAGGAATATATTTGTAAACTTTGCATGATGCAAAGCTGAGGTTAATATATAAAGTAAAATAATCTGCATTTGATGGCCCCAGCAGCATTCCATTGTCACAAAGTAGGCTAGAGGTAAATCTCCATCAGTCTTTAAAATATCATTATTTCATCAATATAACTTTCAGAATATTTATTTTAACTAGAAAGAATCTCAATTTATCTTATTAATCGGTGTTAAAATAGACTTCTGGTATTTGGTTTTATAATTTCAAGCTGAGCTTCTTTTGAATTTTCATTTGACTAAATATTGTTGAACGTCTGCCAGCAAAGCCTCCAGTTCTATGTTCACGCTGGAAAATCTGTATCCATGTCCTTGTCAAACTTAGTGTAATCAGCTCCGGAGGAGGGAGACAGACTGACAGTTAGTACGCCTGGGAGTCTTGATATTGAAATCACTTTGGATTTGACCTGGAAGTTACACAATAAAGTTACTAGATTTATTTTAACTGTGGCAGGCAGATCTGCCTTTTCTATTGCATACCTCCAGAATAGAATCCTTCAACATTTCAATAATAATTACACTGCCTGTGGTTTGTTCCATAACAGAGCGCTCTTAATTTAGAATTCCTGTGGGATCAAAGTACATTTTGCAGTTTTAGAATACAGATTGTTCTATGAACTGGAATAAGCTTGTGTAATGAAAGCCATAAGTTCCTTACACCTGTTATCCTTCAGTGGTGATAGAAACATACAAGGATTCAGGTGAGAGATATTGGACAAACAACTCACAATCCAGCTATTAATTCAAGAGACCAGCTTGAAAATTAGAAGCAGGCATTAATTTCAGGAGCATTGCTCTAAGTTCCCAGTGCTAGCTTCATATAAAAAATGTTTTTGCATAATTATATATTTTTCTAAGGAAATGTTGGAAATAAATTGCAGTGCAGCCAACACCTGACAACAGAAAAGACACATTAGCATTTTCGCTATCGATTGTCACACCTCTCCCCTAACATCCTGGCAGACACAAATTTTCTCAAATTATACTATTACAGCAGTCAAAAAATAGAATGCGAGAGTCTTTTTTTGTGAACAGACAAGGAGCACAACAATTTTATTTTACTTAGGCCCTTTGATCTTTGTAAATAAAATCACCTCTCCTACTAGGACCAGCACATCCTAGCAGTGGTGAGCTTCCTACACTCCCTGCTAACTCTTTCCTTTTTCCTATCATAGATCTCCCTCCATTGTTGACTTGCACCAACTTGATCCTTGGTGAAAAGTCACAGGTGGTTGCAGAGAGTTAAAGCAATTCAATTCCATAACATGAAAAGGCTAGCAAACTTGATTCATGTAACACCGTAAGAAAATTTAAACACTTGATAAATATTCTCTTCGAATATTTATTCAGAAACTTCCAAAAAAGACTGAGGCAAACATTATTTTAAGTTATAAAAATGATTAATTAAACAATTAGTTACATAAGAACACAGGAACTGGATGCAGTGGAGACCCCACATTCCCCTGTGATAGTCAAAAAGTCAAAACCATGCCCGGACTCAAAGACTTAAAACAACTCTCCTTTAGATCACCCTACACTCTAACCAATGTATATAAACTTGTTCTCAAGCCAACCAATAATTTTCAAAGTTCAATGTTCAAAGTAAATTTATTCTTAAAGCATGTATATGTTACAGCATTCTTCCTTGAGATACATTTTCTTGTAGGCATTTACATGATGCAACTACTATTTCAGAGGATCTTTCCTGGGTCCAGCACGTAAGTGTCATTAAGAAGAAAGCACGACCATGCCTCCGCTTGTGTAGAGGTTTGTGAAGATTCACCATGTGATCTAAAACTCTGACAAACTTATACAGAGGTGTGGTGGAGAGTACATTGACTGGTGGTGTCATGAACTGGTATCAAAACATCAATGACCTTGAACAGAAAAGCCTACAGAAAGTAATGGATACAGACCAGTATATCATGGTAACGTCCTTCCCACCATTGAGCTCATCTACAGAGAGTGCTGCCACAGGAAAGCATCATCCATCCTCAAGGACGCCCAATATTCCAGGCTATGTTCCCTTCTTGCTGTTGCTATCAAGAAGAAGATTCGGGAGCTTCAAGACCCATACCACTAGAGTCAGAAACAGTTATTAACCCTCAACCATCAGGCTCCTGAACTAGAGGGGTTAACTTCACTCAACTTCGCTCACCCCATCACTGAACGTTTCCCACAACCTATGGACTCACTTTAAATGATTCTTCATCTCATGCTTCTAATATTTATTTTTTATTTATTATTATTAATTTTAATTTTTTTTGCAGCTCAAGCTGGTAAAGCATGTGGTACGGGCATAGTGAATCACACGGATTCTCAATTGCTAGGAACTTTCAGAGGATCCTAGGGGTGCTTAGTATTCTGGCTTTCTGAAGATTTACATGGATATTGCTGTGTAGCCCTAATTGTTTAATGCAATTGTGATGTGCCTTTGGAATGATATCAGTTGTAGATATTACCATTGGGATCATGTATAACTTGTTCATGTTCCATATTCTTTCAAGTTCCACTTTTAACTTAGCATCTTTCTGGTGGTTTTCACTTATTGATTTCTGTCCATTATGAGTGTTTGGAATGCTATATCTATTAAGTAAGTTGTTCTTGCTTGTTTGTCTTGTAATATTATATCTGGATGGTTGTCCTATCTGTAATAACAGTTCAGTCACAATATACCTTGTTGGACTCTAACTCTGAAACTGGATGGAGCGTGTATTTATAGCAAGGTATGGTTTCTTTTATGAGTTAGTATTTTAAAGCAAGATTTTGGTGCGCGATGTTTGCCACTTGATTATGTCTCTGTGAGTAATCAGGTTGAGTTAAACTGCTGCAGGATTCTGTAATGTCTTGGATTGCTTCTGGTTTCTCTTGGCATTTTCTGCATTCATCATCTCAAATGTGTTGGTCTTTTATTATATATTTTCAATATTTTTTATGTTAACCACCTGGTCCTGTGTTGTTACAAGGAACCCTTCTGTTTCTGGGAAGAGGTCTTCAACTCTGAGCCAGGAATTGGATACTTCCTTGTCGACATCCCGTCTGCCGAGCTCCTGGGGATGTCTTCCATGGAGGGTCATGCTCTTCCTTTGGTTAACTTTTTCTTCAGTAGTGATAATTTCTTCATGTTTCTGGATTGTGTTCTCATATATGTTTACTGGTGTACACTTCTTTTTGGAATTCCATATGTTCACATGGAGTGCTGAACCCTGTTTTCATTGATGAAATTATATCCTTAAAAGTTTTATCTGACAGTTGTGTAAATTTTTAATGTCAGTTATCCTCTTCCTCTTGTCCTAGTGTTCCAGTGTATATAGTGTTTTCTGAAATTTGCCATTTCATTTCTTATACTTCTTTGTAAATTTTCCAGATCACTTTCGGTCTAAGGTATTATGTCAAAAGAATACATGAATGTCAGTATTGCAAAAGTGTTTATTACCTTTGTTATACCATTGAACTCTGGCAGATTTTCTTAAGTCTTGAAGTAAATTCTCTCAACAGTTCTCCCTTTATCACACTATGATCCATTTTCTTTGTTTGTTGATATCCCAGATAATTATACCATATATATTAATCCATCAATTGTGTTGTATCCTGTTGCTCTGTTTTGCATTTTATTAGCTCCCTTGTGCCCTTCGTTATGTTTAATGTTTTGCATTGATCTAGTCTAAAGTTCATGTTTGTATCTCTTGAAAATAGTTCTACTACTTGAATTAATTGCTTTAGCTTTACTGATGAAAGAGCATATTGTTTCAAATTATCCATGTATAGAAGGTACATCAAGGTATAGTTCATATCATTGTTTCTGATTTGGTACTCAAGTTTCTTCTGATTCAATAAATTAGAAAGTGATTTTAAAGCTAGACAGTCGCCCTGGAAAATGCCTTTGTTTACTTTAATAATGGTGGTTGCTCTTTTTTGGTTGTTGAGAGACAGGGTGATTATAGTACACCAATGCTTCATCAGATGTTGTTGGAATTTCACAAGTAATTCTGTTGTTTATATATATTAAGAACTTCATGGGTGTGAGACGGAATCCAATGCTTCTGGTAGTCAATATAACATGAAAGATTGCTGCTTTTCCGCCAAGCTTGATTTAGAATTACTGAATCTGTTATCACTTGTTCCTTACATCCTTTCATCACCTTACAGCATCATCTCTGCTCTTCTGTAAGTATACAGTGGTTATATAAGTGAGTGGTGATTAGTTGCGAGATGCATTATGTTACAATTTTATATATAGTTTGTAAACAAGTAATAGGTCATATTTTGATGGATCATTTGTGATTTCCCCTTTAGGCAGGAGATATGTTTTACCTTCTGTCAAAAATTCTGGCACTTTCAATTCAAGTCAAGTTTATTGCCAATTAACTATATACATGTAAAACGTCAAATATGACAACATCTCTGCATACCAGGGTTAAAAGCACTGCAGTATATATAAAGCACTTAACACATAATAACTTACAAAAGTAAGGATGAAATCTACTGATGCAGTACACATAAATAAGCAAACTAAAGTGCATAAATTAAATATTCTAGATACTTTTATGAAAAATGTTGATATGGATTAATAGATATTTCCAGTGGTGGGTATTTTTTATAATATTATTACTATTATTGTTTCATTTTTTCTTTTTGTATTTGTACAGTTTGTTATCTTTTGTACATTGTTTGTTTGTCTGTCCTGTTGGGAGTGGTCTTTCATTGGTTCTATTGTGTTTCCTTTATTCAGACCCTAAGTCATAGGAGCAGAATTAGAACATTCAGACCATCGAGTCTCGTCCACCATTCCATCATGGCTGCTTTTTTAATCTTCTCAATTCCATTCTCCTGCCTTCTCCTCATAACCTTTGACACCCTGTTTAATCAAGTATCTATTAGTCTCTGTCTTAAATACACCCAATGAATTTGCCTGCACTACCGTCTATGAGAATGAATTTTGCAGACTCAGTGCCCTCTGGCTTAAAATATTTTTCCTCATCTCTGTTCCAAATTGATATCCCTTTATTCTGAAGCCTTGCCCTTTAGTCTTAGACTCACCCACCTCTCCACATCCACTTTATCCAGACCTTTCAATATTTGATAGATTGCAGCGAGATCCCCCCATTCCTCAAAACTCCAGCAAGTGCGGCCCATAGCTATCAAATGCTTCTCATATGCATGACCATACACTTCTGTACGTTATATTCCATTTGCTACTTCTTTGCCCATTCCCCAATCTAGCTAAATCCTTCCGCAGGCACCCAGCTTCCTCAACTCTACCTGCCCCTCCACATAGCTTCGTATCATCCATGAACATGGCCACAAAGCCATCAATCCCATGATCCAAATCATTGACATACTACATGAAAAGAAGCAGTTCCAACGTTGACCCCAGCGACACACCATTAGTCATCGGCAGCCATCCACAAAAGACCCTTTTTATTCCCACTCTTTGCCTCCTGCCAGTCAGCCGATTTTATATCCATGCTTCTACCTTTCCTGTAATATCGTGGACTCTGATCTTGTTAAACAGCCTCATGTGTAGCACCTTGTCAAAGCCTTTCTGAAAATCCAAACAAACAACATCCATCAACTCTCCTTTGTCTATCTTGCCCGTTATTTTCTTAAAGAATTCCAACAGATTTGCCAGGCAAGATTTCCCCTTAAGAAAACCATGCTGACTTTGGCCTATTTTATCATGTGCCTCCAAGTAACCTAAAACCTTGTCCTTAATAATAGTTTCCAACATCTTTCTAACCACATAAAACAGGCTAACTGGCCTATAATTTCATAATTGCATTTCTTCTATCTCTGTCTCTTCTTAAAGAGTGGAGTGACATGTGCTATTTTCCAGTCCACAGGAATCACTCCAGAATTTAGTGATTCTTGAAAGATCATTCCTAATGCCTTCACAATCTCTTCAGCTACCTCTTTCAGACAACCTGGGGTTATCTTAAGGCTTTTCATTTTCCCAAGCACATTCCCCTTAGTGATAGCAATGACACTCACTTCTACCCCTGACATTTCCACAATTCTGGCATTCTGCTGGTGTCTTCCACAACACAAAATAAGTTCCTCTGCTATTTCTTTGTCCCCCATTACTACCTCTCCATCACCATTTTGCATGGGTCCAAAATCATTCTCGTCTCTCTATTACTCTTTATACATCTGAAAAGACTTTTGGTATCCTCTTTTATGTTATTGACTAGCTTACTTTCATATTTTATCTTTTATGGCTTTTTTTTTTAGTTGCCTTCTGCTGGCTTTTAAAAGCTTTTCAATCCTCTACATTCCTACTAAACTTTGCTATATATTTCCTCTCTCTTTTGTTTTTATGCTGTCTTTGACTTACCTTGTCAGATATGGTTACTTCATCCTCCCTTTAGAATACATCATCTTTGGGATGTACGTTATCTGTACCTTCTGAATTTCCCCCATAAGCACTAGCCGTTGCTGTTCTGTGGTCAATGCAATCTGATTTACTGTGAATGCCTGCAATAAAATAAATCTCTGGGTTGTGTATGGTGACGTATGTATTTTGATAATAAATGTACTTTGTACTTTGTACCTTGGATACTCTCCAGTGTATTATAGAAGTTTGTTAAAGTGTTTGTCAAAAACTAAGAAAGTAGAGATAGTGTCATATCTTCTTTGTGATGACACGTTGGTGCTGATCGCAGGACAGATCCTCTGATGTTAATACCAAGGAATTTAAAGCTACTGACCCTCTCCACCTCTGTTCCTCCAATGTGGACCAGCTGATGGAACTCCAGCTTCTTTGTCCTCTCTGAAAATCAGTTCTATGGTTTTGGCAACATTGAGTGAGAGGTTGTTGTTAACAATTTCCAATCTCCCTCCTATATGCTGATTCATGAATGATCTGTCAGTGGGTGAGCATCTGGGGGACAGTGACCACTGCTCCCTGGCCTTTATCATTATCATGGAAAAGGATAGAATCAGAGAGGACAGGAACATTTTTAATTGGGGAAGGGCAAATTATGAAGCTATAAGGCTAGAACTTGCGGGTGTGAATTGGGATGATGTTTTTGCAGGGAAATGTACCATGGACATGTGGTCGATGTTTAGGGATATCTTGCAGGATGTTAGGGATAAATTTGTCCTGGTGAGGAAGATAAAGAATGGTAGGGTGAAGGAACCATGGGTGACAAGTGAGGTGTAAAATCTAGTCAGGTGGAAGAAGGCAGCATACATGAGGTTTAGGAAGCAAGGATCAGATGGGTCTATTGAGGAATATAGGGTAGCAAGAAAGGAGCTTAAGAAGGGGCTGAGAAGAGCAAGAAGGGGTCATGAGAAGGCCTTGGCTAGTAGGGTAAAGGAAAACCCCAAGGCATTCTTCAATTATGTGAAGAACAAAAGGATGACAGGAGTGAAGGTAGGACCGATTAGAGATAAAAGTGGGAAGATGTACCTGGAGGCTGTGGAAGTGAGCGAGGTCCTCAATGAATACTTCTCTTCGGTATTCACCACTGAGAGGGAACTTTATGACAGTGAGGTTGATGTTTTGGAGCATGTTGATATTAAGAGAGAGGAGGTGTTGGAGTTGTTAAAATACATTAGGACGGATAAGTCCCCGGGGCCTGACGGAATATTCCCCAGGCTGCTCCACGAGGTGAGGGAAGAGATTGCTGAGACTCTGGCTAGGATCTTTATGTCCTCGTTGTCCACAGGAATGGTACCGGAGGATTGGAGGGAGGCGAATGTTGTCCCCTTGTTCAAAAAAGGTAGTAGGGATAGTCCGGGTAATTATAGACCAGTGAGCCTTACATCTGTGGTGGGAAAGCTGTTGGAAAAGATTCTTAGAGATAGGATCTATGGGCATTTAGAGAATCATGGTCTGATCAGGGACAATCAGCATGGTTTTGTGAAGGGCAGATCGTGCCTAACAAGCCTGACAGAGTTCTTTGAGGAGGTGACCAGGCATATAGATGAGGGTAGTGCAGTGGATGTGATCTACATGGATTTTAGTAAGGCATTTGACAAGGTTCCACACGGTAGGCTTATTCAGAAAGTCAGAAGGCATGGGATCCAGGGAAGTTTGGCCAGGTGAATTTAGAATTGGCTTGCCTGCAGAAGGCAGAGGATAGTGGTGGAGGGAGTACATTCAGATTGGAGGGTTGTGACTAGTGGTGTCCCACAATGATCTGTTCTGGGACCTCTACTTTTTGTGATTTTTATTAACGACCTGGATGAGGAGGTAGAAGGGTGGGTTGGCAAGTTTGCAGACGACACAAAGGTTGGTGGTGTTGTAGATAGTGTAGAGGATTGTTGAAAATTACAGAGAGACATTGATAGGATGCAGAAGTGGGCTGAGAAGTGGCAGATGGAGTTCAACCCAGAGAAGTGTGAGGTGGTACACTTTGGAAGGACAAACTCCAAGGCAGAGTACAAAGTAAATGGCAGGATACTTGGTAGTGTGGAGGAACAGAGAGATCTGGGGGTACATGTCCACAGATCCCTGAAAGTTGCCTCACAGGTAGATAGGGTAGTTAAGAAAGCTTATGGGGTGTTAGCTTTCATAAGTCGAGGGATAGAGTTTAAGAGACATGATGTAATGATGCAGCTCTATAAAACTCTAGTTAGGCCACACTTGGAGTACTGTGTCCAGTTCTGGTCGCCTCACTATAGGAAGGATGTGGAAGCATTGGAAAGGGTACAGAGGAGATTTACCAGGATGCTGCCTGGTTTAGAGAGTATGGATTATGATCAGAGATTGAGGGAGCTAGGGCTTTACTCTTTGGAGAGAAGGAGGATGAGAGGAGACATGATAAAGGTGTACAAGATATTAAGAGGAATAGACAGAGTGGACAGCCAGCCCCTCTTCCCCAGGGCACCACTGCTCAGTACAAGAGGACATGGCTTTAAGTTAAGGGGAGGGAAGTTCAAAGGGGATATTACAGGAAGGTTTTTCACTCAGAGAGTGGTTGGTGCGTGGAATGCACTGCCTGAGTCAGTGGTGGAGGCAGATACACTAGTGAAGTTTAAGAGACTACTAGACAAGTATATGGAGGAATTTAAGGTGGGGGGGTTATATGTGAGGCAGGGTTTGAGGGTCAGCACAACATTGGCCTGTAACGTGCTGTACTATTCTATGTTCTATGTTCTATGTTCATCATCACCTTTGATTCAGCCAACACCAGTGGAGTCAATAGCCAACATAACTATGTTATAGCAGCAGTACTTGGCCTTACAATCAAAAGTATAAAGTGATACATACTTTCAAGAAGTTGGTCAGGAAGCACACATGTGCTGATGGTGATTGTAGAGGAGATGTTGTTGGCAGTCTGTACTGACTGGAGTCTATGTGTGAGGAAACCAAAGATCCAGGTCCACAGGGCGGTACCGAGGTCTAGATCTTGCAGCTTAGTGATGAGTTGAGGGGATAATGGTGTTGAATGCTGAGCTTTGGACAATGAAGAGCACCCTGACATGTGCATCTTCATTGTCCTGGTGCAGCAGAGAAGTGTAGGGCCAAAAAGTGGCATCTGCTGTTGACCTGTTGTGACGGTAGATAAATTGGAGTGGATCAAGTTATCTCCTCAGGCAAGAGTTGATATGCTTCATAACCAATTTCTCGAAGCACATCATCATGTTGGATGTAAGTGCTAATGGATGATAATCAAAAACAAATAAAAAAAGGCACTGTTTGTCTCCAAGCTTCATCCATCAATCATCACTCATTCCACCTAGATCTACCTACCAGCGCCTGACTCAACAACCTCCCATTCTCCACCCACACCCTCCCCTCTATCCTGGCTAACCTCCCTTTTTGTTTGACATTGCTTTTACCCCTGGGATTCTGCCTGAGTCACTGCGTTCCTCCAGTAGTTTGTTTTCTCGCTCCAGATTCAGCTTCGCGTATCTGCTTTACAGTTTGCTCTTTCTCCTACTCTCTTAGGACTGCAGTGTTACATCTGCTCCTTCCACTGTGATAATCTGAGCAATTCTGAAAGATCATCAGAAATGCTTCTATTACAGCTAGGGTGCCAAAGTATTGTAGCAATTCTATGTCTTGGACTGTACTGCTGCCGCAAAAAAAAACTGATTCCTATTGTGGACTGAGAGAGGGAAGTGGGCAGGGAGAGAGGGAAGTCACAGCTGGGAAAGGAGAAGGGAGAGGGGAGAGAGTGGGAAGCACCAGAGAGACATTTTATAATGACCAATAAACCAATTGTCTGGAATCAAATGATCTTGCCTGGTGTCTCAAGGCTGGCTGTGTCTGCACCCGTGCCAGCTCTTTCCCCCACCCCACGTCTGGCACTCCTTTTCTGCCACCTCTCCGACACCCCTCCACTCTCACCATTCCCAGCACCCTTTTCTCCCACCAGATTTACAAACTCGCTCTCTGCTTCATGTTGACAAGTACAGTACTGTGCAAAGGTCTTAGGCACCCCAACTATATATATGCGTATAAGATTTTTACACAGTAGTGTATATGTCAGCGGCCACCTTCCTTATAACCCTGGCATGCTGGTTAAAAGGTCAGGGGATTTGTCTAATATTAGTCCCTTAACTTCTCCAGTAGTTTCTCGACAGTGACATCAGCTACCCCAAACTGCTCTTCAGACTGATGACTCCCCATCTACATCTGTTATATTTACTTTGCCCCCTGTGGTGAAGATGATGGCCAAATGTTTTCAATGCTACCTTTATTTCTTTATACCTCTTTATAACTTAATTTGCTTCTGTTCTCAAAGAACCCTGTAATTAGAAATACAATTATGTAGCACAGAAACTTGCAGATTTCCCAGCCCATCTTTGCCCACGGGGTGTTTGCCTGAGCTAGTCATGCATGTCTGTATTTGGTCCATAGCTCTCCTATCCATGTGTCTTTTAAATAATGCAATTCTACCCACCTCGACTACTTCCTTCTTGCCACACTTTTTATACATTGACACTATGACAATATTCTGTCTTACGTTTCATACTGTTTTCGAGCCATAGAGAGAAACAGTACAGAAGCAAGTTCTTCAGCCCATGGAGAGAGGTAGGGGAATGCTATTTACATTGGCCAATAAACTTCCAATCCGCTCATGTTTGGGAAGAGGGAGGAAACGGGAGATCTGAAGGAAATCCACATCGATGTCGGGATGCCGCAAAATCTGTGCAGACAGCACCCAAGGTCAAATTGATCCCAGTCACTGGAGCTGAGAGACCACGGCTTTATGAGTTAATATACCACTGCAATCTATCTTTAATTTTAAAAAAATCATAGCCATTTAACTCTATAATTCTGCTCGTCTTCTGGTTCCCACTATTTTGAGTAAAATTCAAATCTTTTTCAAGGTAATATTATCTTAATTTCTGTAGTGAGCTATTGATGGATCCTTTTCCCTCTGGTAATTTTATTTCTCAACAAAATATATCTTTGTTGCTCCCCCACATACAATCCTGTCTAATCAAGTAAACTTATTCGGTGGGTGAATTCCCTGGAACAAGCACTGGGAAACTACCATAGGTTTGCATGTCACTCCTGAAACCCCAGGTGGAATTCAAAGTGCAGTTACTGCCATCGCAGAGCCAGTGAGTTTGCACAGGTTCTGTCGGCTGTGTAAGTCTAGGGAAGACAATCTCTGGCCCTGCCAAACCTCTGAGATTGAGGTGTAAGCTCACCCGAAACTCCCGGTTTGTGTGCATGCTGCGTGACTTGTTACTCTGTTACAGATCAGTACCCCGAAATAACAGACAGTGCATCATATACAATTAAACGATTTAGCTTTATAATTCTTAATTTGAGTACAGGGTTAGTAAGGAGAAAGCAAAAAGAGAAGGGCCCATTGTAACGAAACGGACCAATGTGCACGTCGGAGCTCGTGGTTTCCCCTTCGCCATCCCTCCATCGAATTCCCTGGGTTTCGTTGACTCCCAGCCCCACTCCAAGTCCACTCCTAAAATCTTTCCTCTCCAGCGTCTTCTCTCTCCGTCTCTTGCTGAACAAAAGACCCAGATCACCTTGGTGTCAGGCACACAGCACAAAACACACTCCGTTCATTGGACGGCTCACGTTCCAAAGCACCCATTATCTCTAACCGTAACCCAAACACTGCTTCTACAGAAAGACCATTACTTTAGCAGTGAAACCCTTACCAGGGTGTTACACACACAAGACAGAACAATCAACTGGCCTGAGTAATGCAATACTAATAAAGAAACAATGAGCTTATCAACTAAATCTCTGGAGTTCTTTAAAACATAACAGAAGACTCACAGTATTGCAGCACCATTCACAAGCCACAGGTCACAATATGAATATGTTCAGTGGATAATCAGTTTTGCCATTATTGATCTGATCTAAAGAGTTTTTAGAGTAGCAAAAAGACAAGATTTAAAGTCCATTTTGTTGTCAAAGTGTACATGTACAATATAACTCTGATACTTGTCTTCTCCAGATAGCCACGAAATACCCATGAAAAATGAAAGAAACAAAACTCGCAGACCCCGGAATTCCCCCAACCCCTCCCTGCAGAAAAAGGACTGCAACAGTAACAGTCCCCCACCTCCTCCTTGCAGAAAAGAACAGCAACAATACAACCCCTGGCCCCTGCCCTGCAGAAAAAACAGCAACAGTACAACCCCCGACCTCTCCCCCGCAGAAAAAACACAACAACAGTGACAATCCCCCGATCCCCTCGCTCACAGAAAAAAAACACAGCAACAATAACAATTCCCAACCTCCTCCCCCGCAGAGAAAAAAAAACCCAGCAGTCAACCTCTTCACTCACAAAAAAGAACGGCAACTGTAGCTCCGAAAACACCTGACTCCCCCACCCCATCCACATGCAAAGAACTTACGGATCACCCACCTGCCAATCCAATCAGCCACAAGAAAGAAAACGTTGAACATTGAAGGAGACCCAAATAAAGTACAGTCCAATTACATAAAATTCAGAACATTGAGACCTTCTCTTCTGTTGACTGACGTGATGCCACAAGATCTGTACATCCTGCTAAGTAATCAGGACCTTGGGTTATCATACCTTAAAAAAAAGATATTTCTAACAGTGCAGCGCTTCTTGGAATTGCTGCTTTGACTTTCTGTCTTGAGCATTGATTGGCTCCACGGCTGACATGCCAAAAGTAATTGGTGTATTAATGTAACACCACACTTCAAGTAGGTTACAGCCTGCTAAAGAAACAAATCTCACAATGGCTGGAGTTCAGCGTTCATCAGGCAGAATCGTATCTGTATAGTTTGTCACCAGAGTGAAACAATGGATTTGAGAAGGGCTTGGTATCAGCCTGCACGTTGATTAAGTCAGAAGTCTTATGAAAAAATTAAACATAAATATTTCACAATTTGAATCAGAGTCAGGTTTATTATCACCGACATTATGTTATGAAATTTGTTGATGACCAACATCTTGAGGCTACTCACCCTGTCCGACACTCAACCCTCAATGACTGCTCTTCCCAACTTTACATTTGTGATGTCCACAATCAATCCCTTGGTCTTGCTTGCATTGATTGCAAGGTTGTGACACCACTCAACCAACCAATCTATCTCACTTGTGTACATCTCCTCATCACCATCTGAGTTTCTGCCAACAAATCTTTGTTCTTTAAACATCTAAGGTGAGAGTGGTCAGCAAGGAAGACCTCTGTATCCTCTATGAATCCTGCAAACCAGTGACAGAGCCCTGAGCTTATATTACCTTTGGTGTCATACTGAATAATGTAGGTGGTCTTTAAACACGTTTCTTTAACTTGTACTAGTTTAATTGAAATTAATGATAGACCAATTAATAAAACTAAGTCTTTTGTCATCCTAAACAAGTAGAATGTTGGTTGTGTCTGTGCTTTAACACACAAATGAAGACCATTGCTTTAACTGAGCTATACAACAGGTGACATTGCTAATCTTTTGCCCATGTTGCCAGGTTAGCTAGGAGATTTTTTTATTGACAATGATCATTGACCAGTAAATAGGGAAAATACGACTAAGGACTGTCAAGGATCTATCCAATGCAAACAGAAGAGACTGGAAATACTCTTTAAAGAAACTACAGAGTGCCTTGCAGAGATTTTTGCTTCAGCCTTGCCACAGGTGAGGTTCCAGAGGACTGGAGAGTGGATAATGTGGCACTATTGCAAAGGGTAGCAAAAACAATCCAAGAAATACAGGACAGTGAGCCTGACTTCAGTGGTGGGTTAATTGTGAGAGGGGATTCTGAGGGACAAGATCTACCATTATTGGGAGAAACAGAGCCCTGTTTGGGACATTCGGTGTGGCTTTGTGTGTATGAAGTTGTGTCTGATGAAAGTCTTGATGCTTTTTGAGGAGGTAACCAAGAGGTGAGATGAGGGTGGGGTAGTGGATGTTGTGCATCTGGGCTTTAGCAAGGCCTTTGACAAGGTCCCATTTGGCAGGCTGGTCTGGATGCTTAGATTGCATGGGATCCAGAGGGAGATAGCTGATTGGATTTATCTTTGATTCAGTAGTAGGAGGCAGGGGATGATGGTTGCAGGTTGTTTCTCAGACTGGAGGTCTGTGTCCAGTGGTGTGCCACAGGGGTGGGTGCTGGGATCTTTGTTTATGTAAATTACAAACAATAATTTGGATGTGAATGTATAAGGCATGGTTAGTAAGTTTGTGGATGGTATTAAAATAGAGAGTGTAGAAGGTAATGAAAAATAGAGGGAGATCTTGATCAGTTTGGTATGTGGGTAGAGAATTGACAAATGGCTTTCAATCCAAATAAATGTGAGGTATTGCATTTTGGGAGATCAAACTAGGGTACGACTTGCACAATGAATGGTAGGGCTCTGGGGAGTTTTATGGAACAGAGGAACATAGAAGTGTAAACGCATAGTTTACTGAAAGTGGCGTCACAGGTAGATCGGGTGATGAAGAAGATATTTGGCATCCCTGTCTTCATCAGTCAGGGCACTGAGTACAGGAATCGGGAATTTATGTTGATTATATAAGAGGTTGGTGAGGCCACACTTAGAGGACAGTTCTGGTCTCCCTATAACAGGATAAATGTTACTAAACTTGAAAGAGGATAGAAAATTTTTACCAGGTTGTTGCCTGGGTTTGGAGGCCGGAGTTATAAGGAGAGGGTGTGTAGGCCAGGACTTTATTCCCCCAGAATGTAGGAGATAGGGTGGTGCCAACCATTTTTATGCCATGAAATGATACCATTAAGCATGGGATCTGTACACTCCAGGTTGGGAAGCCCCTGTGACCAGAGGTAAGATCATGAGGGTCAAAGACAGGGTGAAAGCAGTTTTCTTCCCAAGGAGAGGGTGTAAACACACAAAAGCATAAGATTAGAAATGAGATGTTTAAAAGGTACATCGGGGACAGCTTCTTCGTGCAAAGGGTGGTGTGGATTGGGAATAGGTTGCCAGAAATAGTAGTTGAAGTGGAGACATTATCAACATTTAACAAGTATCTAATAAACACATGGGAAGGACATTTTTCGAGGGCTTGTCTGCTGGGGCGACACAGTCAGCATGGACAAGTTGAACCAGAGGGCCTGTTTCCATGCCCTGTGACACTATATCACACTACGTCTGTGGAAAGAGAAACAGAGTTACCATTTCAGATCTTCTTGTATCTGCAGTTATTTGATTAAAATACAAAGAAGGCCACGTATAGTGTTATAGAAGATTCTAGGAGATAACGACTTAGACACTCTCAAAACAGAAACATTCAACTAGTAACAGGGAGATTGCTTCAGGATGCGAAACTGCCTATGTGAACAGGAGATAAAATAGAAAGAGCTGCAAGTACTCAGCTGATCAGGCAGCATCTGTGATGAAAGAAGCAGCCTTAAAATTTTGGGTTCATGTCTTTTCACAAGACCTTTAATAAGTCACAGTTGTTGGAAGAGATTGAATATGGAAAAGCTAAAGGTAATAAGAAGCAACCTCCAAGGGCCATGTATTGACTGAAACAGTGGCCTTCCAGGGCAGTCCAGTTTACAGATCTTGCAAAGGTACGGAAAGGCTGAGGGCACATTTCCTGCTGAGTCATTATTTTTATTTCTCCTTCCATGGGTTCTTCACTATTCCCGTCATTTTCTGTTTTTAGCTTAGTTTTAGCATCTGTAGTATTTAGTTTATGCTTTGATAAACAATTGAATGTCAGTGATTAATGGTCAGCTCTCCACAAGAGATGGGACCCAGACAGATATCCACCAACGTGATTGCAAAAGGGAATAGTAACTTTTCCAGAAATCAATGATCACCTTCACAGAGATGAAATTCATCAGTATGTAACAGTTTGGACAGATTATATTTTTTCTAGGCCACACAATTTTTAAGCTCAATTAATTTACCCACAGGGTTCAAGCCTCTCTTTTTTACTGCATCTCTGTGGTGGACTGAGCATCACCTCGACAACACACACAAAATGCTGGAGGAACTCAGCAGGCCAGGCAGCATCTATGGAAAAGTATACAGTTGACGTTTTGGGCCAAAACCCCACGGCAGGACTGGAGAGAAAAAGATGAGTATATTTAAAAGGTGGGGCAGGGGAGAGAGAAGCACAAGGTGATAGGTGAAACTGGGAGGGGAGGAATGAAGTAAAGAGCTGGGAAGTTGATTGGTGAAAGAGACAGAAGGCCATGGAAGAAAGAAAAGGGGGGAGGAGAACCAGAGGGAGGTGATGAGATAAGGTGAGAGAGGGGAAAGGGGATGGGAAGTGTTGAAGGAGGGTGTGTTTGGGGGGCATTACTGGAAGCCAGCCATCAGGTTGGAGGCCACCCGAACAAAATATAAGGTGTTGTTCCTCCAACCTAAGTGTGGCTTCATCACGTTGTGGATGGATATAATGGAATGGAAATGGGAAGTGGAATTAAAATCGGTGGCCACTGGGAGATCCCGCTTTTTCTGGTGGATGGAGTATAGGTGCTCAGTGAAGCGGTCTCCTGATTTAAGTTGGGTCTCACTGATATACAGGAGGTCACACTGGGAGCACGAGACACCGTATATGACCCCAACAGACTCACAGGTGAAGTGTCACCTCACCTGGAAGGACTGGTTAGGGCCCTGAATAGTAATGAGGGAGTAGGTGTAAGGGGCAGGTATAGTACTTGTTCTGCTTGCAAGGATAAGTGTCAGGAGGGGGATCAGTGGGGAGGGACAAATGGACAAAGGAGAGCAGATCGCTGTGGAAAGCAGGAAGTGGGGGAGGAGGAGGGAAAGATGTGCTTGGTAGTGGGATCCTTTTGGAGATTGGTGAAGTTTTGGAGAATTATGTGCTGGATGCGGAGGCTGGTGGGGTGGTAGGTGAGGGGAAGAGGAACCCTATCCCTGGTAGGGTGGTGGGAAGATGGAGTAAGAGCAGACGTGCATGAAATGGAAGAGATGCGGTTGAGGGCAGTGTTGATTGTAGAGGAAGGGATAGTAGAGGAGGACATCACCTTTATTCTAGAATGAAAAGCCTCATCCTGAGAGCAGACGCGGTGGAGACGGAGGAATTCAGAGAATTAAGCATCATCTGAAGGCTTCAGTAAGTTTCAAGTACAGTTGTAAAATGTCATATAAATTATTTTAGTGCAATAGAATTGCATAGTATGACCAACTAACCCAGTTCCTTTATACGTATTTTAAATAAGTAGGCAAAGTGAACAATATTAAAGGATCACTTCTCTTCAATATCTTTATCAGAATATCTTTAAATGCTTCACTGATTTACATTAATCACTAGATCTTGTGACACTATTGCATGAGTATAATAAGCAACCGTGTCAGTTGAATTTTCATACAAATTTATTATACAAGCTTGATAATAGCTTCAAGAGAGTTAAAGTCTACAACAGAGTTTAGTGTTTGAAATGACTGATAAAGTTATCAAGTCTTGGTCTCATGATTTGATGGGATCAGAAGTTCTTGGCTGTGCCGTAATTAAATAAACCCCGCCAGCTGTCCATTCACCTCTATACATCATTGCCTTTGGCATCATTATGTGAATAATATGGGTTATAAAAATGGGCATAAGATGGATCTAACTCAATTACACAAGAAAGATCTGGTTACTGAGGTAAAGTATATGCTATGCAGATTTTTAAAGTGATTATTGCAAGTTGGCCACGAACAGTAAATCAGTAAGTCCATTTGAAGAAGAACGGACTGCATCCTTAACTGGCTCAGTTGATTTAAAGGACTGATCTAAAGTCTATTATTGCTATGCAGGAACCTATTCTCTGCTATGATAGTTCTCTTATTTCCCTGTGATAAAAACGAATAATGACAAATTTAGAATTCGATTTATTTCCTCAAGAATGTTCATGAAATTAAGATTTGCACACAGTACAATAAACTTTTCCAACTGGGTAGCAGTGTTAGTGTTCAGAGATATGTAGAGGTGGCCACAGACTCTGGGCTTAAAACGACATTGGAATTAAAGGGAAGCTTTCGCAAAGCAGCTATGCAGTAACAAACTATGCCCCTCCTCACAACTCTTACAGTTTTGATATTTTATCATTTAGTTATTGGTTACCATTTGTGCTAATAGCAGAACTGTGCAAATATTTAATTGGAATGAGCTTCATAGTTACTGTATTTCTCACTTTCATTTCATAAAGTTAATGGCATATTTTTCTACTCTTTATTTCATTTTGAGTAATCAGTAAGCCTTGGTTCCATGCCCAGTAAGTATAAATAAATTAAGATCATGCATTTGGGTAAAGATTTGACAGATCCTTAGTCACTTCCCTTCATTTCAAGCGTTTTAGTCTGCGTTTACATACAGACCTTATCTAGCACCATTTCCTTATCTTAAGGAGAGAAAAAAAACTCATTGCTCTTTCTTTCATTCAGGGGATGTGCACATCAACAGTAAGGTCAGTATTTTAATGCACCCTTAACTGAGTAGTTCCCTTGCCTATTTCACAGTGGAGTTATGATTCAGCCATATAGTTCTGGGTCTGGACAGACCAGATAAGGTGAACAGATTGCTTTCCTGACAGACATTAGTAAACCAGATGGGACTTTTTAATATAAAAAACCTGCAGATTCACAGTCACCGTTATAGATACTGGCCTTCCTTTTAAATTCCTGATATATTTAATTACTTAACTTGAAATTCCAGGTTCATATCTTTGTATTGATAATCCTAGTTTCCAGAATTAGTCTAGTAAATTAACTATCAGACCATTCACTTGAAATTTTACTGCATTTCTGTTATGTTCCTTTGAGTCTGTTAACATCTGTCTAGGCAGGTACATCTGCGTATCTATATTCTTTATTCTCGTAAATAAAATTAGATCATGCCAGTGTCTGATTCTTTTTAAATGAAAGAGAACAAATAATCAAAGACTTGCCAGCTAGGAGGACTCTTAAGTAGAATTCTGCATGGATCTGTGTATCTGGCTGATAATATCAATAGCGATATGTTTCCTGGGTATGTGGCAACAAAGATATATGACGATGTCTAGCTTTGTGAATACAATACAGGCTCCAGAGCTGTCTGCACTGTAACTGTATAGATATGCCCAACATGTCACAAATGTAAAAATCAGCTGTCATACTTAATTATCATTCACAGCCAAATGAACAATGATGCAGGGTCAGAAAACACGGTCACACGGCCCTCAAATAGATTTGAATAATGTCAATCCCCATTTTTCTTTTGGGTGGTGATTTAAATAACACAGAAGTGCAGCTTCTCAGATGCACTCAGATGTGCTCTATTCAATCCAGCTGCAATGATTCAACCCTGTATAACTAACGCTCCAAAAACTCAGTAATCAGCTTCATTTGTGAATCTTAATGAAAAAAGGTCGTAATTGTCATAGTGAAGGTGAAATCCTTTGCTTCTGATCTACAATCAATGTTAACAGAATAGAAGTACCAATTCATACCATTTATCATAATATCAGGAATTAATTATTCTATAAGGGAACTTCAACAATCAGCAATACCATCAGAGCTCCATTTTATGCAAACTAACAGTTAGTTTGTCACCTGATGTTGAAGGTGGTTGGTTCTTTTTCACTACCCCCTACCCTTGAGACAAGCCTACCATTTACTTATAAACAGTAAGCAAAATAACTTAAATTTAAAGAGCCTAATATTTAAAATTCAATGCAGCCTAATGTAATTACATATTTAAACACACTAAGAACAATGGAATAAATTTAGACACATTCATTATCAAGTTGTTCCTTTTTGCTGTCTGTAATTATTGAAATTAAGTCAAACCAATGGCTGACCAATTTCAATTCTTAAAAATTCCAACCTTGACATTTAATTAGAGCAGCTATTTAGTCTATTGATGCTATCTAATTTATTCATGATCAATTAACATTTACAAATAATTAATTACATGTTTTAATTTATAAACAGAAACAAATGTCAATTGATTTTGATCTGTACACGCACTGTAAGTAATCAATTAATTATAAGAAAGTTAGCCAAAGACTGCTCATCATCATTATTATGTGCTGTGGCATATGATGTAGACAATCATGGTCCCATGACCATGATTGCTCTTGGCAAATTTTTCTCCAGAAGTGGCTTGCCATTGCCTTCTTCTGGGCAGTGTCTTTACAAGATGGGTGACCCCAGCCATTATCAATACTCTTCAGAGTTTGTCTGCCTGGTGTCAGTGGTCGCATAACCAGGACTTGTGATAGGCACCAGCTATTCATACGACCATCCACCATCTGCTCCCATGGCTTCATGTGACCCTGATCTGGGGGTGGTGGGGGGGTGCTAAGCAGGTGTTACACCTTGCCCAAGGGTGACCTGCAGGCTAGCAGAGGGAAGGAATGCCTTACACCTCTTTTGGTAGAGACATATCTCCACCCTGCCACCCAAAAAGGTACAGAGTGAGCTAGAAAAATGACAGAAAACCTTTAAACACTATACACAAGTAAACAGTTCTTTTCATGATATGTCATTATAGAGATAGTTGGATATTGTCTGGTTTGATTTACAAGCAGGACAAAAATATAATACGCCTTCTCATTTGTAAATTTGAACACTTTATGGGTGTGTGTTATCTCAACATATCATTTTCAGCAATGTGTTGCTATACGCTAGTACTTCATGGTAACTGCAACAGAGTGACAAGTAACTAATTGAACAAACATGAACATATCACAGAGAGCCTGTATCAATTGGTAAAGGGCACATCATGCGTAACAAAGCTTTGGATGTTTTGAGAGGGCAATTAACGGAGTTGCTTAAGACAACATCTATGCATGTTATTTAAAGTGATTTCTAAAATATTCAATGAATTTCACATAAATGACTGCAAACAAAAATGTCAGCTCCAACAGCCAGCGGTAACCTATTGAAGTGAGTAAGAAATTAATGAAGACACAGAAACCAATGAGTGTACACTTCAGTTGATAGGATCTGAATTGTGACCTCCCTTAGAGATTTTAACTAATGCTTGACATATTTTGGATGAAAGAAGAGCCATAACCCCAGTTTAGCTGACAGTACCCAGCTCAGCTAGCATTCTAGATCAGACCAGAAGTACCGTAATTTAACTGGTTATCCTTTGACTTAAATGAATGGGTAAAATTGTGGCCTTTACGGTTCATTGTGGGAAAATATTTAGGTTTATGCTTAAACTTAGGTTGAACTTGCAGTAATCAGTAGATATGTAAAGGGCATTCTTACCAAAGTTTGGTTCTGTTCACTGACATGGAATTGAAATTTTGAAAAGGAGGAAAAATGTGCTGCAAATGGGATTCAGTCACCACTGGATGTTTAGTGCTACTGTTCTCTTTTAAATCTAAGAAAGGTAGACCCGAGCATTTTTTGAATGACAGGATGCCAGGGCAAGTAAAGGAGCAGGGAGATTCCAGGAGGTAATAGAAATCTATGAACAGGTTAAAAACTATACGTAAATAGCCAAAGGTGGCAGAACATACACGACAGCAACAACTTGAATTTTTAGCAGCCTCAACAGAATGAAACCTCCAAGCATCTCCAGAGTGTTATCTAATAACACTGACTCCAAGGCACAGGAGGAGCCTATAAACTCAATAAAAGTCAGGCTTTGAGGAGCACTGTTTTTTTATAAACTAAAGATATTAACAGTTGCAACTGCGGTTTGCATGGGCAGGAGGCAGTCACTTGTATTGGAGCAATGAAAACTGGGAACACAGAGGAGGCCAGAATTAGAGGAGTAAAGAAATTATGAAGTTTGTAAGAACCTGGTGATGGAAATTGTTATGTTACTGGATCGGACATGAGTGTAAGACAGTGTGAACGAGATTGATGATTTGAGAGTATCCAAAACACTTGGGTGGGGTGGGGGGAGTGTGCTAGATACAAGCCCAGTCAGGACTGGAGATAACAGAAGCACAGGTGGACTGAGGCTGAGTCTGTGGGCCTACTCTGGCTGCTCCGGGCTTCCTGTCTACAGACTCACTTTTGTTCTGAGTCCTGTTGCTTGCTTTTATTGTTTGCACAATTTGTGAGTTTTTCGCTCTCTCTCTCTCTCTCTCTCTGTGCATTGGGTGCTCGTTGGCTTTTTTAAAAACTGGGTTCTCTTGGGGGTCTTGTTTTGTTGCTGCCTGTAAGAGGCGGAGTTTCAAGATTGTATAATGTATGCATACTTTGATAATAAATGTACTTTGAACTTCTGAAGTTTGGAGAGAAGGCTCTAGAAGCAGATGAGCCAGGGTGGGGCTATATCACTGAAATGGAAGCAGGCAAACCTGATGGTGATGAAGAGCAAGTTGGATTTTTATCTCACGTAGGTGCTAAGGTTGCAAATGGATCTACTTCAGCGACATCTATTTATTAAGGAGAGGGTTGGATTTGGTGACTAAGAAAGAAGGGTATAATGGCTTTAATTGGCCAGGTACATAGTTAATGTAAATCTCTGCTCCTCTTGCAAGTAACATGACTAACGTAAAGCAGGGGGAAAATTCAAATAAGGTTGAATATAGTTTGTGGGGTAGGGGTGTAAAATTTGTGGAACCCAACATTATATTTTTAAGAGTTATCATTGGAAGAGCAGCATGCAGTTAAGAAATAGTAAACCTGCTAGGACAGATTGAAAGTAATAACATCTGTGAAGGAAAGACCATGAAATATGTGAAAAGAACTCTGGTTAGACCATATTTTTTATTTTATTTTATTGAGATACAGCACGGAATATTCCCTTCTGGGCCTCTGAGCCACACAACCCTGCAGTCTCCTGATTTAATCCTAGTCTAATTACAGGACAATTTACAGGCACATGTTAACCTACCAAGCAGTAGGTCTTTAGATTGTGGGAGGAGACCCACGTTGTCACGGGGAGAACATACAAACTCCTTACAGGCAACAGCACAAGACTGAGCCTGGGTTGCCTGTACTGTAAACTGTTGTGCTGACCACCATGCTACCGTGCTGCCCTGTAGAGTTTTCATTTCCATTCTGGCAATGAAGCTCCGGGAGAATATTAGATATTGGTCTAAAAGGATGATGCAATGAAGTCAGGTTCTATAGGTTCTGCATGCAATCAAAGAGTACAAAAGATTCAACAGACACCTATTGAATAAGATATTTAAAAGATTTCATAGGACAGGTAGTGAGAGGTTACTTCCTCCAAGAGAACAGCATAAAACAAGGTAGAGCTCAGATGTTTCTGAATGGTGTTGGTTTGCAGTTCTTCTCATAAAAGTAGAAAGTAATCGAGAACACTCTCTTTGAAGAACTGTTGAAGCATAGTTAATGGAAAAGTTCAAAGCCGCTTAATAAGGGAATATTCTGCCTTGATATAATTGCATGGCAGAGCATAGAGGAAAAATGAGAATGACTTCCTATGTTTTCTTCTAATTTTGTAAGAATGAATCTTATTCAAAGGTTTTCAGCTCATCACGTGTTAAATCCCATATGTTTGCCTTTTGGCTGTTCCTACATTAAAGTAGTTCATTAACTAGTACCTGATGAAAGATGTTCGCTTTCTCAATCTACCCTAAATACATCCAAAAAAATAGGGCAGTCACTTCCATCTATCTTATCTACTTCTGTCTTTGTGTGGATAGCAGACACACACATAACCCTGGTTTGCTTTCTGTTTGAACTGACGTTTGGAAGTGTTTTAGGCCATAAGACCATAAGACATAGGAACAGAATAAGGCCATCTGGCCCATTGAGTCTGCTCTGCCATTCAATCATGGTTGATCCTTTCTTTCTCCTCCTCAACCCCAGTTCCCAGTCTTCTCCCCGTAACCTTTGATGCCATGTCTAATCAAGAGCCTTTCAATCTCTACCTTAAATACACCCAACGACCTGGCCTCCACAGCTGCACGTGGCAGCAACAAATTCCACAAATTCACCACCCTTTGGCTAAAGAAATGTCTCTGCATCTCTGTTTTGAAAGGACACCCCTTTATCCTGAGGCTGTGCCCTCTTGTCCTAGACTCTCCCACCATGGGAAACATCCTTTCCATATATACTCTGTCTAGGCTTAGAAGGGGCTTGGTGTAACCAGGTTTCAGGGTGCAAGACACTGAGGGCTAGATGTTGGTTCGCTAGTCTTGTGTCCTCACATCCCAATGTTAAGCCTATTGGAGGGCAGAATTGATGGAGCATCTCTCACTCCACTCTCCTGCTGGATTCTTCTTTCAGTCAAAGTTGTCATTCATTTAAATGGGCACTCTCACCCTACAGATTAGATGAGATTGAGAAAGAAAGTTCAGATTATTAAAAAAAAATTGCTTGACTTAGCAAACCCTGTTGGCTATGGCTGGCAGTCAGCTCCTTGTGGTGATTTTCCATAGATGTAGACACCGGTTAGGAGTCAGGGCTGAATGGTCTTTCAGAGGCCAGTGTATCAGAGAATGGTGTGACTCCCCACTCTGTGCTAGAGAATCCACACTTCCCATCTGACTTAACGTGGTGAGGAATCTTTACCTGGAGATTCAGAGGGAAAAAGTAAGTTCAGCTACTATTTCACCCAGATATTTTAGTTTATTTTTGTATTTATTGCTATTATAACATGTTACTAAGTATTTTATTTATAAATATATTTTTATTGCATTAACCAGTTAAATGATTATATACACCATATTTTTCAGAGACATTTAAAATCACTTAGGCAAGAGGCTAGTCTCTTGCCTCACTCTTCACTCTTATTAAAGGTAGTCAGGGGATTTTGTGAGGGTCAGTGATGCACATCCTGAGGCCAACCCACCACTGAGACCTCACAACTCTTCACTGGCTGGTTCAAACTTCAGCAGGTCCAGTGGAAATGGCCCCATCTTGGTGTAACCAGGTTGATCCTGGGCAGATGAACTGAGCACAATTCTAATATTTGTTTACAGTATAATACTTCATTCATATTTAACATAAATTGAATTATTTATTAAATATACTAGTTAATTTAACCAGAAATACAACTTCAACAATCTGCTGTGATTTCCCATGCCAACTTTCCTCACACTCCTTCTTCTAGTGCTCTTCAGCCTAGGCCTCATGCCCCTTCGTATCTGTGTCTGCGTTCGTTCCTTCTCTGGCACCTGCTGACCAGGCTCTGCGGTGTGCAACACTCAACAATGAAATCTCATCATCTGCTAGATGTTCCCCTGACTGAAGCAAGCAGTAGTATCTTATTTTTAGAAGATCAGTGACTGTTTTGGTGATGATTCTTATAAGTGTATAGATTTTATAGCAGCAGCTGAGGTAGGACAGTTTTTGTTAGGAGTCAGTGAACCCTGGGTTTCATTCCCCTATGTAGGGTTGGCTCTCGAAAACACCCTGCATTATGGATTTCCTGAGGATTATGATGGATGACTCATGTGTCATGGAAACATAGAAACATAGAAAACCTACAGCACAATACAGGCCCTTCAGCCCACGATGCTGTGCAGAACATGTACTTACTTTAGAAATTACCTAGGGTTACCCATAGTCCTCTATTTTTCTAAGCTACATGTACCTATCCAGGAGCCTCTTAAAAGACCCTATCGTATCCGCCTCCACCACCGTTGCCGGCAGCCCATTCCATGCACTCACCACTCTCTGCACAAAAAAACTTACCCCTGACATCCCCTCTGTGCCTACTTCGAAGCTGACCAGGCTCCTTAAAATTGTTCCCTCTCATGTTAGCCATTTCAGCCCTGGGAAAAAGCCTCTGACTATCCCCATGATCAATGCCTCTCATCATCTTTATACACCTCTATTAGGTCACCTCTCATATTCTGTCACTCCAAAGAGAAAAGGCCAAATTCACTCAGCCTATTCTCGTAAGGCATGATCCCCAATCCAGGCAACATCCTTGTAAATCTCCTCTGCACCCTCTCTATTGTTTCCACATCCTTCCTGCAGTGAGGTGACCAGAACTGAGCACAGTACTCCAAGTGGGGTCTAACCAGGGTCCTGTTACAGCTGTAACCTTTTGGCTCCTAAACTCAATCCCATGGATGATAAAGGCCAATGCACTGTATGCCTTCATAACCACACAGTCAAACTGCGTTGCAGCTTTGAGTGTCCTATGGACTTGGACCCCAAGATCCCTCTGATCCTCCACACTGTCAAGAGTCTTACCATTAATACTATATACTGCCATCATACTTGACCTACCAAATGAGCCACCTCTGGGTTGAACTCCATCTGCCACTTCTCAGCCCAGTTTTGCATCCTATTGATGTCCCACTGAAACCTCTGACAGCCCACCACATTATCCACAACACTCCCAACCTTTGCGTCATCAGCAAATTTACTAACCCATCCCTCCACTTCCTGATCCAGGTAATTTATAAAAATCATGACGAGAAGAGGTCCTAGAACAGATCCCTGAGGCACACCACTGGTCACCAACCCTCATGCAGAGTATGACCTGTCTATAATCACTCTTTACCTTCTGTGGCAAGCCAATTGTGGATCCACAAAACAAGGTCTCCTTGGATCCCATGCCTCCTTATTTTCTTAATAAGCCTTGCATGGGGTACTTTATCAAATGACTTGCTGAAATCCATATGCACTACATCTACTGCTTTGCCTTCATCAATGTGTTTAGTTTCTAGGTGTCCTTCCTAGAAACAGGGCAATGAACACTGGGAAATTCATCCCAATCCACCCACACTCTAAAACCTTTTCCTATTGATAAAACAATGAACTGGGTTATCTACTTTGAGCAAAATTGTTTCATGCACACTTTGTAATTAAGGAGGCAGGGTTTAAGGGTTGGCACAAAATTGTGGGCCGAAGGGCCTGTACTGTGCTGTATTGTTCTATGTATGTTCTAAGAAATAGTTTCAATCAACAATGTGCTAAGCTTTGTTTAGCTGTTCAGAGAGCTCAAAGTGGCATAAAATCTACTTTTGGCCATGTTAGCCACCATGAAGTTGACACTTCTGGACTGCAGCTTTGTGCAAATTGATTTGGAGGAACTCAAGAGGTCAGGCAGCAATTATGGAAAAAAGTACAGTCGACATTTCAAACTTCCACTAATGCCTCCCCGCCTTCACCATTTCCCATCCCCCTGTCCCTCTCTCATGTTACCTCTTTGTCCACCCATTGCCTCCCTCTGGTACTCCTCCCCACCCCCCACTTTTTCTTTCTGCCATGCCTTCTGTCCCTTTCACCAATCAACTTCCTACCTCTTTGCTTCATCCCTCCCCCTCTAAGTTTCAGCTGTTGCTGAGCTTTTCTCTTTCCCCTCCCCCAACTTTCAAATCTACTCCTCAGCCTTTTTTTCTCCAGTCCTGCCAAAGGGTTTTGGCCCGAAACATCGACTGTACTTTTTTCCATAGATGCTGCCTGGCCTGCTGAGTTCCTCCAGAATTTTGGGTGTGTTAAGGTAGAATTTATTTGGGATCATAGCAACTCCTGTTCATGATTATGGGAATGAGTGATTGGAAGATTATTAATCTTTTACAGTATCGCAAACTTGATAATCTGATACCTAAACCCAGATTTTTACAATTTTCAGACAAATGTGAGGGGCCAGACTGCGTTGATGCCTGAGATTCTAAATAATTCGCACTCAGTAACTGTTTCAGTTGCACAGTCTGGAGAAAGCTCAGATGTGCTCAATTTAGTAAGTTTTACGTTTACCATCTGCGTAACCTCCAGAACTACCATTGTAAACACAAAGCAAAGAATTAAAAACAGAGAAATATGAAACAGAGTTATATTTTAAAACCCATAAAATGCTTTCCTCATCCAGAGATGCCCATTTGGAATAGGCACACTTTGTCTTAATATTTACAACAACTTAAATCAACAGAACAGTATTACGTGTACTACAAAATTAAATTTATGTATTAAAAACCAACTTGTTTGTTACAGACTGCATTCATTCCACAGAATTTTCTCTTTTTTGTGGGAATGAAAATACTGCTACCCATGTTCCCATGCACCTGTGACTGTGCCGTAAGTTTGGCATATGGTCCACCAATGACCATTTCAGTCATGGGCTCCGTACTGTAAACTCGTGCTCAAAACCCAGGCAGTGCGGAAATGCTACATATTGGACAACTTGAGCCATGTGCAGGAACAGGGGAGTGGTCTAGCCAGCTTGGTCATTGAGTACACACAGGAAATCAGCAGATCAATAGAGTAGTTAAGGGCCATGGAGTCACAGAGCACAGAACCAGTTCCGGGGCTTGAGATAATGGTGAGAATCTGCTGATCAGCATTGTCGGGAGCAAAATTAGTAGGCGGTGGCTGTTGGGGTCTGGGTCAGTGGAGATGGAGATCAATTTGCGTGTGGGAAATATGTACTTGCAGTCAGCACAAGAGTAGAGGTTAGTAGGTGGAGGTTGGTGGTCCATGAAAAAGATAAATGAAAACCTGGTTGTCCCAACAACAGTTGCTCCCAGGATAATGTGGCCCTCATCAGCGGACTGGTCTGAGTGGTCTGCGAACTGGAACTGAATACAATGCAAATAACAGCAACATTATTAGACAGGCATTCAGTGGGCATGGAGACACCTTAAGAGGGTTATTAGGCTTGTAAAAAAATAGTAATTCAGCAATGAGCAATTACTCCTACAACTCCAAATTTCAATGCATTGTGCAAATTGACCTTTGCAAAGTACACAACAAGGCGCAACTGACGAACAAGGTTCCACATAACCTTCTGTGGAAGACACTAGCAGTATGGTGGAAGTTCCAGGTGTCGGAGGGTCATGAAGTGTGTGAAATTAGCATTACTATGGTGAAGGTTCTTGAAAAACGGAAAGGCCTGAAGGTAGATAAGTCACCTGAACCAGATGGTGTACACCCCAGAAAGAGACGGTTGAAGGGATTGTGGAGGCATTAGTAATGATCCTTCAAGAATCAGTAGAATATGGAATGGTTTCTGAAGACTGGAAAATTGAAAATGTCTCTCCACTCTTTAAGAAGGGAGAGAGGCAGAAGAAAGGAAATTATAAACCAGTTAGTTTGACCTCACTGGTTGGGAATACGTTGGAGCTGATTGTTAAAGATGTGGTTTCGGGGTACTTGGAGGGACATGATAAAACAGATCATAGTCACATAGTTTCTTCAAAGGAAAATCTTGCCTGACAAATCTGTTGGAATTCTTTGAAGAAGTAACAAACAGGATAGACAAAGGAGAATCAGCTGTGTTGTGCCACACATAAGACTGCTTAACAAGCTATGAGCCCATGGTATTACAGGGAAGATTCTAGCATGGATAAAGCAGTGGCTGACTATCAGGAGGCAAAGACTGGGAATAAGGGGAATCTTTTTTGGCTGGCTGCTTGAGACTAGTGGTTCCACAGGGGTCTGTTTCAGAACCGATTCCTTTTCCATTATATGTCAGTGATTTAGATGATTGAATTGATGGCTTTGTTGCAAAGTTTGCAGCTGATATGAAGCTAGGCAGAGGGGAAGGTAGTTCTGAGGAAGTAGGCTAAAGAGGGGCTAGAGAGATTAGGAGGATGGGAAAAGAAGTGGCAGATGAAATACAATGTTGAGAGGTGCATGGTTAGGCACTTTGGTAGAAGAAATGAAAGGGAGCCTATTTTATAAATGGAGAGAAAATACAAAAAACAGAGGTGCTAAGGAACTTTGGAGTCCTTGTGCAGGATTCCCTAAAGGTTAATTTGCAGGTTAAGTCTGTGATGAGGAAGGCAAATGCAATGTTAGCATTCATTTCAAGAGGACTAGAATATAAAAGCAAGGATGTAATGTTGAGACTTTATAAAGCACTGGTGAGGCCTCAGTTACAGTTTTGAGAGCAGCTTCAGGCCCCTGATCTTAGAAAGGATGTAATGAAACTGGACAGGGTTCAAAGGAGGTTCACAAAAATGATTCCAGGATTGAATGGCTTGTCATATGAAGAGCGTTTGTTGGCTCTGGTCCTGTATTCTCTAGAATTTAGAAGAATGAGTGGTGACCTCATTGAAACCTATCAAATGGTGAAAGGTCTTGATAGAGTGGATGTGGAGAGGATGTTTCCTTTGAAGGGAGAGTCTAAGACCAGAGGACACACACTCAGAATATAGGGGCGTCCTTTCAGAACAGTGATGAGAAGGAATTTCTTTACCCGGAGAGTGGTGAATCTGTGGAATTCGTTGCCACAGGAAGCTATGGGACCAAGTCTATAGGTATATTTAAGGCAGTGGTTGATGGATTTCTGATTTGTCAGTGCATGAAGGAATACAGGGAGATGGCAGGAGATTGGGGCTGAGAGGAAAAATGGATCAGCCATGATGAAATGGTGGAGCAGTCTTGATGGGCTAAATGGCTTAATTCTGCTCCTAAGGTCTTCTCGGGGAATGTGCAGAAAGACTTCATCATAATCCTTGTCCCTGCCTGCAGGTTGCGAGGTGAGTCTGGTGGAACACTAGCCATCTTACTTTCCATCATGTCATCCTCAACCAGGGCAGTATCGATGCAAGAATCCCTTCCTTCGATAAGCCCCACATCAGATCTCCTGTGCCAACCAACTAGTGTCATGGACCTATCCATGTGGCATGTATTCCTCGAACCCAATGTGTTGCCTTGGCAACATCATCACCATCAGCCCTCTCCGCTCTTCAGTCCTTCCGTTTCACCTGCAAAGCATCCCATGTTGTGGAAAGGGGAGAACATCGGGTCTTTTCTGATACCCTGAACTGATTAAACAGGAAATGGTTTCAATGGTAACTTGTGTTACAATGTTCTGTTGCAGCAATGACACTGAGGGTGTCTACAGCCAACCTCATCAACGAGGGTGCATTGATCACAGTGAAACATTGTTGGTGAGCTGAATCTAGCAGATTCTACAGTGCTATAAGAAGTTTTCACCACCACCACCCCCCCTGAAGTTGTCATGTTATATTGTTTTACATTGACTAAATGATGCTATGTTCCAGCTATCGTTGGGCTATATCTCAATAGCAAATGACTTTCACTCATACTAGTTCTGATTTTACCTGTTTATTTGAAAGGAATTGTTCTGCATATTTCCAGACTGGACTTTGCTGCGTGTAGTGTAAAATGTTTGCTGGGTCACACACAAGAGCGAGCTTGTAACTATACCACCACACCCCCCCCACCCCCATCAACTCTGCCCAGTGTCGTGGATTTTGATTTACAGAAATTAATCCCCCTCAGCCGTCAGGCTCTTGAACCACAGGGCATAATTTCACTCAACTTCACTCGCTCTGTCACCGAACTGTTCCCACAAACTATGGACTCACTTTCAAGGATCATTCATCTCATGTTCTCAATATTTATGGTTTATTTATTTATTGTTGTTTTCTCTTTCTTTTTGTATTTGCACAGTTTCTGATTTTTTTGTTGCACATATGTATTTTAATAATAACTTGACTTTGAAATTTGAATCCATCCCAATAACAGTGAAATTTAAAGAATAGACTTGACCGAAACTCAGAGCATGCTGCCTAATATAAACAAGATGCTGCTTTAAAAGAAATTACGTTTTCAACAGAGCCAAAGCTGTTATCCACCTGCAGTTAGGTATTTATAAGTATCTTTCATCTTAATGTGCAACCAAGACATCAAAGCATTAGAGGGCCATCTCTTTATTGGTAAGAAAAAAATGTTTAGCTCTTATTTGGAAAACCGTGTAGTAAATGATTCAGTTTGTCCTGGTGTGAAGTAAGTTGTTCCATATCTCCGTAGGAGGCAGATGATTTAGTTCCTTATTTCCAACTCTATGGTAATAAAAAAAGATCTGTTGGAGGTAATATTTTAATCAAGTCAGGTTCTGAGCTCAAAATCTAACATATTAGCCAATAGCATTAAGAAGAATGATTTAATTATTTGTGGTATACCATATTTCTTTTCAATTTATCTGTTATTTAACATTTACTGAGCGATCATTTCCATGAGGATTTTTTTATTGTTAGAGTGTAATTTATTGGCAATGTATTTTCCCAGACAGATGGTGAATATTCAGTCAGATGTAAATCCTGTCTTGATAAATGGTCTATGTATGTATTTACCCTAGATTCCCTACATTCTCAGCTGAATTCAGAAAGTTTAATCTTCCAAGAGATTAGACATTCCATAAAATTTCCTCTGCTCATTAGTCTGTGGTTGAGTGAAACAGAGGAACCTAATTGACTATCTGGTGGTTTCTAATTGCCATTAAGGATCATCTCATCGAAAACATTTAGATATTAAAGTGATTTAGCTTAAAATAACAACTAATACTATTGTAGATTTCATTGTAATTTAGTGATCTCAATTAAAATTATTATAATTGTGGCAAAGTTAATATTTAGATCAAATTCATCAATTACATTCAGTTCCTAAGGAAGTTTAAAAAGTACTTTACAACATATCTGAATTGGGACAAGACTTAGACTGGGATGCGATTTGGGATAATGCTGCCGGTGCTTCGAAAAACCCAAATCATTGGTATTTAAACTTGAAATTTTATCATAGAGCATATCTAACACCAAGAATTAGACATCAAATGGGACTGGTTCCTGACCCATATTGCTCATTTTGTCCCCACGGAACTGTTGGCTCTTTTATTCATGTTGTATGGGAATGTCCAAGGGCTTTTGGTTTGTGGGGGAAGGTTATCAGTACTCTTACAGAACTAACTGGGGTACAATTACCAATAGACCCCACTGTACATCTTCTAAATGATGACTCCCACCTTTCTCTTATGGAAAAACTGGCAAAATCTGGCTGGCAGGCCTGACTGCAGCTAAGTCCAGCGTTGGAAACCTCCTCATGATATTTCAAGTACTCACTGGCTTTGGAGCTTTTTGGACATTTCTTACCTGGAATTATCATCAGCAAGAATAAATGATGCACGACCAAACACAATCTTAATGTGGACAAATTTGATATCTAACTTAAAAGATCTTCTGTTAAAATAGGAATGCTCTGTCTGAGTATGCACTACTATTCAGTTGGTTGGTGGAGGGGAGGGGGGAGAGAGAGGGGTGGAGAGGGGGGGTGGGGATGAGGGTTGGGGGGGTGGCTGGGTTAAACAGTCAAAATGTAATCGGCAACTGGTTGTATTGAACGTAATTTGTTGGTGTTGCAATAAAAATTAGTGATAAAAAATTTACAAATCAAAATATTGTGGATGCTGGAAAGCTGTCAAGCAACATCTGCAAGAGAAACTGTTAACGTGTCAAGTCACTGACCTTTTATCAGAACAGATCAGGGAAACAAAATATAAAACAAAAACAACTGCATATACGAGAAATCTGAAACAGAAACACAAGATGCTTCTGTGACCTGAAACATAGTAAGTTTCTCTTTCTGTAGATATTGCCTAGTCTGCTGAATGTTTTAAACATTTTCTGGTTTTGTTTCGGACTGAGAAATATTGACTGTGTTTTAAACTCCACACATTGCTGCCTGGGTCTTTCAGCATTCTCATTTTATTTTCAGATCTAACCCAACTTTGTAGTCAAATGACTGCAAATTAAAGCTCATACCTGGTCCTAGTACAAATTATTTCTTCAAATTGCTAATAATTGATACTTTTTTTCACCGCAATTGGGGGCCCCTCCCTCGAGTGGAGCCAGAGATCTTTTGTAATTAAATCAGAGCCACACACCAGAGAACAGCTTAAAGAAGAATGGCGACTATTAATGCACTGACTTATGTATATAGTCCATTCTTCAGGATGGTTCTCTGTAGAATAAGTGTTTCAAAATATGTTCAATTAGTACAATTTAAAATGAAGTTATGTTGATTATTTGAAAAGAGTGTTACGTACCCCGTAACTGGGTGTCTTGCCAGCAAAGATAGAAGTGTCCGTTGGAGTCTGGTGATACTATTTTCAACAATATTTATTAGCAAAAATATACAAAATAATGTCAATGTGAATATACAGAAAATATATGTTAGCAATACTAAACCTAAAAGTGCGGGTATAATAATAACCACTAATGAAACAAGCTCTATCGTTGTCTAGGGGATAATGAATTGTCAGATGGAAATATAAAGTTCAGTTCAGTTCATGCAGGTTGCGGTAGATGTTGGTCGCGGTGTTTCAATTGTTGGAGAGAGAGAGAGAGAGAGAGAGAGAGAGAGAGAGAGAGAGAGAGAGAGAGAGAGAGAGAGAGAGAGAGAGAGAACGTGTGAACAGTAACAACGATTATCTTGCCAACCTTCCTTTCCGATTTTGATCCGTCGATGCGTTGTTGTTGTGGCCATTCACGTATGACCCCTCCGTCCTTTAGCTAGACCGTTCTTCCGTGGTGGACTCGTCACCCAGGCAAGGGTGGACACACACACAAGCCCCCACCGGTCTCACTACAAAACACTGTGAGTTAAAATTTACCGACCCTTCATTCGGTCTCTGGTCTCCCACCTTGTCTCATGGGGGTTCTGATGCTCACTAGCGTTTCTCCTGGTGTGTCTGAGGGGTGTTACCCCAGACCTCACTTTTATCCCCACTCATGGGGTCTCAGGTGTCAATCAGGTTGGGTTGATGTAACCCATCAAACCAGCTCACTCTGGTTGACCCCTGAGGGGTTTCAATGAATAGAACAGTACCAAGTACACAATCCTTCTCCAAAAGACAATAGCAGTAATCAATGGTTCCGCTCTCCTTTTGTTAGCTGTGTCTCTCTCATTAACTTTCATGAGCTGTTATCAATAACAACTGCCCTGGCAGATTTCCTTTTGTCTCTCTTACTTCCTTGTTAGCAGCATCGAAATAGTAGCGATTTGCGATTTTCCAAAAGGGGAGGGGGGCATGGGTGATTCTGCACCCTTCTGCCCATCAGAGTTGTTCATCCTTCGTAACAAGAGTTTGGTTCATATTTGCTCTTAAAGAATATATCTTCAATAAACTTGTGGCATAAAACCCTGATATACAGGTTTCAATCCAAGTTGGATTCTTGATGAGATCAAACTTAATTTCTGGTTTGGCAGGATCATATTGTCTAGTAGACTATTTCCAAAGAGTATAAGACATATCTTGTCTGATGAAACTTAAGCAGAGAAAACAATTCAATCTTCTCAATGCAAGAATGTAAGGATGTCAGGTGCAATTGCACTAAGCAAAGTTAAAATTATCAAGGGAAATGGTTCAATTTTTGTTGTGGGTTGTAACTTTCAAACAATGGACACAATCTGGATATTTCCCCCTTAAATCTCCTCCAAAACTTCTTGTGATTGTGATTTTACTTTCTCACTAGCTTCGGGATAGGGAGGATTCCCCTGGGTTTCCTATTGAATTTATCACTCACTACATTTTTGACCCTACATTCTGATCTTAACTCTTCTGCGTTTATTGAGTGTCATAGTAACATAATGATTAACTTTCAGGTTTGTCCATTGTCATTGATGAAGACCTCAACTCTTTACTTTTTACAAGGTTGAGTTGCTAGCTTGACGCTCAACCCAGCATGGATGGAGAGCGTGCAAGGGAGCTGGCCAGATTCGAACTTGGGACCTCTTGCCCCGAAGTCCAGCACTGATGCCACTACACCACCAACCGGCTGTAATGGTGTTGAGACTAGCGCTTGATTTGGATTTAAGTGAGGGAGAGTTGTGCAGCATCAGCCTCACTCTCTCTTCCCAATTCCCATCTGGATCCAGTGGCAAGACAAGAGTCGAGATGGCTGGAGATGGGACTAGGCGCAGTGGACGACCAGGATGTCTTCTGTGTCTTGTTGAGCTCTATGCGTTCCACAAAGCTTACAGAGACTGCCTTCTTGACCATTGGACCTTCCATTGGTCTCGTCTGCTCAGTCCACCGGAGTCTGTCTTCACATGCTGGGATAGACAACTCCCTATCTCACTGAGGGTTTGAGATACATTGGCTACTCTCACCTGGTTTAACCAGCTTGTCGAAGCCATTGCCTGGGGTGTGGCCGCTGTCGCATGCAAACAGCTATGGGGAGCCACAGGTGAGAGCTGAGTACCAGGTGGGGACCAAACATGGACAAACCACCTTAAAAAGGACGTGACATGTTCCCCCACCAGAGGTGCTACCCCTCCCTGACTCCCCATACACCCTTAACAAGGGTTAACTTAACACTATAACAGCGCCAGCAATTTGGGTTCAATTAGATTGCTGTCTGTAGGGAGTTTGTATGTTCTCCCCGTGATGGCATGGGTTTCCATTGGGTGCCTTGATTTCCTCCCACATTCCAAAGGTTAGTAAGTTAATTGGTCACATGGGAGTAATTAGGCTGCATGGGCTCATTGGACTAGAAGGGCCTGCTACCACGCTGTATCTCTTAAAAAAAAATCCTTCTACAATCTTACTGATTGCTTTGATAATACCCTTTAATTTTTCCCCAATAACCCCAGTAGGTTGATTTTATTTTCTACGTGAGCAATCTCTCAGTTTGGGTATCGGAAATCTTCTATGCATTGTTTTTGTTTAAAAGACACCTGAGCTCTCTGGAGTGAATGAACCAAAGAATTGTCTGTCTACCTGGAACACAACACACTCAATGGCAAGGACATCATAGGTAACTGCATTAATAAACAATCCAGAATGGTTGGCTTAAGAACTAGAAAGAATTTCAATTCATCTTGTATATCACAAGCTATCAAAAGCCAGAGATGAGATAGAAGGGATGAAGTTCAGCAATATTTTGGAAGAATGACTGCAACCATATTTGCTGATTTTAATATCCTTGGGTAAATATGGGTAAAGGTGATACGAGAGGTCAGGATGGTATGCCACTTGGCAGGTGGTAGTCTTCCAATGCATCTACAACCCTTGTCCTTCCTGGTCATTGGTTTAAAAGATGCTGTCAAAGCAGGACAGATGAGTAACTGCACCGGTGGCAGAGCAGATCATGTGGGCTGCTTCAATCGGATTGTGTTGAGCTTTTGAGAATTGATGGTGCTGAACTCATTCAGCCATCTGGTGAGTATTATATCATTCCTGACTTGTGCTTGCAGATGAGTGTCAGGAGGTAAATCATCACCCAGCCTCTGACCTGGCTGGTTCTTATGAGTTTCTGGTCAATGATCACTCCCTCTTCCTTCATGATGAGCGACTTGGTGATGGTAATAGACTTTCTTCGTGGAGGTGGACATTACACGTGGTAGAAATTGTTACTTGGCTCATCATGGCTGATCTATGGTGACCTTACCTTCTCTTCAAAATTCAAAGTAAATTTATTATCGAAGTACATATATCTCACCATCTACAAATCTGAGATTCATTTTCTTGTGGGCATACTCAATAAGTCCATAATAGAATAATAACCATAATGGAATCAAAGGGAAACTGCACCAACTGAGTGTTCAACCAGTCTGTAGAAGACAACAAACTGTGCGAATACAAAAAGAAAGAAATAGTAATAATAAATAAATAAGCAATAACTATTGAGAACATTCCAAGATTCAAAGTGCATTTATTATCAATGAGTATTTAAATAATACCACCTTGAGATTTGTTTGCTAAGCAGGCAGTCGCAAAGCAAGGAACCCAAAAGAACACAATTAAATGAAAAGACCAACCCTAGAGCCCACAGAGAAAGAGAAATTAAAAAAACATACAAAAATAGAAGAAAGCAACAACAGCAGCTTTCTGAACCAAATTGAGTCCATATTGAATCAAATTGAGAACACGAGATGAAGAGCCCTTGAAAGTGAGTCCATAGGTTGTGAGAACATTTCAGAGATGGAGCAAGTGATGTTGAGTGAAGTTATCCCTTTTGGTTCAAGAGCCTGATGGTTGAAGGCTAAGAGTTGTTACTGAATCTGGTGCTGTGAGTCCTGAGGCTAATGTACCTTCCTCCTGATGGTAACAGTGAGAAGAGAGCATGAGCTGGGTGACGGGGGTCCCTGATGATGGCTGCTGCTTTCCTGTGACAGTGCTCTTCTTTGTCAGTTCCCCATAACTCCCAATGCCTTCATCATTCACCTGTTTGAAATAACCTGCTCCTTATTTAGCAACCATCCTCTTGCAGATAACTCTCCTATGAGTGAAAATCTTCTAAAAGAAGTTAATATCTTCTAAAATCTCTCACTGTTTTAAACTTGGAAGAATAGACTCAAGCTATCTAGCCTCTTGATAGAAAAACCTCATCTTCAGAATTAGCCTGATGAATTCTGTTTGTACTGCATCCAATGCTATCATGTCCTTTTTCTAGGAATGAGGAATCTATCAACACTCCACACAAATGTAAAAAAGTTCCCTATTCCAACCCTTTACAATAAAATCCCAACTGGCATTTGCCTTCTTAACTGCATGTTGGACCTGCCTGTTAACTTTTCGTGATTCATGTACTTGAATACACAGATCCCTCTGAACTTCACTGTTTTGCAGACTCTCAACTTAGACTGATTTCCAACAACCTCAGATCGTCTTCATTTTAAAACATGTAAGAGCAAATAATCACAAGCAGATGTGAAATCTTTCTTCCTGGTCTGATTAGGAATTTAGTTTTTTTTTGTTGAATAATAGATGTGATGACGTTGTTTATAAATAATGGAAACTGTGCGTGGTTGTGGTGTAGAGGAAGGACTGGTGATGTTATATTCATGGAGAAAGATAAATAAAATCTACCTGTGAAAAATGTTATCTCACTATGAAAACATACAGATTAAAGTTGAGTGATTTTCTTGCAAAACTTTACAACTAACAATTGGTTAGAAGAAATAAAGAAAGCCAAGTGAGTCATCGGGACACCGTCTAACAGGCTTTCTTCTTTTTACAAGGCCGAGTTGCTAGCTTGACACTCAACCCAGCACGGATGGAAAGCTTGCAAGGGAGTCGGCTGGATTCGAACTCTGAAGTCCGGCTCTGATGCCACTATGCCACCAGCCAGCAACAATTGGTTATAAAGATATAGTTTTTAATCTCTAGATTGTTGAATGCCACACAATTTGTATATGGGACTTGAGAGAGAAAAATTAAATACAGAAAAGATGTTTTCATTTGATGATAGAAGGTTTCCCAGACACTGGAGAATTTCACCTATTCTCCCCCAATTTATACTTGCAAATATGTAGAAATAATAAATTATAAATTCAAATTCACTTTGAAATGAAATACATAATTTTTTAAATGCTGAATATTTTACAAGCAATGTTATGACACTGCCCACATCAAAAAACGAGGAATATAAAAAGTCTTCGACTTACGTTCAGAAGCACATAAAAAAACCCTGCATTTTAAATATAGAAACTGTCATTGGCTTATTGTTATTTGCAGCAATCTGAACTGAAATGAGGCTATTAAGTCTTCACATTAAAAACATTAATATCAGTTAAAAGAAAACTTGTCAAGTGAATGGTCCTTCAAAGTGATTCAGATGCCTAATCTGGACATCACCACATGAAGGTTATATGCTGCTGCTCCTGCACATTAAAAATCACAAATAAAGGATTGCTACATATGGCAAGAAAGGCTCAGAGGGAAATAGAGAGGCAGATGTCCTTCAGCAAGTTAATTCAAAGGTAGTTCAATATTGGAAAGAGTTGATAGTACAAAGAATATACCATCCAAATCATCATTTCAGACCAAAGGCAGTTGATTTTGTTGTGGCAAAGCAAAAACCAACCATCACCTGGGTCTTAGTTATCTTTTAAAATCTGTTTGTTGTGTATAAGCAACATTAGTAACGGCCTTCACCTGTTGCCATGTTTTGAATCATGATTATTCAAGGAAATGCAAAAGCAGCTTTCCTGTCTCAAAAGTACAGGGCAACTGGAGTCTGGTCCTGCTGCTCTTCCCTGAAGAATATCAGTTAATCAGTTATTTCAGATTCAAATTCATTTTTTTATTGCATGTAATATTGTGAAATGCGTCATTTGCGTTAACAGCCCAAGGATTTGCTGAGGGCGGACTACAAGTGTTGATACACTCCAGTGGCAACATAGAATGCTGATGATGTTCAGCAGAACCTCACAGAACCCAACAAGCAACAAAATAGCAACAGTAAAACAAGTACCTTTCCTCCTTAACACACCTACGCAGACTGTCCTTCAGTCCAGGACAGGACACCAGCTTCTGACTTCCCCATTGGACTTCAGACTCATAGACCCAGGGCTTTGACCTTTGACATTGACCCCAGGGCTAGCTGATAACGGGACCCCTAACTCCAGGCCTCGAACTCCGGTCTTGCCAACTCACGTACCTAAGCGATCACTGGCTCTCATGCTACCTGCTCACAAGGACATCTAATCCCAGGACCCACTGTCCTGGAGGGACTACCTGACCCATTAGGCCACCAGCCCTTGTCTTCACTGATCCTTGTCCACAGCGCTTGCCCGCCCAACATCCTTGGATGTCCATCATCACATGTCCACATTGCGAGTCTTCGACAATAGAGCAAAGCCCTAGCCGCTGATGTCATTTGTCTCATGTCCATCCACATCATTGACCTTCGAGTTGGGAGTGGTGGCCTGGACTCTGGATGACCTTTGTCACCCTCAATGCTGGACAAACAAGTTGTCATATTCATTGGCTTCAAGTTCACAACTTTGAAGGGATTTGAAATCAGAACCTTTGACTTAGCGGTCCCGAAAATAACTTAAAATCACTATGCACCTATTGCTATAGTTACAATGTAGGTCTTGTTCAGAAATAACTCATGATATTGAGAATCATAATTTCTCATAGATGCAACAATAGTGCAGCATTAAGTCTTGTGATTTTGATATTCAACTAGACTGAACATTATTTTTTGTTTACGTGATTTGTTGCCACAGGCAGTGAGGAAGCCAAGTCAGTGGGTATATTTAAGGCAGAGGTTAATAGACTCTTGATTAGTCAGGGCATGAAGGGATACGGGGAGAAGGTGGGATATTGGGGCTGAGAGGGAAAAAAGATCAGCCATGATGAAGTGATGGGCCAAATGGCCTAATTCTGCTCCTGTATCTTATTATCTTATGATCCAATCTTGACTCCAGATTACAACGACAGTGGGGAAGAAATTTGACTTTGGTCACCAGCAGCAACCATATGTAGGAGTGTCAGCCACCACAAGAGTTTAGCTCTAAATCTTGCTGTGAGGACTCAGTGCTGACTGGGTCAGGTAGCAGATTTAAAACAATTTAGCCGCAGCCTTAAACACAAATTGTAAATCTATCTTTTATTAATCTCCTCTTCTAAGGAGAGAAAATCTACCATGCTACCATTGCAGCTAGCTATGTCGCTTTAGAAGCATTGCCTTGGAGATATCAGCCAAACTGTGTAAAGGGAGTGTACTCAAATCCTACAATTTTTAGCATACTCCTGCTGAATTCTCTCAGGGAGCTCTCACTCGTGCATTTCTCAACAGAAAGATCACAACCTCTATTAGCTGTATTGATCCAGTCACTTATTATACAAGTAAATAATGCTGTAGCAAACCAAACCAGTGCTCACCCTCCTGCCAGGTAGGGTGCAACTGCATTTTGTATGCAAAACACAGGGTCGTTGCCAGGTTCTGACAAGTAAAACTGGAAGCCCTACTCCATAGTCCGATTAACAAGTAGACAGTCAGCAACAATGGTACATTTTACTGAAGATTTTTTCTTATTTGCTCCTGTTTGTTTCAATTTTACTTAAACATTGGGTTAATTATTTCAATAGCAGAACTACTATAGCAGAAATAGCATTACTAAATTAAGCAGAGGCAAAGAACTACTTTAATGGCAAGCTGATATAAATTTGCAAAGGGCATAACAATCTAGTATCCGTAGTGGTGGTGGCAATTACAAATCTGAATGACAGAGTTTCAGCAAAGTAGTGATTCACGGAATTATTACCTGCTCAAAGGCTACAGAATGATACTAATTGTATTGAATGCAATATGGGCTATAGTTACAACAATTATTCCAAATATTTTGCTACGTTAGAAATGTTTCTTCTAATCTCCTGCACTTACTGACCTACATCAGTTAGCAACACATTGACTTTAAAACTGTTATCTTTGCCTTCAGATCCCTCAATGGACTTGCTCCTTCCTATCTTTGTAATTTCAAACAGTCCCAGCTCCAAGATCTTTCTCTTCTCCAGTTTCTAGCCTCCTCTGACTTCACAAATTTAATGGGAAAATTCCAATAATCTAATCCTTAATATGTGTGGGTAGAACTAATGGACTGGAATGTGCCACCGTTTAAGTTCAAGTTCACGTTTATTGTCATCTGACTATCCATATATATGTAACAGGGGGACCATCGAATGCTATTCACTATCGTTAAAAAGTGTACTCAGGCATCCATCCGGGTGATGCTAGAATAGTTGTCTGTGCCTTTAAGTGGAGATGGTGACGTCATTACACGCGCAGGATAGTCGGGAGACTATTTTGTTTTCTGCTGCAGGAGCTAGTGAGGCTTTGGAATTGAGTTTCTCCCAGGGACGCCAGGCATGGTGAGGAAAGGTGAGCATTAATTTACAATATCCATGTGAATTCATTTATGCTTGTTGGCGAATCAGGAATATCGGTAATTTGACATGTTTTACATGTGGATGCTTTGGATTTTCACGAGTAAAGAACTCGACGCTGGATAGCGTGGCTTGCAAAGTTCCTCACTGGCCAGGTCAACCTTCCTGTAATTTAACTACCAGGCAATATCTTGTAAAAGTTGTGCTAAAGTGTACCTTTTGTCTAACTTTATTGTACCATGACTGATTGTGCACGTAGCAGCGTAACGTGAATGTTTAGTCTCCATTTGGGGGTTCAGCACGTGTGTACTAGAGAGTAATAGACATCATAGATGAGATGTATTTGCTTACATTTTGCGCTGCTATGTATAGGGTACAGGGTCAGGCAGATTCTAATGTTGTTTGTATTCTGTTCCTTCAGAATTGTCACTACCGTATTAGTTTTGTGCGACTTTCTTTATATTTTTATACTGCATATGCAATTGGTCGAGACACAAGTGTGTGGATTGAAGGTTAAACGGAGATTGTTATGGCGGGACCTGATTGTAAAGTCGTTCGTTTTGTTTTCAGACCCTCTTCTGGCACTTAAACATTTAAAACAGATAAAGGAATTAAAACCCGAAAAAGTAGTTGTTGTCCTGAGTGTGTACTTTTCCCCAGGCTACAACATATACAACCAAACGAAATGACATTCCTCTGGACCACGGTGCATCCACACAGCAATAAATCAAAATCTAAGTAAGTTAATAAAATATAATTCAAAATGTATGTAGTAAAGTTCAGGGCAGGTGGACAGTAATCAGCTTCCTGTCCTAGTGTGGTGAACTACATATACCTGTCTGGACATGCCCCGCCACTGACTGCTCCTGTGGCTCCTCCCACGGACCCTGGTATAAAGGCGATTGGAGGCACCGCCCCGGCCTCAGTCTCCAGGATGCAGTGTGGTGGTCAATTGCTGCTTGTTCTTTCTTCCAGCCAATAAAAGCCTATATCTCGCCTCACGTCTCCAAGAGTTATTGATGGTGCATCATCTAGTGACGAGTCCTTGGTGGTGGCAGAGTATTCATAGCTTGAGGGAAGCAGCTGATATCCCTGTTTGGCAATCCTAGTGCTTCTGTACCTCCTTCCTGATTGTAGTTGGTCAAAGAGATTGTAGGATGGGTGGTAGGGATTCTCAGCAATGTTTTGGGCCCTTAGTCTGCAATGCTCCCAGTAAATGTCACAAATCGTGGGGAGAGAGACCCCAACGATCTCGGGTCTTGCAATCCAACACCTTGCAGCTTCTGTACCGCACAATGATGCAGCCAGACAGGACGCTCGATGGTGCTCCTATAAAAAGTTGTTGGAAAGGGGGGTGGGGGGGAGCCTTGCATGCCTCAGACTCTTCAGAAATGTAGCTGTTGCGGTGCCTTCTTGTCTAATGAGGAAGTGTGTAGATCCAGGTTAGATAATCCATTATGTTCGTACCAAGGAACTTTGTGCTCTTCACTCTCTCCATGGCAGAGCAATTGATATGCAATGGAGAGTGTTCGACCTGTGCCTTTCTGAAATCCACAATCATCTCATTTGTTTTGTCCATTCTGAGGCTCAGGTTGTTGTTCTAATACCATTTGACATGCCTGTTTCCTCTGACACGTCATTGTTGCCGATGCAGCCAACTGCAATCAGTGACTGGATGACGCAGCTCGAGATGAATCTGACAGTGCAGTCGTGAGTCAGCAGAATGAACAGCGGTGTACTGAGCACACAACCCTGGGGGTGGGGGAGCTGGTCACCAGCGCTTAGCATGATGGAGCTTGAGAGGTTGCTGCCAACTCTGACTGACTGGGGTCTTTCCGTTCAGAAGTCCAAGGTCCAGTTACAGAGAGGGATTTTGAGTCCCAATGAGGACCGTTTACCCACGAGCCTCTGAGGGATGATCGTGTTAAATGCCGAGCTGAAGTGGATGAACAGCATCCTGGTGTACAAGGCATCATTTTCTAGGCAGGACAGGACGGAGTGGAGGGCCAAAGCTATGGCCTCATCAATGGACTGGAAAGTAGGTGAACTGGAAAGTGTCCAATGTAGCTGAAAGATAGGGTTTTATATGATCCAACACCACTGCTCAAAGCGCTTCATGTTTGTTGAGATCAGTGCCACTGGGCAGCAATCGTTCAGACCAGTTACCATCACTCTGTTGGGCACCAGAATGATGGTGACTGCTTTGAAGCCTGCAGGGACAGTGGGCTGTTTCAGAGAGATATCAAAGACGTCTGTATAGACATCTGCTCAGCATAGTCCCTCAGGACCTGGCCAGGTTGTCCAGCCCTGTAGCTCAGTGTGTGCTTACCCTGGCTAGGGTCCTCCTCTCCTTGGGTGCAGCCAGACAGGGTGTCTGTTCCTCAGGAAGAGAGGGGCTTCCCTCAAAGTCACATCTTACAATTGATCAAGATGTGTGTAGAGAGCATTCAGCTCATCAGGGAGGGCGGTGCCACAGCCGCTGACATGCAGAATGGACTTGTAATCGGTCCATTTGTATACCTCGTGACATGTACTGTGTGTTCCTAGTGTCACAAAGGTGTGTGTTGAATTCTGTGCGTCCTCACGCTTTGCCTTCCTGGTGGCTCGTACTGACCTTCGAGTCATCTTGTCCCCAACCTGAAGGCAGCGTCCCAATCCCGATCCCGAAGCAGTGCATGAACCACTGCGATCAGCCATAGTTCCTGGTCTGCCCTGACAGTGTACTGTAACGTCCTCAATGCACCTTCCCATGTAGCCAGTCACCCATCTCTAATGTTTCTCAGTGTTGACGTGATCATCGTCGGTAGCCGCCTGCCTGAATATGCTCCAGACCGTGCTTTCAAAGCAGTTCTGTAGTTCTGAGGTGGCACCTTCTGGCCAGGTCCTAATCTTCCTGTAAACTGGCCTGATTTATTTAACCAGTGGTCTGTACACAGAGATTAGCAAAACGGATATGTGGTCTGAGTGTCGAAAGTGAGAGCAGGGATCACCTTGTAGGCTCCATGAACATTGGTATAAACCAGGTCTAATGCGTTCTCTCCTCTGGTTGCGAACTTGACATGCTAGTAGATCTCTGGCAGGACTGTTTTTAAGTTGGCCTGATTGAAGTCACCAGCAACAATGAAGACACCATTGGTGAAAGTGGCTTTGATGTCGCCGATTGAACTGTACAGATCCTGCAGCGCTTCCCCAGCACCAGCACCGGGAGGAAATGTAACAGCAATAATCACAAAGCCAGCAAACTCCCTTGGTAAGTAGAAAGGCTTACACTTCACCATAAAAAACTCGACCTGTGGTGAGCAGTGGGCCATTACTACTGGGGCATTCACACACTAGTTCTTTTTGATGTAGACACGCAGACCTCCTCCATGGGTCTTGCCAGAGGTTGCAGCATTTCCGTCCACCCAGGAGGAGATTAGGCCTGGAGTGGTGTCTTGAAGCTACTTTTCAGTCAGGATGAGTGTGCAGCATTCCTTCATCTCCTGCTGATTCAGACACAGATACAGGTAATCCAGTTTATTTTCTGGTGATCTGATGTTTGTGAGTAGAAACGACAGGATCATGGGTCTTCAGGGATTCCTTTGAAGTCTCACTTTCATACCGGCACGCTTACCGCGCTTCTGCATTCAAGCGCACTGCTTCCCTGAGTAGCTGTGGTCGACTGCGGCATGGAGCGAGATCCCGTTCCCTGCGTTGGTACGGGACTGCACAGCACGTTCGGTATTCAGCTCGCTGGCAAGGTAATCCTGTTGTTCTTAACATTCAGCAGTGTTTTTGGTCATGGAAGAGACAAACAGGACAGGAAGTTTTACTGTTGGAGCCAGAATGGCCACTGTGTCCAGGCACGCTGCCCATCTTGTTTTTCACAAGATCCATATGGAATTAGTAATGCTGGTTAACTGGAATATGCACAACAGCACATTGCCTTGCAGTCTTCAGCACCTGCACACTGCAGAGGAAAAACTTGCAGGCATTATTTGTGTGCACCTGTGTTCATGCTGTGCTTCTGAATTGACCAATGACCTCATGGGAATTCCTTCGCTTACTGAGTCAAGTGGCTGGATATACTTTGCATCTGACCCCAGCTAGCAACTGCACTGTTTGTGTCATCAGCTTTCACTTAAAAGCCGGATTTAATTAAGTTACTTTTTCTTAATTTCAATAAACCTTTTTTCAGCACTTAACAAGTTCACCAAATTAAAAAAAAAAATTCTAATTTTTTTTCAAAGCATTTTGATTTTTTGAATTTTTTTCCCCTCATGATCAGAGATGGTTTGGGAGCAATGTAAGAGCCAGCCTACATGATCAGACATGACTATAATGTGTGGCAGAGGAGGTATGGAGGAGGGAGAAGATGAATAACTTACTGTACACTTGCCATTTCATTATTTTAAAGGCTAAGTCGGGGAGTGATCAGTCACGTTGAACAGAGCAGCCGAATGAACACCACATTTTCAGCTGGCTTTGCACCTGTCACAGGTTTGGATGGAAATGATCAGTGAAGGAATGTGGCTTATTTTGCTATTTTTTTAATTGAATACGTATATTGAACTAGTGTTAAAATAAATGCATTAATTTAAATTTCAACATTACTTGAATCTATGATAAATGCTTTCACATGCCTCAGATCATGACAGAAGGTTGCAAGTGGTTGAGAAGGTCACTTATAGCATGAGCTATTGAAAGACCATCAATATGGTCCACAGTGAGGCCTCACAATCTGTACCCAGAGTCCAATCTACTGCTCAAGGACTATTTTGCAGGAGAAATATGACAAAGAGGCCTCATAATGAAATGGACTCCAGAGGTACAAAAGGAATTTTTTGGGGGACATGCGAGTGGCAGAACGATTCAAGCAAGGTCTTGTGACAGCGGTATATTTTGTGTGAAACATTCTCCAAAGTGCTTTAGCCCTTTTTTAAAGCTATGACATATATGTTTAGTATTCCAAATATTGGATTTTCAAGACTGTTAAAGTACAGAAGAATACTTAGTATGATGTACATCAACTTCTTGCCCACCCACTTTCCATTGCACAATATGAAGAATAAGAATGCAATTAAAATATATCAATATCTTATCAAAACTCTTGAGAGACAGAAATTATCAACCATCTTTGAATTCCTCGTAGCAGCATCTGATGATTAGTTATAATTATATGGTTCCTGCCTCGGTGGACAGAGAATCTACCAGAAATGTGCTAAATTTTATGTTGAAGCAGCCTTGATTATTTAGTATTTCATCCATCTGATACTGGATAGATAACTTACATGTATAATTTTAACCTGTAAGGTCCTTTGATGAAAGGAACACAATGAAGAAAATCGAGAGGAATTAAAGAGTTATCATATCTAGCAAAGTAGACTGTAAAAACAAGCTGAAATTATCAGCAAATATTTTCTGTAATTTGTGCCTTGAAAATAAGGCTCATTAGGCAACACTAGGGATGTGATTATCATCATGTTCTTGTCTATTGTCTCAGGTTTCTGCAGCATTTTGCATTTGTTAGCTTATTAACACATGGATCGTATTAGCTTAGGGCCTGATCTGTGAGGGATGCTCAAACGTAGCCAGCAGTTCTGTAGGAGCAGAGCATTGGCCATTACGTTGCCCGAGCCTCCCACACAACGATTGCGGGAATCATTTCAAGGCCTGCTGATTGTGATTTGAAGGGGAGATGAGTGTGAATTGAGACAGGGACCAGATACCGCTGAACCTGGGTAAACTAATGTATTAAAAAATGGAACGTGGAGCTGAAGCAGGAAAGTGATAGAAAGGACCAAAACAAAGGAGATTACCTTGTGAGACCTGTAACTGTCTCTGGAGTGTAAAAAATCCTTTCAGAACTCCCTCAAAAGCTTTTTCAGTCAATATGTTCTCCTCAGTTTCCTGAGCACGTTTGCCACCAAGTTCTAAAACAATGTGTGCTATTGAAGACATGTTTTGCTCCAACCTTTGTGTTTAAATTACATTATTTGAATGGGAATTGAATTGAATGGGAAAACCTTTGGCTGATATCAAACTCTCCTATACATCTGCCCCACGTATCAGCTGGGCAGGTTAAAACTGGGCTAAAGCCAAAGATCATAATGGAAAAGCATTGAAGGCTACAGACGAAGTGCTGGTAAAGTGAATCAGTATAGACAGGTACTGGATAATATGGATATGGTATGCAAAGGAGCTGTTTCTCTGCTGTATGACTCAATGTACATCATATCTATTGTGCCTCTGGATGGATGGAATTAGCATTTAGCTCAGGTAGCAGCTATACAGTCAGTGGGAAGGGCAGTTTAAGGCTATAACTTTCCATGTGACAGACAGCAGGGAGACCTCTTTGCAGTTAAAGACTTGTCTTTTTCTTAGAAGATATTCACAATCACATGTTAAATAAACACATTAAATCCACACAAGCCATATGGGATCCATCATCATCATGATATGCCGTGTCGTACACTGTGGGCGATCAAGGGCTGCCATCTGTTTTTAATCTCCGGAGTTCTAATAAGACCCCCTTCCTGCTGTTGTTCTGGGATTTTTTTCTCTTTCCATGACCATGATTGTTCTTGGTAAAATTTTCCTACAGAAGTGGTTTGCCATTGCCTTCTTCTGGGCAGAGTCTTTACGAGATCGGTGACCCCAGCCATTATCAGTACTCTTCAGAGATTGTCTATGGGATACCCACGCTATAATTTATGGGGCCAAAGTGGCAATTATGGATTTACTGCCTGGCAAACAGATTCTGAAGCAAGATCAGTGAAGGAAAGTTTTAACATAATTGCCCCGCTGGGAGTCCATGCTATCCCCAGCCCAACAACTCAGCACTTCACTGTTGTCACAACTGTAATTACCCAACTTGGTGGTATGTTTGTTAACTCCAAAACATAAAACTAATTGAAAGAAAAACATGGGAGTACAGAATGTGTTTGCTTCAGTTAGAAACTCTTGTTGAATGCCTTCTTGTAAGACTCCAAAAACTAAATGATCCTAAGCCTATCTCTGAATTGGCAATGCTCGGACAATCTCTTCTATTTAGCTATGTAAGGTGAAATGGAATCCCCGTCCTTTCAATTCTGCTTATGAAACCTAAAACGTTCTGCCATCAACAACGGTTTTTCTTCTAAATGTTCCAGCATTACATTCAGTGAAGCTTATTTGGCTGGTTTGGTTGGAGCTGCCAAATTTGCAAGTGAACTGTATGCTCTTCCACCAATTGCACTCAGTAGCACTGATACTGAAGCTATTACATTTGCTTCAAAATACTGCTCAATTCATTCAGCGTACATCAACCAGTTATCTTTTGTGCAATTGAAAGTGTCTCTTTGTGATGTAGCCAACCATTTCTGCTTTTTAAAAAAATAATAATTATTATCACTGTTTATGAACCCAACAGCTTAGTCTGAATTCTGCCTTTTTTTTTAACTTGACCGTCTCACTCCTTTCCTGAAGAAACCACGTGCTGCACTTTTTTGTAACTTAACCATTTCTCTCCTGGTGTGAAAAAAATGTACCATGCTTTGTTTTAAATTGAACGTCTTGCTGTGCTTCGAAAAGAACGTAGTCTCAGGTTTGTTTTAAATTTTGTCACCACTATTATGTTTTATATCTCCAAAGCATAAAACTAATTGAAAGACAAGCATGGAGCCAGGGATAACATGTACATTTAGTTTCGTTTTTACTTTTTAGTGAGGCACGTCAATACGTGGTGGTGGCGTAATGATGTGTACCGTTAATGTACTTCTTACATATAATCCATATTGAATTATGTGAGCAAACAAAGAATACTCAATTAAATAATATAGTACAATATCACTCAAGTATTACTGAAATATTAAATGCACAACACTTGGCAGCCAGGAGCCCTCCCAGACACTTCAGGACTTTTCCAGTGGTACGACTGAGGAAAACGACATGCAAGTACTGCCATATTGATTTACTGCACACAAGCTCCATTTCAATTGCCCCAACTCCGTCCTCAGCACTAACTCACTGAGGGAAGAGGAAGACGTTTCTACATCTGATATATTAAATAGTGGATCCTAAAAGCTGAAGGTCATATATTTTGTTGCTCCGCAGTTTAATCTGCCATTCGTGGATATTGCAAGCAGCATTCTACTGTAAAGACACGGAGAAAAAACTAACCTGTTTAAGCTGGGATATTTTTGTGTAATGAAGCCACATGCAAGTCAACAATTGAACAAAATGATGGAGAGGAAAATTCATCGATGCCATGAAGAATGGCCATTAACAACAATGAACAAAAAGTTATGGCTGTAGGTTTTCTCCTATGGAAGATATAGACTGAGCTAAATAACTATTCTCAACACATCAATCTTATGATCATGACTAGACAAAGTTATTTCTTGAACATAAGTTATATGCCTGAACTCAGAAGCATGCATGTGAATGATTGGCTTATTATGTCACGTCAGAGTCTTCAGGAGCTTCCATGTACTGCAATAGTGTGATTTCTATTTATTCTTCAGAGCCTGTTTCCTGGTTATTCTACATTATTATACACATTCTGAGAGCTGGGAAGATTTTTGTGTACGCAAAAGATGAATTATTTACATTGCTTTCACTATCTGTCTGCAGAACACAATTGAATCGTTGTCTTGGGAGATAGAAGGCATTGTGTATATCACTGTCTTAATCTACAGCCAACCCCACTAATCTTCTCAGTAGCTCTCCCACGATGTAGTAAGCACTGTTAGAAAAGAAATATTCTGCACTGGGGAATTACATCGCCTGGAGTCTTCCTGAAGCATCCAGACAAGGGAGATGCCAGGGCTAATACCTGGCCCGAACTGCATTAAAGAGGAAATACACTGTAAACTGGAGAAAGAGAGCAGCCAAATGAACCAGGCCACCAGGATCATTTCCCCCATTTTTAAAACTTGTTTTTTTTAAACATGTTAATTATGAGAAGAAACATCACCTGAAGGAGGATCATAGAAATCAATGTATATTAAGAATATGAATTACGTTTTATTTTATTTGGTGCAGAGATGGATGCAAATGAAGCAATGAACTGAAAAAAAAGTAAATTTTAGTTAAGTTCATTATACTCTTCCTGGATGACTTCTACCAGTTTCAGAGCTCTTAATTGTCTCAAAAACTTCAAAATAATTTGGCAAAATAATCATACATGAATTCCTTCACTCTCAAACATCAGAAACAAATATAACTGATTGTTTTCCCAAGTAAGGAATCTCAGAGGATTGCTAATAAATGTTCTAACAGAAATTCCCTAAAGCAAATAATCTGCCTTAGAGTGTTAAGTAGAAACTTGACTCCTTAACATTGTGGGTGGGACTGCTTAAATGGGATAGCATACAGAGAGGGGTCTTATTTACATTTTTAATACATGAAATAATTCCAGCAGTGACAAAAAATAACAGACAGACATACTTTATTGGTCCCGAGGGAAATTGGGTTTCGTTACAGTTGCACCAACTAAGAACAGAGTAGAAATATAACAAAATAAAACCAGAAATAATTAAATAATAATAAGTAAATCATGCCAAGTGGAAATATGTCTAGGACCAGCCTATTGACTCAGAGTGTCTGACACTCCGAGGGAGGAGTTGCAAAGTTTGATGGTCACAGGTAGGAATGACTTCCTATGACGCTCAGTGTTACATCTCAGTGGAATGAGTCTCTGGCTGAATGTACTCCTGTGCCTAACCAGTTCATTATAGAGTGGATGAGAGTCATTGTCCAAGATGGCATGCAACTTGGACAGCATCCTCTTTTCAGACACCACCATCAGAGAGGTGCAGGTAAATCAGCATAATTCCTCTTAACTTGCATTTGACATGTTTGAAATGTACTGAGTTGCTGCAAAAAGTTAACTTTCATGGTATTTATACTCTATGTATGCCCATGGCAATAAATTTGAAAGTACTCTACCTGTAGTACTTTAGCAGAAAGAAAGGTAAAGCAAACACAATGCTCAGTATGAAGCAAGTTTAAGACTGGACATGTTGATATATTTTGTAATTACTCGTTCAGATTTTAAATATAAATGACTGACAATTGATGAGATTTGGAAATGGAATAGCAAAAGTACAAAACAGGAGATCACAAACAAGAGAAAATCTGAAGATGCTGGAAATACAAAGATCAGTCCTGATGAAGGGTCTCAGCCCGAAATGTTGACTCTTTGCTCCTTTCCATAGATGCTGCCTTGCCTGCTGAGCTCCTCCAGCATTTTGTGCGTGTTGCTTATACAATAACATCCTAGGTTTTGCACATGATGCAATGATGACATCATCCCATGTATTAACGAAACATACATGTATTTTGTAACATGAATTACAGCATGACAAACTCCAAGAATTCAAGAAGATGACCAAAAGTTGGGAGAAAATATTTACCAGTCTAGCAACCCAAAAAAAGCATAGACATTTATGATAAAACTGTACTTTGGTGATTCTTATCCATTGTTATGAATTAATTAATGTGTACGTTTATCATTTAGACAAATGCACATTTTGAAGTCCCTGTAGGATCTCAAGCATAATTGTTCGTGACGACTTCAAAGCAAAAGAAATTTACAGGCTATTTCAATTTCACGACCAATCAAGAAGATTAGACTAACAGTTCTACAGAACGTGGTGGATTGATGCTGTTAAATATTTATGAATCTTTTTCTAACCCTGACTTCAGTGGATAACATAATCAGGTTGGGGGTGCAAAGGATTTAGTGTCTCTGATCCCATTAGTTCCCTACTTGGGTTATAATTACCCTCTTTGGGTCAAAGATTCTAATTTAAATACTTGATGTTGATTCAAGATTATGTAAACTGAGAACCGATGAGATTGCCTGACTCAGTGATTCTATCGCTGCATCCTTTAGGCCTTCTCAGCGACATTAAAAAAAATTTTTTTTTGACCTATTTAGTTATTTCAATGTAATGGGAATGAACTTTCAACAATGATTATCTTGAAGTGAGGTAATTTTTTTTGTGGATAAATTCCAAGATCGCAACTACAGCACAGCTCAAGACTTGATGGCTAAATGACTTGTTATCTGGTTCAGCTTTCCTGACAAAACACAGATTTCCATTGAGTGGATAATGACAAGATTTTAAAATAAGGATGTGCAACCAGCTCCTGCCAGAGGAGCGACCAGGATTCACTCCAATTTGCCTACCATCACAATAGGTCAATATCAGATGCCATTTCATTAGCTTTTCACTCAGCTCTGGAACACCTGGATGCATACATCAAGATGCTCATTATTGATTATGGCTCTATATTCAGCACTCTCCTCCTCTAGAAACTCATCACTAAGCTCCAAGACCTAGGGCTCGGTGCCTCCGTGGTGCTGGATCCTAGATCTCCTCAGTCAGGCTCCATTTAGTATGGATGAGCAACAAAATGTCCTCCACACACAAAATGCTGGTGGAACACAGCAGGCCAGGCAGCATCTATAAGGAGAAGCACTGTCAACGTTTCGGGCCGAGACCCTTTGTCAGGACTAACTGAAAGGAAAGATAGTAAGGGATTTGAAAGTAGTGGGGGGGGGGGGGGGGGGGAAATGCGAAATGATAGGAGAAGACCGGAGGGGGTGGGATGAAGCTAAGAGCTGGAAAGGTGATTGGCGAAAGTGATACAGAACTGGAGAAGGGAAAGAATCATGGGACGGGAGGCCTCGGGAGAAAGAAAGGTGGCGGGGGGGGGGGGGGGGAAGCACCAGAGGGAGATGAAGAACAGGCAGAGTCATGGGCAGAGAGAGAGAGAGAAAAAAAACAATTAAGTATGTCAGGGATGGGGTAAGAAGGGGAGGAGGTGCATTAACGGAAATTAGAGAAGTCAATGTTCATGTCATCAGGTTGGAGGCTACCCAGCCGGTATATAAGGTGTTGTTCCTCCAACCTGAGTTTGGATTCATTTTGACAATAGAAATGTCCTCCACATTCACTATCAGCACTGGGCTGTGTGCTTAGCCCCCTGTTCTACTCACATTATACTTATGACTGTGTGGCTAAGTACAGCTCCAATGCCCTGTTTATGTTTGCTGATGGCAACTCTATTGTAGGCTGACTCAAAGTGGCAATGAGTTGGCATACGTGAGGGAGAATGAAAATTCGGCTGAGCGGTGCCACAGCCACAATCTCTCACTTAATGTCAGCAAGCCAAAGAGCTGATTATTGAACACTGGATGAAGAAGCCGGGGATCCATGAGCCAATCCTCATTAGGAGATCAGAGGTGGAGAGGCTCAGTCACTTTAAATTCCTTGGTGTTAGCATATCGGAGGATCTTTCCTGGGACGACCACATAAGTGCAATCACAAAGAAGGCACAGATCATCTCAACTTTCTCAGAAGTTTGTGTAGATTTGGTACGTCACCATAAACTTTGACAAACTTCAATAGATACACAGTGAAGAGTATCCTGGCCAATTGCACCAGAGCCTGGTAGAAATGCATCACTGCCCAGGAGTGGAAAAGACTGCAGAAAGTGGTGGAAATAACCTAGTCCATCACAGGCAAAGCCTTCACCATTGAGTACATTTATATGGAGCAATGCCAACGGAAAACAGCGAAGACCCTCCATCCAGACCATGCTCTCCTTATGCCACTACCATCGGACAGAAGGGACAGAAGCCCTAGGTCCCAGAGACCCAGGTTCAGAAATTGTTATTACCCTACTGTCTTCAGGCTCCTAAACCCACATGGATTACATCTATCACTCTACTCTGAATTGATTCTACAACCTATAGACTCACTTTCAACGACTCTTTACAACTCTTATTCTTATTTTATTTATTTTGTATAATTTGTCTTCTTTTGGTTGTTTATCAGTCTTTCACTCTTTTATAGTTTCTCATGAAATTCTTATATTTCTTTTTCTCCCTGCAAATGCCTGTACGAAAATGTAGTGCAGTGGATTATTATTTGGGCCATCAGATAATTGGGGTGGACATTTACTTGGGACAATTCTTAAAGAGCAAGAACAAATAAAGAAAATAGTCAGGATTCTCTTTGTTTATTTGGAACATTGTGCCAATTAAATGGGCCAAAGACTGCTGCCAAACAGTTTCAAACTAGCCATCAGTTTTAAATAGTGTCACTTGCGTGTGTTTGTGTTAAAAAAAAAAGTGATTTTGGTCACTGATAGTTGGTGAGTAATAAGCAGCAAGACAATTCAGAACTGTTTTGCTCACCGTGGTTTCAAGCATTCAGGCTTAGAGATGTCAGAAATGTCAGGAGTGAAAATGAAATGATTTCACTATTTCAACAAGTTGAGAACTACAAAAAAATTTAAATATATCAACAAATATCTTGAATGTTACAATGAAAATGAAGATTTGGAGGATGCAATTGTCAAAAGTATTTTATGAAGGCAGTCCATTATCTGCACTAGGCGTCTGTGCTGATTTTCTTAATTTTCAGTCAATCAAAGGAATAGGGCAGCGTACACTGGATTAAATCCTCTGTCGATAACGATAAGGAACTAATACACAGTTTTTTTCATACAATAGTAGTTTTGGTACTGTTCTAATTTGTTCTGTATTTCATTTAAATATATAATTTGTTACTCAGTTAAATGGTAATTTGTCTATTTTATACCTATTTAACTATTTCCACAAAAACTTGACTAATTGGGGCAGCCGCTTAATTGGGCCAAAATGTACTGGTCTTGATGTGTCCCAGTTAACTGGAATCCACTGTATATGGTAGTATGCAATATACATATTTTGAAAATAGACTTACTTTGAACTTTAGTCAGGATCTAGCATTTGATGAAACACTAAATAAAACACTCACTCATTCTCTTTATTCTGCCTGATATGTGTAATAAATCACCAGACAGTCGGGATGCTTCCCTTCTATTTGCATTTAGGTTGATGGATCTGACTGGCAGAATCACCTCCTGAAAGGGCACAGGCAAGTTTTGTGTGACAGGATACATTTTGTGACGTTGACTGGCAGTGAACAGCAAAAGGCTGACAGGTTACTAACCCACTGAAGGTAAAGTAAACTTAATTTACTAATATTGTAGAACAAAAATATTATTTCACATCCATTATCAATTGCAGTAAAAGGAAAGAAATGTAAATGTTGAAATAGCTTGAGCAATATACAGTATATACACATGAAAATCCACACACTCGAGGCACAAAAACCTATTTGCTCTATTACATCAAAAAGTAATGTACAATTTGCACCTTAATGGATTCTAGTAAAGAAAATAAACCATGGAACAGTTTCCAAGAAAGGAAACCTCTTAAAAAACTTTTGTCTCCTAGCTCCAAGGAAATAAAGAAGTGAATATTTCAACCTATCATATTTACATTGCTGCCTATCATCCAAATAATATGATTGTATTTCATTCCACACTTATTTCACACTTCCACTCTACAAAACTTGGGTCTCTTTCCATTCACAGGATCAAGTCTTGAAGTTCCCAAGAACGTGCAAGGAGCAAGTTGTGCCAGGAATTTCACAAATATTACTGGTAATTTTGCTACCCAATAATTAGCTGTATGTCTCAGTAGCACTTGCTTGAAAGAAATGGGTCCAAAGAACAGCACCACCATTTTTTTTTCAAAGTCACCTTGTGTATGAAAATAAAAGTTTGAAAACCTAAAGCCAATTATACACAAGTGCCTTTTGATCAAGAAATGAAATTAAAATACCTTTGCCAATTTTACTGTGATTCATTCATATACTGTTTGCGTTCGAAGTATTGATTTTTGGGAGCTAAGAGGCAATGTACATAGTCCTGGTGCACAAACTCTTCCCGCACATACCATGCCAGTAGCCCTGAGAAGCACACTTCTTTCTCCTCTGGGTTCCTCCCTCACCAACTAGCCTGGCCGAAAGCTCATTAACAGTTCCAGGGAAATCTCAGAGCTGTCCCGTGATATTATCTGGTAAAGGTGCATGAGGATGAGGAGGATCAGTTGAAGGTTTGCCCATTTTAGTCATGTTTCACAAAGGTGCATGGAGTCCAAGCACCAACAGAAATATGATCCTAGTGCCTGTCCTTTAAGTCACAGGACCATGGTGACAACCGTATTTAATTCTAGATCATGGTGTACTGTACAAGTGTATCTGATGCTATAATCTTGAGACACCACAGTCTATCACTGTTAAAACTAGTCTAAAATATCAAGCAGTGCTGGTGCACACAGACCTGTGACACTTTAAGCCTAGATATGTTGTACATAGCACAGTCCTGTTGCTGGGATGCAGTAATGTGGCTTCAGAGTGGCCATCCAACACCAGGACTGGCACAGGCCTGTCAAGGCAGTATACTGGAACAGTGTACCCTTGGGCAGTGTCTGACACTATATAATACTAATGTACAAAATTGGCATTATAGGTTTTTTATGGTATAATCCCAAGCTACAACGTTGATGACACATTTTCACCACAGCAACGTGTCGCTGATATGTGGTGACTGACTCTGTGTGGAGCTCCGACGGGAATGGTCAAATATTCCCCTGTAGCGGAAATAGCTATGTTTAGTCAAATATTCCCGTTTAGCTCTGGCTGAAATGCGCAGTCACAGCCACGGGTACTACAGTACGCAACATTGTTTTAAGGTGCTAAAAACATCTATCGATACTCAAAATCGATGGATCCTGGACTGCAGACTCAGGTTGTGAGTGCAGTTCCCCTTTAAGAAAACGGAAGTGGGGAAGGTGCTCTGGACTGCAGGTAAGTGTGAATTGCAGAGGTCTTAGATTCCCACTCCCAACGACCCAGCTGGCAAATCTACAGTCTCTGGAAGATAAATTTGAAGACTTGAGAGCACGAGTGCAGTACTAGATGGACATCAGCGACTGCTGTTCACTTTGCTTCATGGCTCACACCCACCATTTCGAATCCAGCGTTGCAACCCGATAGCTTCATCATCCTCCGCAAAGACAGGTGAGTTGAGTCTTTTAAAGGTTGAGAAGGAGGAGTATGCTTCATGATTAACTCATCATGGTGCACAGACACAATGCTTCTGTCTCATTCCTTCTCACCTGACCGGGAACATCCACTTTATCTGCAGAGGGGGTTTCCCATCATCCTCCTGGTAGCCGTTAACATTCCACCTCAGGGCCATGTCAGGTAAGCACTAGGGGAGCTAAGCTCCATAATCAGCTGGCACTACTCTGCGCACCATCAGGCCAGCTTCAAGAAGTCTTTGAACAACTACCACCAACACATTACCTGTGGAACCAAAGGAGCCAACACACTTGAGAACGGTTATACCACTGTCAGAATGCTTACATGCCATCGCACACCCACGCTTTGGAAAGTCTGATCACCTGGCTGTACTTCTACTCCTTGCATTTAGGCAGAAACTAAAGACTGCAGCACCACTGGTGAGGATCAAGAAGGTAGGGTCAAGGAAGGCTGCTTCCCTTATTTACAGGACTGCTTTGAGTTGGTGGATTGGATGATATTAAGGAATTCATCTTTGGTCTGAATGAATACGACTCAGTTGTCACGAACTTCTTCAAGACCTGTGTGGTTGAGTGTGTGCCTTTGAGAACATACCCAAATCAAAAGCCATGGATGAAACAGAAGATTTGTAGACTGCTGAGGGCTCAGTCTACGGCATTCAAAACAGATGATCCAGAACAATACATGAAGTCCAGATATGACCCACAGAAGGCTATTTTAAGAGCGAAAAACTCCCAATTCTGATTGAAATTAGAGATGGAAATGGATGCACTTCAGGTCTGGCAAGGTTTGCAGGCCATTACGCTCTACGAGGCAAAATGTGACATCCTGAATGGCTGTGGTGCTTCACTTTCAGATGAGCTAAATGCCTTTTATGCATGCTTTGAAAGAGAGAATAATACTACACCTGTGTGAATCCCTGCAGCATCTGGTGACCCTGTTATTTCTGTCTTGGAAGCCCACATCAAAACATCTTTCATAAGGGTGTACCCTCACAGGGCGTCAGGCCCTGATGGTCTACCTGGTAGGGCACTGAAAACCTGTGCCAAGCAGATAGCGTGAGTGATCAAGGACAATTTCATTGCTGCAGCTGGAGATTCACACCTGCTTCAGAAGGGTGACACAAGAGCAGTGACCAAGAAGGTCAGGATGAGCTGCCTCAACAACTGTCACCAAATTGCACTCACATCTACTGTAATGAGGTGCTTTGAGAAGTTGGCCATGGACAGAATCAACTCCTGCCTTAGCAGGGGCCTGGACTATTGCAATTTGCCTATCGCCACAATAGATCTACAGTGGATGTAATCTCACTGGCTCTCCACTCAGCCTTGGATCATCTAAACAATAGCAATACTTACTCAAGCTGCTATTTATTGATTGCAGCTCAATGTCTAGTACCATCATGCCCTCAATACTAATCAACAAGTTCTAAAGCCTTGACCTCTGTATCTCCCTCTACAACTGGATCCGTGACTTCATCGTCGGGAGACCACAGTCAGTGCAGATCAGAAATAACATCTTCACCTCACTGACAGTCAACACTAGCACAGCTTATGGATGTGTGCTTTGCCCACTGCTCTACTCTCTCTACACCCACGATGGTGTGGCTATGCACATCTCAAGTACCATCTATAAATTTGCTGATGAGACAACTATTGTTAGGAGAACTTCAAATGGTGATGAGAAGGCATGTAGGAGTGATCAGCTGGTTGAGGGGTATTGAAGCAATAACCTTACACTCAACGCTCGTAAGACCAGGGAATAGATTGTGGACTTCAGGAAGGTGAAGTCGAGGGAACACACACCAATCATTATCGAGGTATCAGTAGTGAAAAGGTGACGAGTTTCGAGTTCCTGGGTGTCAACATCTATGGAGATCTTTTCTGGGCCCAACATATTGATGCAATTACAAAGAAGGCATGACAGTGGCTAGATCTCATTAGGATTTTGAGGAGACTTGGTATGTCACTGAAGATTCCTGCAAAATTCTGCAGCTATACTGTGGAGAGCATTCTAACTGGCTGCATCACTGTCTGGTATGGAGAGGTCATTGCACAGGATCAGAAAAAGCTGCAGAAAATTGCAAACTCAGTCAGCTCCGTTATGGTACTAGGTTTCAATAGGTTTCAATGTGTTCAATAGGTACATTTAACATCAGAGGAATGTATATAATATACACCCTGAAATTCTGTTTCTTCACAAACCTCCATGAAAACAGAGGAGTGCCACAAAGAATGACTGACGGTTAGATGTTCAAACCCCAAAGCCCCCCCCAGTTCCCTCCTCCCATACACAAGTAGCAGCAGCAAAGCGACAACCCCCCCTCCACCGAGGACTCAAGCTTGGAGCAAAGCTAAATAAAGACACAGACTTGCAGCACCCCAAAGACTACTCGTTCACCCGGTAATTCGACATACCACAGGCTCTCTCTCTCTTTTCCCCTAATAAGGGAAAAAGGGGTATCCCTGTTTCACAGCGAGAGTGGAGACATAACAAAACAACTCGCCGATTTATGGTGTTAAAAGTCTGTTGCGTTGCTTTTTCCGAGCTCTGTGCCCAGAGAACTCGGGTCCCTGGGCACACGGCCAGCAACCAGATCGCTGCTTCCGATCGTCCGTGTCCTCCCGCGACACATCAGGTGGTGGCATCGGTCTTAAGTCCACCCGTCTCCGGAGCCACAAAAATCCAGCCCCCCTGAAAGCGCACTAGTCTTCCAGGCCGCATTCTTGGCATATCGAAAAATGGCTGGTCACGAGGCCCTGAGAGCAAGTCCCATTTCCGCAAAGAGCCAAAATCAGCATATAACTCCTGCTCAGGGACTTCAAAGGAACCTTGAAAAGGGAAAAAAAAGATATTAAAGATAGAAATAGAGCTGTTTCCAAAGATGCAAGCAAAGGAGTTGCCATTAGGCAACATCATCCTAAACGCCGCCCTCCATATCCCACTGCCGGCAGATTTCTGAATGGAAAGTGAACCCATGCACACTATATCACTTTTGTTTCTTTTTTATTTGCTCTCTTGTTGCTCTACTTTTGAAATTTAATGTTATATATTTTTTAAATTGTATTTTAGTTTTTTAAGATGATGTATTGCAGATTACTGCTGCTGGTAACAATATATTTCACAACATATGCCGGTGATATGAAACCTGATTCTGATTCTGAACCTGAGTACTAGAAGCAAGAGTTAAGTCATTATACACCCCAGGATACAATACTCGTGGACATAAGGGTCCCTCACTGGGTGACCCAGATACTAAACTGTTGGGTACAACTCTATGACAGTTTCACACTGTGATCCTGCACTAGGGGAAAAGGTCTGTCACAGTATAACAATAAGATACATCACTGGTGGACATAGGTCTGTCACTGTATAACACTAAGATATATCTTTTTCTTAAGCCATCCCTTGTGAATCGAGGATGACTTCATTCTACTATTTTTATAGATTCTAAAATGGCCAATGTGTGGAAAACAAACTCTTCCATAGTAAGTTTATGAGATGATCCTGTGGTATTCCTATTTCCTCTGCTTAACCATAACCTCATTGTGCTGCCAAAGCATGGCCTTGAACTTCCCAAGTGTTCCTTCCCCGACCTGAATAAGTGTGAACCAGAAACAGGGCTCAGAGGGGAGAGGACATTGCACTCCTTTAAGGAGGCTGTTAGATCATTCTCGATTTATTCTTTTCCTTTGTCCACCTGACTCAGAGTTAAGAACACAGCATCCCTTTTGGGAATTGATTTTAGGCATGTAAGTGCTGTGGACTGCCTATTGCTGCCGGCTTATTGTGATTAGGGCCTCAGTACAGGAATGATTACCTGATGGAAAATACTGCTACTGATTTGCTTTTCTGCACATGAATTGAGGACTTTGTGGAGGCAGTAGTGGATATATTTTTGTAATCCCCTGAGACGCCAGCTGTCAGACATCTGGGCCTCAGAAGCTGTAGAAGGTGCAATACTCATGGGCACATCTGTCAACATGTAACTGACTATCGCTTTAATGGGTATGGATCCCTCACTGGCACTAATTGCAATTTCATTCATCTCTTTCGAGTTGATAGAAGGGCTGTTAGATTTTTTTTTAAATTGTTTTGCCTGACTTTCTCCCCAAGTTTTACTCTTGACAGAGACTAGATTAGCATCCACGAACTTAAAATACATGCAGTAGTTGACAGTGAACAGGAAAGAAATCTGTTCAGTTTCCTGACTAAAGTTCGGCCACCTCCCCATCTGTGCTGTTGAGTTGGATGTAATCTACTTGCACATAAGTACATACAATTCACATTTAAAATAAATGTCAATAAAAAATCACATTTTGCAACAAGGTGCACCCGAAGAAAAGTTTTTAAATTTACATTCAAAACGATAAAATATGTGGAAATGTGTTTTCTGATCTTTTGAATAAAAAACTGTTACAGCTGTGCTAAGGAGCACGGGAGATCTTCCGATTCAGTGTAAAAACTGAAGGAACTGGAAGATCACTGAAACCAGCACACACAAAATGCTGGAGGAACTCTGCAGAGCAGGCAGCATCTATGAAAAAGAGTAAACAGTTGACATTTTGAGCCAAGACCCCTCATCAGGACTGGGAAAAAAGACTACTTAAATCACATTTTTAAAGTTCCTGTCATGAATTGCAGAATTGTTTTTTGAGTAATTCAATTACTTCCTTTTTGCCTGCAGAAATTTGGCCTAATTCCATTGTGTCAGTAGAAAATGGAAATTATTCTGCCTTTTCGCAGGCTGTAGACATAAGCAACAGGAACAGGATGAAGAAATCCACCCCTTCACATGTGCACTGTCATCCATTAAGATCATTTATCTCAGTGGTGGAAAATGGCACCATCTGCACATCCCTCAAATTCCTTAATTTCCAGAAATCTATCACTCATTGTTTTCAATTAACTCAATGATCAAGCTTCCACTGTCTTCTGGGATAAAAATTAAGACCATTTTCCTTGTTGTGATCATCAACTGCCTAATCTTAATCTGAGACTGATGTCTCTGATTCTGGATGCCTCAAAAGGGTGTGGGGTGGGGGGAGTTGGGTGGAAATCGGGTTGCCAAGTTCTGTAAGATTGTAACACTGCTGAAGAGCCAGCAAGGTCTCCTCCCATTATCTAACACAGGTACAATCTGTTCAATCGGTTCTTGGATGTTAAACCTGTCATGTCTCAACACTGTCTGGTGAATCTTCATTCCATGCTCTCTATGCCAAGAATATTCTTCCTTTGGTAAGATCGACACTACACAGTACTCCAGCTAGTCTCACCAAAGCCACATATTACTACAGAAAGACTTCATTTCTCTATATTTGAATACTCCTTCTGAAGCTAACATAATAATTGCTTGTTTCACCTACATATTGATTTTAGTAAAAACATATTTAGATCCACTTGAATATTAACAATGGTCAACCTCTCACTATTAAAAAATATAATGCTTTTCCATTTTGTAAACCAAATGAATTATCTCACATCTTTCCAAAGCTTATTCCACCATAGTGCTCACGGCCATCATCTCAGACCGACATCACAGCATTGGCTAGGCCTGCACTTTCTGCCTATCTCTAGCCTCGAGCAAAGACCTGCCAATTCACTTCATGGGACATTTAAAAGTTCAAGCACGGGGAGAAGAGTTGTCTCCCTAGGCTACATTAATAATCCAGACGGGTTTCATGGTTATCGCTGTGGCTAGTACAATTTATTCCAGAATATTCTCATTTAATTTTAATTCTCAAATTCATGGCCTATTTGTATGTATATATATACACACACACACACACGTAAAACATGCACAAATGTTTACAGTTTTCAAAAACTGTTTCCTTCCTAGAAAATAAACAGTTGTTGTAATATGCATGATGATGGATGAATAAATGTTACAACTGCAGTAATGTCAGTAGATTACATAGACACATCAATTGATACCACTGTTCTCTCAAAGCTGTGTGGGTGCGCGGCTACACAGTAACCGAAATGCCCCCACTCACATAGCCTTTATTGCCGCGCAGGTGGAATTTTCTTTTATATAATGTTTTACTAAAGTGCCGTATGGTTTTCAGGCCATGTAAATTTTTCCTGGTCAGAGCAATGGTTGGCCTTCACAGGTACTGTATATAAAAAATCAGAGGGAACGTTGCTTGCTATAGTTTGTCTTTTTTAATGGGTATTTGCCAAGTTTGCCTAACATGTCCCTCAAGCAAGCGAGACATTTAAAAACTGGATGCAATAATTAAACTTTCAAACAATACCCTTCAACAGAAATATTTTCTGGCATGGCATATTTGGCCATTAGTTGCATTTCTCTTTGTAAAACTTCGCTTCACTCCTGTTGCAACTATCCACAAAGTGTTTTTTTCTTCCCCTTAACTCCATTTCTCCACCTGTGGTGAATTTGGTGACAGGAAGTAATGGCAGTAATTATTTATTTGATTTTAATCTGACATTTCTGTGCCGCCTGTGGTAAACAGCGTGACTGAAAAAGTGTGCAGCTGAAGGGGTGCTCCATTCAACGTCCTGTGCTTAAATATTGGATTGTGTACTGCCATGTTTCTTTGCACTATCCATTTTGGTTTTAAGTAAGTAAGATGCAATGGAACATTGTCAACTTACTGCATGGGTCGTGAAGACTATGACTCACTTTCCAAGTTCTCTGTACGTCTGACATACTGAGATGGACAAAAAGGTGGGTCAGACTCCGTGGTTTAGCCACCACTGTAACTCATATTTGCAGGCCTTCCTTGCACCAAGATTGCAAACTGTGCTTGAATGCCACTAATCACCATTCAGGTGCCTAGATTCCTCTCCATTGACTGTAGCCCAGATTTCCCCTCACACTCATCCCACCCCTCAAACAATTATTTACTGACCGAGCTACTTGAATGGTTCCCCTATAGAGTTTCTGGACTTTGTCGCAGAAGGATTTATCCGATTTCCTTTGCATGCTTTGCACTTGGAGAAAGCACAGAGGGTACACCTTGCAAAGATCATGTAGGCACCAGAATATTCCAATGGAGCCCTCCACCAAGTCTTGTATATATGTAGGTGATAAATAATAAGTTATGATACGACATGCTACATTTGTAATACACAGCAGATTGACCTGACAAATTAGTTACTCACAGACTGGCCATCAGAGACAAGGTATGATTACTCCCATTCACCAGGATGCTAGAAACAGCTCAAAATGGTCTCCTTAACAAGTAATTTGCATTTGGTCAGCCTGCACTTCTTAGAGAAGGTTGTTGCAGGTAATTGAAATTGAGGATTGCAGCGCATGAAAATCTGAATGATTGCTGTTTGTTATGCTGCATTAAACATGTTGGTTTTCACAATTAACTGGTGAAAGGAAATTTCCACCTATCAGTCAGCTACTTGAGGCTACATCCACACTACGCCGGATATCACGTATTTGCTGCACAAATCACTCTCTCACCTAGATGGGGTCAGTTGTGCTGTGAGGATTACATTCCTTGACTTCTCTAGTGCCTTTAACACCATCCAGCCCAAGATCTTAAGGCACAGACTAACGGAGATGGGAGTAGACTCTCACATGGTGGATTGGATAGTGGACTACTTGACAGATAGACCTCAATATGTGCGGTTGGGAGACTGTAGGTCTGACACGGTGGTCAGCAGCACAGGAGCGCCGCAGGGAACCGTACTCTCTCCGGTCCTGTTCACCCTGTACACATCAGACTTCCAATATAACTCGGAGTCCTGCCATGTGCAGAAGTTCGCTGATGACACGGCCATAGTGGGGTGTGTCAGGAATGGACAGGAGGAGGAGTATAGGAAACTGATACAGGACTTTGTGATATGGTGCAACTCAAACTACCTGCGTCTCAATATCACCAAGACCAAGGAGATGGTGGTGGACTTTAGGAGATCTAGGCCTCATATGGAGCCAGTGATCATTAATGGAGAATGTGTGGAGCAGGTTAAGACCTACAAGTATCTGGGAGTACAGTTAGACGAGAAGCTAGACTGGACTGCCAACACAGATGCCTTGTGCAGGAAGGCACAGAGTCGACTGTACTTCCTTAGAAGGTTGGCGTCATTCAATGTCTGTAGTGAGATGCTGAAGATGTTCTATAGGTCAGTTGTGGAGAGCGCCCTCTTCTTTGTGGTGGCGTGTTGGGGAGGAAGCATTAAGAAGAGGGACGCCTCATGTCTTAATAAGCTGGTAAGGAAGGCGGGCTCTGTCGTGGGCAAAGTACTGGAGAGTTTAACATCGGTAGCTGAGCGAAGGGCGCTGAGTAGGCTACGGTCAATTATGGAAAACTCTGAACATCCTCTACATAGCACCATCCAGAGACAGAGAAGCAGTTTCAGCGACAGGTTACTATCGATGCAATGCTCCTCAGACAAGATGAAGAGGTCAATACTCCCCAATGCCATTAGGCTTTACAATTCAACCGCCAGGACTTAAGAACTTTTTAAAAGCTATTATTAATGCTTTTTGAGATAGTGATTTAGATGCATATCATATTTTTTACTGAGTTAAGTATTTCTCATGAAGTATGTAATTAGTTTTGCTACAACAAGTGTATGGGACATTGGAAAAAAGTTGAATTTCCCCATGGGGATGAATAAAGTATCTATCTATCTATCTATCTAAATCCGTAACCGAAGCTTTTTCTCTTCGTTTTTACCCTCCGTCCACACTAAAACGGTGTTTTCGTCTCCTGAAAACGGAGCTTTTCAAAAACACTTTCCAAGGTGGATATTTTTGAAAACACTGCTCGGGCAGATCAGTGTGGACGGGGTAACTGGAGACTTCTGAAAACGCTATCAGACGGTAGCGCGCTATTTCATTGTTTACTTGAACGCAACCTAACAATTTCAGAACAGATGGCAACGAGACTGAAGCCAGAAGAGTTAGAAATGTACTCACCAAATACTTTGACCCATAACTTACTGAATAAATAAGTATACTCACTTTGCCGTTTTCTGTTCCTGCTTGTATGAAGGTGGTTTACCTATTTATGCAAGTACTTCTTTGACAATAGATGTGTAACAACCTAATGTAACATTGTATGGAAATACAAGATAACACTGATGCAGACATGTTTTATACATTTAACAAGGGGCTTTATTAATGCAACAGAGTTAGTCAGTTTTTCAATGTTCGTTGTCAGCCGGGTCAATCTGTCCGTGAACTCTCTGTCGGTTGCCGCCGTAAGCTCCAGTATTTGTTTTTTTTTAGTTTTAAGTTCTCCTGCGCGAGAGCCAACAGCTGTCCATCGTTTTAAGTTTTTCTAGTCTGTAACTACACAAACGCGCACTTTTACGGCGAGATTTGACACCAAACATGTCGCTTGTTTTCGGTAGATGTGTCCTGCGCATGCCCAGCTGGAGGAGATTCGCCGAAATCTCCGTTTCAATGTGGATAGAGGTATTTTCAAAAACGCATAGTGTGGACACCTATCGTTTTTACACGAAACCGGCGTTTTCAAAATTATCCAGTCTAGTGTGGATGTAGCCTGAGACTAGTGGAGGAAGTGTCTAAGCATTCACTGCATACTGAAAAGTTTTTGCTTGGCCCCACAATATTCATTTCCCTAATACATTTCTTTCCTTAGCCAAATTACAACACACCCCATCTCTTACCTCCTCCTGCTGTCATTGAGAACTATACCTCATAATATTCTCACCACTTTAAGTCTCTAAAGTCTTTCGTTAGGCAGAAACAATATTCCATTCTGAAATATGTATCTTTAAATCAGCTCATTGTCACATACAACAACTCTTACTTATTGGCAGATCAGCTCACACATAATAGTAGAAAGCAAGAAAGCAGATGCTACTTCTGCATGTGGTGGTCCTTGTTAGGATGAGTAATAAACACTCTGCACAGGGAGCTTGATGCCTTAGATATGTCTTCAATTGATTACTCACTTGGCCCTTCTTTTTATATTCCAGATACTAAAAAATGCTACAATTTCAGAGGGCACTTGTCTGCCTCTGTGTAGCGTGTCACTAACCGATGACCTTCTCCACATCCTTGAAGATCTTTACAGAGGAAGAGGAGAACAGTACTGCACAAGTGTCAAAACTGCATCTCACTGTGTGGGCATTTCAGGTCATTCGGAGGTTCGGCTAGAGATGGGTTGCATCCATGGGAGCAAGAGGCAGAGTTCAGGCAAGTGAACAACTGACGGGGTCAGATAACCTCACGGGTGTGAGAAATAGTCAAGTCCTGTAAAAGGCACCTTTGTAAGAATGGCTGAATCAGTATGATGCTTGTGGATTGAGATGCTTTGGAATTAAATTTCATTCTTATTGGCTTATTCACTCCTTAATCTTTCCATCAAGGACAAGGCCATTCTTGGAGCAATACCATTCCCCACTAACTCTCCTGCAACTTATTCTCCCCAAATTCCCCTCAGATTCTACCCTCACCTCCACACTACGGGCAACTTTCAGTGGCCAATTGACCTACCAACTCATGCATCTTTAGGATGGGAAAGGAAACCGGAGTAAATTCATGCAGTTACGTGGAGAACATACTGTCTGTCCACACTGACTGCATAAAAAGGAAGGACTGGACCCTGATCACCACTGTGATCAGTTCTACTAGCTATGTTATTATGCCAACTTCGGTAGATGAGTTCACTGGTTAAAATGCATTGCTATTAAGTAAAAATCTTAGAGGGAGGAATGAATCAGTAACTCTTACTACACTCCCGTTTCAGCTGTTGCTTCAGCATGGAAGCAGACACTGTGTTTTGTGTAGAAATCCATCATCTGGCAAGAACATCTTGTGAGACCAGCAATTGCCATTTGCAATGCACATCATAGGGTCTGCTTCTGGAGTGAAGCATAACAGCATTTTCCCATTCTGGTCCCAGCTGTGCTACTCAGCTGTTGTACCATTCGTTTACACTGTACCAATGAGTCATGCCCTAAGGAGGAGGTTTACATTTATACATATTGCATGTTATTTGTATACTGGGTTCCTGCGTGAACCAAAACCTTGTTGAGTAGACTTTAGGCACAAAGAGTTCAGATGAGAGATTGCCTGTTACAATAAGATGCCTTCCTGAGTTAAACCTGCAATGAGATTCATAATTTGCAAATGAAGCAGCAGCAACGGGGAAGGAAACTATTAACATTTCAGCTGAAAAATCATCAGTCTGAAGTATTCTCCGCTCACCTCTCCACAGCTGCTGCCTGACATGCTGAAATATTTCCATCGTTTTCTGATTTCATTTCAGATCCCCAACCTTCACAAACTTTTTACTTTAGATTTATTTCAACTTTGCAGGTGAATGGCTAATGATAGACTGTTTCATATTTAAGAAGCAACCTCTTATTTCCTGATGTCTCAAAACTTTGTAAACTCTCTCTTTCGTTTTTTTACCAAGTGGGACCAAATTATGGTAAAATACATAATTTTCTATACATTTTCTGCCAGGTTGCAATTTTCAGACAGTTCATTTGGAGTACTTCTTCATGCAAAGGCTGATCTTGAAAGTCTAGTGAAAGAAAAAGTAAGGTTGCTTCCTGAGAAAGTGATATCTTCAGCACTATTTGTGACGTGTGTGTTCAGATATGGTTAAAAGGCTATCTTTAATTAATCTCTTAGAAAAAATGACACAGGAGGTTACTGCTATTTCTAATTTGAAAAAAGGAGCTAACTATCTCATCCGTTCTCTAATCAGCTGATTTACAAGTAGCAATGGCATATGGTACACTGTCCATTAAATCAAATGTATTTGTGGTGCTTTATGTACAATATTGTAAGTAACCAGTGCAGGCTAATAATCCCCACTCTCAACACTATATGATACAGTGTTGACAGATGCTACCATCTCCTTCCCCCAACCTTTCCTTTCTTGCACTATATAAATATGTTTAGCATAATAAAACATGTCAACGTGGTTTAACAAAGGTGTTACCAAACAAAACTTGACACTGAGCCACTGAGGAGATATTGACTGTATTGATTGTTGGTTGTAGCTGCCTCTTCCATTTGCAACGGCTGGCCCTTAGGTATTCCCATGGAATTGCCCGCACAGGGAGAGCAGGACATCCTGGGTGACCGTGGAGTCATTAACGGAGCCTGGAGTTATTGGGAATGCTCTGTGTGACCCTGAGGAATTGCCTGTCAGTTCTGCAGCCTGGTCAGACTTCATTGGAGTTCCAGGCTTGATGACTAGGAGTGACGTTGTTTTGGTGAGTCTTTTTTAAAGTTATTTCATTTTGAATTAAAACTTCATAATGGTTAAGTATTTTCAATTGTGCTATCTTGTTATTTTTAAAATAACTTACTTCAATTTTAATACTTTTTAAAATAGAATTAAAATGTCATGAGCACAGAAGCATGCCTTTCGCTCACTATGTCTACACTGATCGTGAGGTACCCGTCTGTAATAAACACAGTAACCAGCACTTGGCTCATGGCCTCTATGACTTAATGACTCAAGTGTGCATCCAAGTTGTCTTTGAATGTTGTTAGTCTGCTTGCCTCCACCACAGTCTGGCAGTGCTTCCATATTGTAGTCACCCTCCAGGGGAGAATAAACGTCTCCCTCCTCACCTTAAAATGATGCTGATTCAGTGGACATCAAAGAGACTCCCGATGGTATGGCGCCTCCCTGGTGCCAGGATCAGGGATGTCCAAGATCGACATTCTTAAGGTGGAGGGAGAACAGTCAGAAGCCATGGCACGTATTGGTAGCTAGGAAAAGGAATGAGGTTCTGAAGAGCAGGTGATGGTAGGAGAAGGAACTATGATTGACAAGAGAGGTGGCGCATTTAGTCAAAAGGAAGATGGAAACTTACTTAAGGTTTAGAAAGCAAGGATCAGTCAGGACTCTTGAGGCTTATAAGATAGCCAGAAAAGAGGGGATATAGGTGAGTTAGAAAGTGACATGAGAAGGCCTTGGCATGTAGAATTAGGGAAAATACCAAGGCATTTTAAAAATTAAGGCATTCTACACATACGTGAAGAACAGGGAGATGATGAGTGAGGGTACGTCCAATCAGGAATAAAAGAGGAAACATGGGCCTGGAGTTGGAGGAGGTAAGGGAGGCCCTTAATGAATATTTTGCTTCTGTGTTCGCCAGGGAGAGGGACCATAACGAGGGTGAATTCAGCATAGAAGAGTCCACTGTGCTGGAACATGTCGAGGTTAAGAAAGAGACACTGTTGGGACCTTTGTAGAATAGATAAATCTCTGGGTCTGGATGGGATATTCACTAGCTAATTATGGGAAGTGAGACAAGAAAGTGCTGTTTGTGAGGGACAGGTTGTACCTCTAGAGTGTGATTGACTTTTTTGAAGAAGTGACAAAACAAATTGAGGAAGGTAGAGCAGTTAATGTGGCATATATGGATTTTAGTAAGGTGTTCAACAGGTCTCCCATGGTAGGCTCATTCAGCAAGTCAGGAGACATGGGATCCAGGGAAACTTGGTTGCACAGATTCGGAATTGGCTTGCTCACAGAAGGCAGAAGGTGGTAGTAAATGGAGTATATTCTGTTTGGACATTCAGGACTAATGGTGTTCCACACTGGGCCCGCTTCTCTTTGTGATTTGTATGAATCACTTAGATGAGGAAGCGTTTGTAAGTTTGCAGATGATATGAAAGTTCATGGTGTTGTGGATAGTGTAGAAGGTTGTTGTAGATTTCAACGGGACATTAATAGGATGCAGAGCTGGACTGAGAAGCGGCAGATGGAGCTCAATCCAGAGAAGTGTGAAGCGATACACTCTGGAAGGCCAAACTTGATGGAAGAGTATAGGGTTAAAGGTAGGACTCCTAGCAGTGTAAAGAATAGAGGGATCTTGGGAAGCAAGACCTTACATCTCTCAATGGTGCTGTGCAAGTTGATGAGGCTCTTAAGAAGATGGATGGTGTGTTGACCTTCATTATTTGGGGAGAGTGAGTTGAAGAGCCTCAAGTTAATTTTGTAACTCCATAAACCTCTGATCTGACGACTCTTGGAGTATTGTGTTCAGTTCTGGTCAACTTATTAGAAGAAGGCTGTGGAAGCTTTAGAGAGGCTGTGGAGTAGTTTTACCAGGATGCTGCCAGGAGTGGAGAGCATGTCTTCTGAGTGCAGGTTGAGCAAACTAGGGTTTTCTTTTTGGATAAAGGAAGAAAAGAGTATAAAATTATAAGTATAAGATTATGTGTATAAGATAATGAGAGACATAGATAGAGTAAATAGCCAGTGTCCTTCCCCCTGGGTAGCAATGACTAATATGAGAGACGATACTTCTAAGGTGATCGGAAATCCCAGTTAGGTTTTATACTCAGAGAGTGGTGAGTGCATGGAATGCATGGGGTGGCAGTAGAGGCAGATTCATTAGGGGCATTTAAGAGAATCTCAGGGATACGGATGAGAAAAAATGGAGGGCTATGTGGGAGGGAAGTGTTAGATTAATCTTGGAGTAGATTAAGAGGTCAGCACAACATTACTGTTCTATGTTCTATGCTCTATACCATATAGAGCAAAGTATCTCAATATCCACCCCACTTATGTCATAATTTTGTTTACCTCTGTCAGCTTCCCTCTCTGCCTTCCCCACTCTATAGGAAAAAAACAGCCTATCTAATCTCCCCTCAAAGCTGAAATGTTCCATTCAAGGCAACATCTTGATAAATCTCTTCTACTTCCTCTCCAGTGCATCCATGTCCCTCCTGTTGTGTGGCAAAGTAAAATCTCCTTAGATGTCAGAAATATTTGAAAGTGTTTAACATCACACACAGAACACTATACTCCACTATCAGACCTGGCTTTTCTCAAAACCCATTAAGGGACATTGTGGAGGTGGCAGGCGGTCTCTGAATATCCCTAACATTAGAACTATTAAAAATGGGAATCTGTATAAGATGATGAGAGGCATTGATTGTGTGGATAGTCAGAGGCTTTTTCACAGGTCTGAAATGGCTGCCACAAGAGGGCACAGGTTTAAGGTGCTGGGGAGTAGGTACAGAAGAGATGTCAGAGGTAAGTTTTTTTTACGCAGGGAGTGGTGAGTGCATGGAATGGGCTGCCGGCAACAGTGATGGAGGTGGATACGATAGGGTCTTTTAAGAGACTTTTGGATAGGTACATGGAGCTTAGAGCTTAGAGGGCTATAGGTAAGCCTCGTAATTTCTAAGGTAGGGACATGTTCGGTACAGCTTTGTGGGCTGAAGGGCCTGTATTACGCTGTAGGTGTTCTATGTTTCTATCTGAACAGCATTGGAGGTATTAGAGCAAAGCTCTATAATGGATCATTATTCAGTGAAGTGGAGGAGGGGGAAGTGAGGTGATGAGAAGTTCTGCATGCACACGCACGCACACACACACACACTCACTCTCTCTCTCTCACACACACACACACTCACTCTCTCTCTCTCTCTCACACACACACACACACACACACACACTCAAATAAACACACACATTTCATCAAAACTCCTTCTGGATTAAGGATGTCATATTCCTTCTGGTTTTGTGAGCTCTTAAGTGACTGATAAGGCCAATGTAGGACCCACAGGCATTTCTGCAGATGTGAGGGGAGAGGTCTGACAGGGTTGGTGAGTTCACACTCACGTTTATTACAGCATCATCCCATCCCCCCAAAACCATCTACTAAATGTCCTTTCCAATTTTCCAGTTTGGTTTTTGAATTGATGCCAGAATGGCCTGATGCTTTCCAATAATCAAGTTTCTGGTGATGTTATTTAGGTAGCCTCATAATATTTCTGCATTTATTCTGATAAAGCAGTTATTTACTTGATGAGCAGAACTGTGGAGGTGCATATATCTGCCAATGCACGTGCAGAACTGAATTCACAAGCTCTGTCAGCAGACAGCAGGGATGGTGCCATCTGCAGTAAAGACACTTTCAATTAACATTCATTGCCAACATTGCTGCCAATGTCTCTGCCACTGCCTCATTCCAGGCGTGCTGTGATACTGTCCTTTGAGCAAGAGCACCATATACTTCAACAATTCACACATCTCCCTGTCTAACACCCAGTTGTACGAGAACAACAATGTACTTCAATACCCCCCAAATCGCTATCATGGTGACCCTGGAATTCTTTACACAACAGAGGTAGGAGGAACCTCTTTGATGCAAGCTGGGTGGTCATACAGTCGTTCTTTGAAACTAGGTTCCTAATTCAAAAGCCTGTGAATTCTGTGAAGCATGTAGTCAGTTTCATGGTGTTTAACAGAATGAATCTGCTACAAGCAAGTGTTATAATCACTGACTTGCAGAATATTTCAAGCAATTTGTCCATTAAAGGTAAAAATCAAAAAGACTGAGCAATTCCACTTGTGGTAAAATTAAAAACCTGTAATCTCAATTTCATAGACATCTGAGGATTAATTTTTATTGAATACTTCCGTGCCTAAAATATAGCTACAACAGGCTGATTTACCTTGCATTTACCACAAAATATCATTTGTCAGTAAGAGTTTACGTCAGTCCTGGGAATAGCTGATCAGAGGTTCGTTAAGCATCTGATTTCTATTTGCTATGCCTACCAGTGCTGATTAAAGTGGCTGGATGCCATATTGCTGGCTGGTGCTTCAATTAATGCCTTTTCTGATGCAACCAACTGGTAGGGAGTAAACATTGATTTAACGTGCTATTTTAAAAGATGCTGACCTTTTTATATTTCTTGTTGCTGGAACTGTGAAGTAATTCTCTGTATCTAAGCAGGAGGGTTTCTGGAACCCTTTGTCAAGACTTCAGCAACAGTTGAGTGCATAAAAGTACTGCAATAGTTCACAATAATTGAAATAGTAGAGGGCAGGGGAAAGAGAAATCCTAGCAGGGTCTATTGGATCCGAATAAAGAGCTGGAGAGGCCCTGAGCCCAGGCAGAACATTATGAGTTACTGCAGACACAAAATGCTGGAGGAACTCAGCAAGTCAGGCACAGTCTATGGAAATTAAAGAAACAGTTGACGTTTTGGGCTGAGACCCTTCACCAGGACTGAATACAGTATACACCTCTTATACCTCCGCAGCGTAGACCACCCTGCCATGTCCAATAACTTGTCACCCTCTGATGCACCATCAATAACTCTCGGAGACGGGAGGCAAACGATAGGCTTTTATTAGCTGCAAGAGACCACCACACAACATCCTGGAGACTGAGGGGGAAGCAGTGCCTCCAACCGCCTTTATACAGGGGTCTGTGGGAGGAGCCACAGGAGCAGTCAGCAGAGGGGCGTGTCCAGACAGGTATATGTAGTTCACCACACCCTCAAACTCTGAACCATATTGCAGCCTGCTCTCCACAGCATGCTGTGCTTCCAGTGGGAGTTTGCTAAATTTGGACTCCTGAACACAATTCCTTCCACCAGCTAGAGTAATATTCTCCATGATTGATATTCAGACAGTTAGTTCTTCAACGAGAAAATGTCATGGTAAGCAAAATGCCACTCCTTGGAACTTGAAGCATATCTGTAAACGATGGTGGCTGAGTTGATATAGATCAAAAGTGACTTTATTCTTTTTAGACTGAAAACCTTCATGTTTTCTAATCTTACGATTTTGAAGTGCAAACTGACAATGTCTTTGAGAGAAGTTTATCAACACTGCAAAAACCACTGTAAAGACCTTCCCAAAGGGCTGCAGAAACTCATTGATTTTATCAGTGCTGAGCTACTGCATTAAACTGCATTACATCAACATCTGAAGATCAATAGCTTAAATGCTTACACCTTCAGACAGATTGTTTTCCTGTCTAAGCCCAGTCTCTTACACTGTTTAAAGTTCCAGGAGACACTTCACTGATAGTAATGAAAGAATATTGACTTGTTGAAAGCATTATTTGTAAGGAAATTACATGAATGGAGACAGTAGATTTAACAATAATGTGTGCTAGCTATATATTAGACCATGGAACCATGCAGTAGGTGAATGTTCGATTTAAATGTAATTTGTGAGAATTAGTAATTTTGTCAGTAGTAGACAACTCTTTTGTGTTGTTCACAGATAACAGGAGAGATATTGATTTAAAGAAATGAACAGACCTTTAAAAATTCTTGCGAGTTGCCAATTTATGTAATAGTCATGAGAGGAGGGAAGTGTTACACTACTGAAAGATGAAGACTATCTCGCTTTGCTTCCATATACAGCATAATTTTTTTCAGTCTTTGGAACAGGTCCATCAGTTCTAGCCCATGTACTTCTGTTGATGGCTGGCCTAATTCTGAAACTGTTCGATGTGTATTGACTGTTTTGCACAACACTTTCTTAATTTAGGTTTGGAATTTCCATTTCAAAATCTGCCCTCTGGTTAAGCTTCTAACAGTAGGAGGAATTTGGCAGACTCTGCTGTGACCATACAAAATACTCATGGTAATCATTCCATTTATTTATCTTCCTGTTTATTTATTTATTTGTTTGTTTACTTAGCAGTACAGTGCGGACTAGGCCTTTCCAGCCCTTGGTGCCACACCACCCCAGCAACCCCGACAAACCCGCTTACCCCCAACGTAATCATAGGACAATTTGCAAAGCCCAAATGGCCTACCTGTTACATCTTTGGACTGTGGGAGGAAACCGGAGCGCCTGTAGAAAACGTCTGCATTCCGCACGGAGGATATAGAGAGACTTCTTACACAACGGGATCAGAATCGAAATCCAAACTCTGGAACGCCCAAGCTTTCTGGAACACTAAGCTACCATGGCGCCCAGTTACCAAACCATCATGACACTATCTAAGGCATGCAAAGTTAAATTTCAGAACTGTATTTTTAAGTAGCTGTAAAACAGTTGAAGACACGATTATGAAGTAGTGAATAAGATACTGGGAGGGACTCTGCTAGCTAGAGTGAGAGAGAGAGAGGGATGCTGGGAACCACAGAACAAAGTAGCGTGGTGAAGGAAAGCCATCCAGTAAGAACTTAGTTGAAAGAAGTTGTATTTTGTTATCCAATCCTTGGATGAGTGACAGCTAGGAAGGATCGACTTCCAAATTGTAAGTGTCCCGGCCTAGGATAAGAACAAGAAACGCCAAAGAAAGATTGGTGAAAAAATTACATAAAAGAAGAGCTATCCAAAACATTGGGAGTACAACCTGGGGAAAACTGTCACAAGAAGTAGAGCCCTGAATTCAGAGCTCAGGAAAGAATATAAACTTATTTCAGTGAATCTGTCTAATTCATTTGGCGTGGTTAAGTCCAAGTTGTGAGACTTGTGATTTAATATAAGAAGTGATAAGTTGGAACAGTAAATCAAATGTAAAGTTGCTAGAAGTGCGCGATACATGTACTGTACGCACTTAAGTAACTCAAACATTAAGTTGTACTAAATTTTGGCTTAGAGTCTCTTCATTTGACACATCAGTTAACACTCTATGTAGAGGTAATATAGTCAACACCATTAAGTATCCATCGCTAATTATTAAGTTTTTGCACCATTAAGTATATCTTCCAGTATTTTATATGGCAGTGCTGTTTATAATTACCTGCAGCTAAAATGCTTATCCATGACTTTCCTTCAGCAATACTGGAATATTTCACTGGTCTCTTGGCCATTCTCTCATCATATTTCCTTCATTAACTTCTGCTGATTACTTTTAACTTCTGCTTCCAATATTTTCACTTGCTCCAAGTTCAATTCAAGCTTAAAGTTATAGTTGCCAATACACATTGGCCCCCATTTCAGTAATACCTCAATTTTGAAATACTCTTTCTCATTTTCATAGAAACATAGAAAAACTGCAGCACAATATAGGCCCTTCAGCCCACAATGCTGTGCCAAACATGTACTTACTTTAGAAATTACCTAGGGTTACCCATAGCCCTCTATTTTTCTAAGCTCCATGTACCTATCCATGAGTCTCTTAAAAGACCCTATCGTATCCGCCTCCACCACCATCACCATCACTGGCAGCCCATTCCACGCACTCACCACACTCTGCGTAAAGAACTTACCCCTGACGTCTCCTCTGTACCTACTTCCAAGCACCTTAAAACTGTGCCCTCTTATGCTAGCCGTTTCACTATGGGAAAAAGCCTCTGATTATCCACACGATCAATGCCTCTCATCATCTTATACACCTCTATCAGTTCACCTCTCATCCTCCGTTGCTCCAAGGAGAATAGGCCAAGTTCACTCAACATATTCTAATAAGACATCCTTCCCAATCCAGGCAACATCCTTGTAAATCTCCTCTGCACCCTTTCTATGGTTTCCAAATCCTTCCTGCAGTGAGGTGACCAGAACTGAGCACAGTACTCCAAGTGGGGTCTGACCAGGGTCCTATATAGCTGTAACATTATCTCTTGGCTCCTAAATTTAATCCCACAGTTGATGAAGGCCAATGCACCGTATGTCTTCTTAACCACAGAGACAACCTGCGCAGCAGCTTTGAATGTCCTATGGACTCGGATCCCAAGATCCCTCTGATCCTCCACACTGCCAAGAGTCTGACCGATAATACTATATTCTGCCATCATATTTGAGCTACCAAAATGAACCACCTCACACTTATCTGGGTTGAACGCCATCTGCCACTTCTCAGTCCAGTTTTGCATCCTATCAATGTTCCGCTGTAACCTCTGACAGCCCTCCACACTATCCACAACACCTCCAACCTTGGTGTCATCAGCAAATTTACTAACCAATCCCTCCACTTCCTCATCCAGGTCATTTATAAAAATCACGAAGAGTAAGGGTCCCAGAACAGATCCCTGAGGCACACCACTGGTCTGCGACCTCCATGCAGAATATGACCCGTCTACAACCACTCTTTGCCTTCTGTGGGCAAGCCAGTTCTGGATCCACAAAGCAATGTCCCCTTGGATCCCATGCCTCCTTACTTTCTCAATAAGCCTTGTACAGGATACCTTATCAAATGCCTTGCTGAAATCCATATACGTTACATCTACTGCTCTGCCTTCACCAATGTGTTTAGACACATCCTCAAAAAATTCAATCAGGCTCGTAAGTCACGACCTGCCTTTGACAAAGCCATGCTGACTATTCCTAATCATATTATGCCTCTCCAAATGTTCATAAATCCTGCCTCTCAGGATCTTCTCCATCAACTTACCAACCACTGAAGTAAGTCTCACTGGTCTATAATTTCCTGGGCTATCCCTACTCCCTTTCTTGAATAAGGGAACAACATCTGCAACCCTCCAGTCCTCCAGAACCTCCCCCATCCCCATTGATGATGCAAAGATCATTGCTAGAGGCTCAGCAATCTCCTCCCTCACTTCCCACAGTAGCCTGGGGGTACATCTCATCCAGTCCCGGAGACTTATCCAACTTGATGCTTTCCAAAAGCTCCAGCACATCCTGATTCTTAATGTCTATATGCTCAAGATTTTCAATCCACTGTAAGTCATCCCTACAATCGCTAAGATCCTTTTCCATAGTGAATACTGAAGTAGACGTTAAGTACCTCTGCTATTTCCTCCAGTTCCATACACACTTTCCCACTGTCACATTTGATAGGTCCTATTCTCTCACGTCTTATCCTCTTGCTCTTCACATACTTGTAGAATGCTTTGGGCCTTGGGGTTTCCTTTAATCTTGCTCGCCAAGGCTTTCTCATGACCTCTTCTGGCTCTCGTTATTTCATTCTTAAGCTCCTTCCTGCAAGCCTTATAAATGTCTAGATCTCTATTATTACCCAGTTTTTTGAACCTTTCATAAGCTTTTCTTTTTATCTTGACTAGATTTTCAACAGCCTTTGTACACCATGATTCCTGTACCTACAATCCTTTCCCTGTCTCATTGGAACGTACCTGTTCAGAATGCCATGCATGTATCCCCCTAAACATTTGCCACACTTCTTCCGTACATTTCACTGAGAACATCTGTTCCCAATTTATGCTTCTAAGTTCCTGCCTGATAGCTTCATATTTCTCCTTACTCCAATTAACCTCTTTCCTAACTTGTCTGTTCCTATCCCTCTCCAATGCTATGAGAAAGGAGATAGAATTGTGATCACTATCTCCAAAATGCTCTCCCACTGAGAGACCTGATACCTGAACAGGTTCATTTCCCAATACCAGATCAAGTACAGCCTCTCTTCTTGTAGGCTTATCTACATATGGTGTCAGGAAACCTTCCTGAACACACCTAACAAACTCCACCCTATCTAAACCCTTTTCTCTAGGGAGATGCCAGTCAGTATTTGGGAAATTAAAATCTCCCACCAGGACAACCCTGTTATTATTACACCATTGCAGAATCTGTCTCCCTATCTGCTCCTCTATGTCCCTGTTACTATTGGGTAGTCTATAAGAAATACCCAGTAGAGTTATTGATCCCTTCCTGTATCTAACTTCCACATGCAGGGACTCAGTAGACAATCCCTCCATGACTTCCTCCTTTTCTGCAGCTGTGACACTATCTCTGATCAGCAGTGCCATGCCCCCACCTCTTTTGCCTCCCTCCCTGTCCCTTCTGAAACATCTAAAGCCTGGCACTCTAAGTAACCATTCCTGCCCCTGAGCCATCCAAGTGTCTGTAATGGCCACAACATCATAGCTCCAAGTACTGATCCACGCTCTAACCTCATCCACTTAGTTCATGATGCTTCTTGCATTAAAAGAGACACATCTCAAACCATCAGTCTGAGCACATCCCTTCTCTATCACCTGCCTATCCTCCCTCTTGCACTGTCTCCAAGCTTTCTATATATGTGAGCCAACCACCCCTTCCTCCATCTCTTCAGTTTGGTTCCTACCCCCTAACAATTCTAGCTTAAACTCTCCCCAATAGCCTTAGCAACCTCCCTGCCAGGATATTGGTTCCCCCTGGGATTCAACTGCAACCTGTCCTTTTTGTACAGGTCATGCCTGCCCGAAAAGAGGTCCCAATGATTCAGAAATCTGAATCCCTGCCCCCTGCTCCAATCCCTCAGCCACGCATTTATCCTCCACCTCATCCTATTCCTATTCTCACTGTCACGTGGCACAGGCAGTAATCTCGAGATTACCACCTTTGAGGTTCTGCTTCTCAACTTCCTTCCTAACTCCATATGTCGTTGGTACCAATATGTGCCATGACCTCTGGCTGTTCACCTTCCCATTTCAGGATATTGTGGACGTGATCAGAAACATCCTGGACCCTGGCATCTGGGAGGCAAACTACCATCCGTGTTTCTTTCCTGCATCCACAGAATCACCTGTCTGACTCCCTAACTATTGAGTCCTCTATTACTGCTGCCTTCTTCCTTTTCCTACCCTTTTGGGTCACAGGCCAGACTCTGTGCCAGAAGCGTGGCCACTGTTGCTTCCCCCAGGTGGGCCGTTTCTCTCCCTTCAACAGTACTCAAACAGGAATACTTATTGTTAAGGGGGACAGCCACAGGGGTACTTTCTAGTATCTGACTCCTGCCCTTCTCTCTGACTGCTACTCACTTATCTGTCTTCCGAGGCCCCGACATGACTACTTGTCTGTAACTCCTCTCTATCACCTCCTCACTCTCCCTGACCAGATGAAGGTTATTGAGCTGCATCTCCAGTTCCCTAACCCGGTCCCTAAGGAGCTGTAGCTCGACGCACCTGGTACAGATGTGGCCATCCGGGAGGTTGGAAGTCTCCTGAACTTCCCACATCTAGTACAGAGCACCGGCCTCACAGACACACTTCCTGTTTCTCTTCCTCACAGGTAACTTACCTCGCCTCCCTTTTCAGTGGAAACTTTTCAGTTTCCCTTTACCTCCAACAACCGCCCATCAGAGTAACAAAACCAGACTAGATCTCCATCAGCCCCAAGGTCCCATATCTCTTTGTTCTTCACATCCCTTTCTTGCCTTGGAGATGGTCTGGTTCTCTATTTCCTCGTAAATTAGATGCTTCATATAACTTGGCCTCTGACCAAGCTTTTCATTATTTTCCTTTTTTGTCAGGTTGTTTAATTATATTCCTGTTAAGTAAGTGCCATGTAATGTGAAACAGAGGATGTGTTTTTTACTAAACTAGTAAGTTGTCAATATTGGTCAGAATGATAAATCGAGTTGCAATTTTTGTTGATGTTTTGTTCAAAGGTAATACATTTGACTTCTTTCTTTGAAGTGGTATCAGCATTTCAATGGAATATTTGTCTTTTTGTAACCAACCCTGTAATAGATTTTATCAATAGATTTTACTGAAGCATAGCAATAAAGAACATACTCAGCCTTTAATTTATTTGATGGAATGCATCCTAAGTCTATGGGAGCAGAAAAGGGTATATTTATTATTAAGTTTGTTGCTCCACATCTTGCAGAACTCTGATGGCATTCCAATTATCTACATACGTGTTAATCTTTAGGAGGCTTTGTCTTGCCTTTGCTTCATCAGTACCAAATGTAATTTACTGTCAGTTAACTTGGTAAAGGAAAGAACTAACAGACATTTCTTAGTTCTGGGTAATATCTGAAGTCATAAAACAATTGTATCTTCTTATGCTAATGTTCCTCACCAAAACTCTAAAAGTCAACATATTTTACAGTAGGTGTACTGTTGAATGAATTGTTTCATGAAAATCTTTCTTATAACTAGAAACTAAAAAATGAATGAATTTTAATTCTAATACCATTCAGTTTTTTGGAAAAATATCTGCATTGGCGCTGCTACATGACACCAGACTATACAAGACAAAAAGATGCCATGTGCTATGAGTTGAATGGATTATATCATGGATATCTTTCTTATAATTAGAAACTTAACAAAAGAATGTATTTTAATTCTATACCAATTCATACTTATGGAAAAATAATCTCTGCAAAGGTGTTGCTCTATGACACCAAACATCAGGAAGATGCCAGGGGCTATGGTGAGTTAGATCTCAGCCATTTAGTGATAAACCATCAACAACTGACCAAGTATAGAGATGACAAGAGAGGAATTTGCCAGGGACACCCCATTTATTACAGTTTCTACTGTACTTATGTGACTGCTACATGAATTGGTTCAGGGCACAATGGATTCTGATGGCCCAAACAACTGTCCATATTAGTCAGAGTTAGTAGCAGTGAACAAATCTATCATTTATACTCATGTAAGGTTAGGTTAATGCTATAAAGTAGATCTGTCAAGGATGGTGTGCTTTGATTAAGTGCTCTGAAGACAGTCTTCACACAAAACAATGGCTAAACTGACAAGAGAACCACATTTGATTAGGGAGCATAAGGTAAGGAAATCCTGAGTAGGCAGTGATCATCATATGGAAGAATTCACCCTGCAATTTGAGAGGAAGAAGCTAAATTCAGATGTATCGGTGTTATAGTGGAGCAAAGGGGATTACAGAGGCATGAGAGAGGAGCTGGCCAAAGTTGATTGGAAGAGGAGACAACAAAACAACAACGGCTGGAATTTCTGGGAGCAATTTGGAAGGCACAGGACAGATGCATCCCAAAGATATTGACGTACTGTAAAGGGAGGAAGATGCAACTGGTGTTAACAAGGGAAGTCAAAGACAGCATAAGAACAAAAGAGACGGCAAAAAGTAAAGGGAAGTTAGATGATTGGGAAGCTTTTAAAAAAACAACAGAAGGCAACTAAGAAAGCCATAAGGAGGGAACAAATGAAATATGAAGATAAGCTAGCCAATAATATCAATGAGGATTTTTCAGATATATAAAGAGTAAAAGAGAGGCGAGAGTAGATATTGCACCACTGGAAAATGACGCTGGAGAGATTGCAATGTGGGAAAGATAAATGGCGGATGAACTGAATATGTATTTTGCATCAGTCTTCACTGTGGAAGAAGCTAGCAGTGTGCCAGAAGTTTCAGAGTGTCAGGGGCAGAAGTGAGTGCAGTTGCTATTACTAGGGATAAAGTGCTTGGGAAACCAAAAGGTCTGAAGATAGATCGATCACCTTCATGAAAGAAGCAGATGAAGAGATTGTGGAGGCATTAATAATGATCTTTCAAAAGTCACTCATTTCTGGGAAGGTTTCTGAGGAAAGGTGTCATGCCACTCTTCGAGAAGGGAAGGAGGCAGAAGAAAGGAAATTATAGGCCAGTTAGTGCTCGGGAAGATGTTGGAATCCATTACTAAGGATGAGGTTTTGGGGCACTTGGAGGATCATGATAAAATAGACTAAATTCAGCATGCTTTCCTTAAGGGGAAATCTTGCCTGACAAATCTGTTGGGGTTCTTTTATGAAATAACAAGCAGGATAGATGAAGGAGAGTCAGTGGCTGTTCTTTACTTAGATTTTCAGAAGAACTTTGAAAGGTGCTGCACACGAAACTACCTAACAAGATAAGGCCTATGGTATTACAGAAAAGACGCTAGCATGGATAGAGGATTTGCTGATTTGCAGGAGGCAAAGAGTGGGTAGTAAGGGATCTTTTCATGTTTGGCTGCTGGTGACTAGTGGTGTTCTGCAGGGGTTGTTGTTGGTGCTGGGACTACACCTTTTTATGATAATGATTTGGGTGATGGAATCGATGGCTTTGTGGCCAAGTTGGGGACGATATGAAGATAGGTGGAGAGGCATGTGGTTTTGAGGAAGCAGGGAGCCTGCAGAAAGACAGATTAGGAGAAAGGGCAAAGAAGTGGCAGATGGAATACAGTGACAGGAAGTGTAAGGTGATGCACTTTGGGAGAAGGAATAAAAGTGTAGACTATTTTGTAAATAGGGACAAAATTCAAAAATCTGAGGTGCAAAGGTATTTGAGAGTCCTCATATATGATTCCCTAATGGCGAAGAAGGCAAATGCAATGTTAGCATTCATTGTTTTACTTCTTCTATATTATGTATTGCATTAAACTGCTGCTAAGTGAACAAATTTCACGACACATGCCGGTGATAATAAACCTGATTCTGATTTGAAGAGGACTAGAATATAAGAACAAGGATGAAACGTTGATACTTTATAAAGCACCAGTGAGGCTCCTTTTGGAGTATAGTGAGCAGTTTTGGGCCCCTTATTTAAGAAAGTATGTGCTGACATTGGAGAGGGTTCAGAGGAGGTTCACGAGAATAATTCCAGGAATGTAAGGTTTATTTTATGAGGCGTGTTTGATGACTCTGGGCTTGCACTTGCTGGAATTTAAAAGAACGAGGAGATTCTCATTGAAATACATCAAATGTTGAAAGGCCTAGATAGAGTGGATGCAGAGAAGAAGCTTCCTATAGTGGTTAAGTCCAAGACTAAAGGGCACAGCCTGAGAATAGAGGGATGTCCTTTTAGAATGAAGATCAGGAGGAATTTCATCAGCCAGAGTGTTATTGGGTGTATTTAAGTCAGAGGTTAATGGGTTCTTGATTAGTCACAGTGAAGGATGGAGAATGGGGTTCAGAAGGAATTGGATCAACCATGATCAAATGGCAGAGCAGAATCAATGGGCTGAATGGCCTCTAATTCTGCTCCTAGTCTGATGGTCATATATTCTTTTATTCTAGTTACTCTCTAGTTAATCCTGGTTATTCAGTATTAATCGTGCTAGGTCTTTTCTTTAGGCCATTATGACCTTTGATCTTTGAGGCAATGGATTTTCCGACAGTGGTGCTGGGTAGAGAAATTCATGATTTTTCAATGCAGTGCATTAGTGATGAAACAAGAGTGATCTATCCAGGGTCACAACAGTGAGCAACTTGTCAGGAAAATGGAAGTGATGGATTTCTATGATCCTTCTAAACAATTTTGGAGGAGTCGCTTAGGCAAACATTGTGAGTTGCTGTCCCAAGCTTTAATAAGAGATCACCAGGCAGACTTAAGGATGCACTGGAAGGAAAACAATACTCCCACCTGCTCACAGGAAGCTTTGGCCCATGATTTTTCAAGATGGAGAAGATCCATGAGAACCTCAAGGCCAAGAACTGGGAGCAAATTGAAGTCTAGATTAACTTGAAGAAATTCATCATGTCTCAAATGACCCATTCGCCCTACCACCAAGCAGCTCCTGCCCTACACAACAAAATCTGCAGATCTCCTATTGGTCTCATCAAATTCTTCAGAATCTGGTTAACTAGAATCTAGTCTTTTAAGGGCCTAGTAATGACAGAAAACATAACGTATACTGTAGACCATATATGTCAAACTCAAGGCCCGCGGGCCAGATTTGGCCCATGGTGGAATTATCTTTGGCCCGTGAGATAATATTTAATGACTATTAAAGCTGGCCCCAGTAATCGAAGCGCCTATGGCGTATGATATGGCTAATGCTGAGTTTATTCAGGTACCAGGTTTTCAGGGTTTTTAGTGTTTATTCGGCAGAATTGCTCGGCAGTCTTCTTCATAAGAAATGGAATTTGTAAAGTGAAACACTTCGTAGTTATAGCAGAGACAGAGACACATGAGAGCAGGCTGAAAAAACGGAGGGAACGAATGCTGCGTTCGCACGCGTCCGACTGATCCGGCCCGCATGAAGCTGCATTCTGCTCAATCCGGCCCGTGACCTAAAATGAGTTTGACACCCCTGCTTGTAGACACATCAAGGAGCATATCAATCCCAGTGGATAGGGCTCTGTTAAATCACTGCTTTCATTTTCTTATCACAGTAGTCTTCATCATTTTTGGTTTCTAACTGTCAAGGATTGCATATTTTTCACTGTTGTTTTGCAGAATGGTAAATCTGTTTTTCTGTCCGAGGCAAGTTAACCACCCAACTGACCTGTTTTCAGTTGGCCCTTGTCTTATAGATTCAGCATTCCTCTGTGATTGGCTGTTTTCAGTGCATATCAACTACTCGTTGATGATAGAATTAAATGCAGTTCTTTTGTAGTTTGTTTCTCAGGGCAGATGGCAGAATGAAAGTGGTTGATTGTGTTGAGATTTCACACACAATGGGATGAACCTTGCGGAGTGCCACATGCTCTCAATTTTAATGTCACCTGTAGCATTCCATTATTGATGTTGTCCCAAGACATTTCATTCTTCTCAGTGCCCACTGAAGTCCAAGTGACCAGTCTTTGTAGTGATGATGATATCACACTTGGAGAAATACTCAGAAAATCTGTCATCTTCTCCTGAAAGCATTTCACCATTTTCCTGTAGGTTCATTCATTCTCCAGTTGATTTTTTTCCCATCTTTTGACAACATCTTTCAAGACTTTGAAGCATTTTAAAGCATATTTGAGTTGTGGAGAGCATGGTTCCTACTAACTGATTCTCTTTGTGATGATTTCAAAATTAGAATCAGAGTCAGAATCAGGTTTAGCATCATTGGCATGTGTCCATAAGACCATAAGATATAGGAGCAGAATTAGACCATTTGGTCCATTAATTTCAAGAAGATTAGAAAATAAAAGTCTGTCCTGCCTTTTCTTCATGGCTGATCCAATTTTCATCTCAGCTCCAGTCTCCTGTCTTCCCCTTCTTGCCCTGACCAATCAAGAATCTATTAACTTCTATCATAAATATTCATAAAGGCATGACCTCCATAGCTGCCTGTGGCAAAGAATTCCATAGGTGCACCACTCTCTGGCTAAATAAATTCCTCCTCATTTCTGATCTATAAGGACACCCTCTATTCTGAGGCTGTGTCCTCTGGTCTTAAACTCTCCTACCACAGGAAACATCCTCTCCACACCCACTCTATTAAGGCCTTTCACTATTCGATAGGTTTCAATGAGGTCACCCCTCATTCTTCGGAATTCTAGTGAATACAGGCCCAGAGCCATCAAATGCTCTTCAGATGACAAGCTTTTCAACTTGGTATTATTTTCATGAACCTCTTTTGAACCCTTTCCAATTTTAACATATCCTTTCTAAGATAAGGTGCCCAAAAACTACTCCAAATGAGGCCTCCCCAGTGCTTTATAAAGGTCCAACATTACATCCTTGCTTTTATTTTCTAATATTCTTGAAGTTAATGCTAACATTTCATGAGCCTTATTCACCACAGACTCAAACTGCAAATTAACCTTCAGGGAATCCTGCACAAGGCCTCCCAAGTCCACTTGCGTCTCAGTTCTTTGTATTTGCTCTCCATTTAGAAAATAGTCAACCCTTTAATTTCTTCTACCAAAGTGCATGACTTACACTCACAAAGATTATATTCCATCTGCCATTTCTTTGCCCATTCTCCTATTGCCTAAGTCCTTCTGTAGCCTCTCTACTTCCTCAAAACTATCTGCCCTCCATCTTCCTTCATATTGTCTGCAAATTTTGCAACAAAGCTAACAATTCCATCATCCAACTCATTGACGCATAATGTAAAAAGAATCAGTCCCATCACAGACCCCTGTGAAACACCACTAATCACTGGCAGCCAGTCAGAAAAGGCTCCCTTTATTCCCACTCTGCCTCCTACCAATCAGCCGCTACTTTATCCATGCTAGAATCTTTCCTGTAATATTATAGGCTTGTAGCTTGTTAAGCAGCCTCATGTTTGTCAAAGGCCTTCTGAAAATCCAGGTACATAACATCAACCGATTGTCCTTTGTCTATCCTACTTGTTGTTTCTTTAAAGATTTGTAAGGAAAGATTTTCCCCTGAGGAAACCATGCTGATTATGGCTTATTTTCTCATGTGCCTCCAAGTACCCTGAAACCTGATCCTTAATAATCAACTCCAACATCTTCCCAACCACTGAGGTCAAACTAACTGGCCTATAGTTTCTTTTCTTCTGCCTCTCTCCCTTTTTTGAAGAGTGCAGTGACATTATAATTTTTTAGTCTTCTGGAACCATTCCTGATTCTAGTGATTCTTGAAAGATCATTACTAATGACTCCGTGATCTCTTCATCCATCTTTTTCAGAACACCATCTAGGCCAGTTGACCTATCCATCTTCAGACCTTTCTGTTTCCCAAGAACCTTCTGTCCAGTTATATTAACTTCACATTCTTCAAGCCCCTTGACACCTGGAACTTCCACCATGCTACTAGTGTCTTCAACAGTGAAGATTGGCGCAAAATATTTCAGTTCATCTGCTTTTTCATTGTCCCTCATTAGTACCTCTCCAGCATCATTTTCCAACAGTCTGATTTCCACTCTCACCTCTCTTTTACACTTTATGTATCTGAAGAAACTTTTGGTATCCTCTTTAATATTATTGGCTAGTGTGCTTTCATATTCCAGCTTTACCTTCTTAATGACTTGTTTAGTTGCCTTCTGTTGGTTTTTAAAGGTTTCCCAATCCTCTGACTTCACACTGATATTTCCTGTATTATATGCACTCTCTTTGGCTTTTATTTTGGCTTTGACAGATCTGTCATCTTTCCTTTAGAATACTTCTTCCTCTTTGGGATGTATGTATCTTGTGCCTTCCAAATTGCTTCCAGAAATTCCAGCCGTTGCTGTCCTGTCGTCATCCTTGCCAGTGTTCTTTTCCAATCAATTCTGGCCAACTCCTCTCTCATGCCTCTGTATTTCCCTTTATTCCACTGTATTACTGATATATCTGACTTTAACTTCTTCTTCTCAAATTTCAGGGTGAATTTGATCATAATATGATCACTCTCCCCTAAGATTTATTTTACCTTAAGGTCTCGAATTAATACTGGTTATTGCACAACACCCAGTCCAGTAATTGATCCCTTAGTGGGCTCAACCACAAGTTGTTCTAAAAAGTCATCTTGTAGACACTTTAGAAAGTCCCCCTCCTGTAATTCAGGTCCAACTTGATTTTTGCAGTCTACCTTCATATTGAAGTCCCCCATGACTATTGTAACATTGCCCTTTTGGCATGCATTTCTATCTCCCATTGTGACTTGTAGGCCACATCCTTACTACTGTTTGGGGGTCTGTATACAACTCCCGTTAGGCACATTTTACCCTTGCAGTTCCTTAGCTCTCTCCACAATGATTCAACACCTTCCAACCCTACGTCACCTCTTTCTAATGATTTGATTTCATGTTTTATCAACAGAACAACACCGCCCCCTCTGCCTTCCTACCTATCCTTTTGATAAAATGTGTATCCTTGGACATTAAGCTTCCAGCTATAATCTTTTAGCCATGATTCAGGAATACCTACAGCATCGTACCTGCCATTCTGCAACTGTGCTGCAAGTTCATCTACCTTATTCCGTATACTACAGGCATTCAGATACAACACCTTGAGTCCTGTATTCATCCTTTTTGATCTTGTCCAGTTTTTACATTGCAACTCATCTTGTTGACTGCAATTTTGGCCTATTAACAGGTTTTCCTCACTACACATTGCCTGTGTTTGTAAACCAGCTACCTCATCTTCAGCATTATCATCCGCCTGGTGTGGTAGCCCCTCACCCCCCAGCTTCTATTGCTCTGGTGCTCAGCGCCTGTTCTTGTGCAGCCATGAGCAGCACCTCTGTGATGTCCGTCAGCTCTGCCCTTTCCATCCATTGGTAGGGCTTTCTTATGTCGGCTACCACTGATATCTGCTGACGGTACATCCCATGCAGTGGATGGTCCTGCTGCGGCCTCTGGTTCTCTGGCTCTGCTTCACCCACTTCCACTTCCATATCCCCTGCCTGTTCTCTGAGGTCCTAGCGGGTTGTCCTTAGGGGCCGTCTTCCTGACGTACTCAAAGATATTTCGCATTTCTTCTAGGACTGTGGCCTTGACACTTCTAAGTCCCTGTCCTCCTTTATTTTGGCAGGTGTACACTCTTGACATTGGACTTTGGACGGAATCCTCTGTGTATCGTTAATAGTTTCTAGGTCTTGATGTCAAGTGGCCTCCAGTTCACTCCTTGGCCAGCACACTATCGCAGCTGGGTACCTGATGACTGTTAGGACAAAAGTGATGATGGCTCTGATCTTCATCTTCCAATTCAGCTTGCTTTTTAGGAGCTGTCTTACTCTTTGGAGGTACTTGGATGTTGCAGCCTTCCTTGTGTTCTCATTGTTGTTTCCAAGCGCCTGCAGGATCCCCAGGTATTTGTGGCTGTCCTGTACATCTGGTATATGGTCTTCAGGTATGTGTCTCTTCTGCACAGGGGAGATAAATATGCACACCGCCATGATGAATAGTATTAAAATACACAAGGAACAGTTAAGAATCACAGTATAACACTTTTTTTTCAGGAAGCAGAAGCCCTTATTGTTTTTGTATGTGACTGCTCCTTATCAGGTGATTTCTGTGTAATGTGAATTCCACACAGTGTACCAATCATGATAGGAAAGACAGCAATTTGTACAGGGCTTTTCTGAGACAACGTCTAAAGCAAGAAGGGATCTGCTCTTCTCGAGTCAGTGTAACATAGGTTCATTAGATTGAGTCCTGGGATGAATCAAAAGAGATTTTATAAAGTCACTCTGTACTCTCCAGAGTTGCAAAGAATGGTAGGTGATCTAATTGAAATATAGACAATTCTAAATGAGATTGACAGCATAGTGGTCGCAAAGCTATTTCATTTAGCTATAGTGTATAAATAAAGATAAAGTTCTTAAGATAAGGGGTTGACCACTTAGTCCTGAAATGAAAAGAATTTTCTTTACTCAGTGTTATAAATCTAACATATTTTCTACCCTGAAGGGCTGTGGATATTCAGTCATTGAGCAATATTCCACATGAACTCATTCAATATTTAGACACTGGAGGGAATCAAGTGAAACAGTGCTAGCTAACAGGATCAGCATGGCCTTATTGCTTGGAGAATCATATAGTCTACACCTTCTTCAATTTGAGACCTTCTTATGAACATTTGTAATATAGTGTCAGTACCTCCAGTTGAACACTGTCTTTTTGTGTGTTTCCCCCTAGCTGTCAGTCTGTGGTTTTTTAATGCCATGTGTTCCTGTCCATGCTCCTACTCTACTCCGGCCCCTGTAATTCTGAGTATTCTGTCTCTCACCTGTTTCTCATTATTACTTGTATTGCTGCTACCTGTGTCTCATTGCGCTCCACCTATCATCTGCCTCTCTGTTTATTGCTCAGTGTATTTCAGTCCTCTGTTTTCACCCGTTTGTTGCCAGAGTGTGGTAGTGAAGTTTCCTGAGCCTTTCCAGCATTTGTATCTGTACTCTGTCCATCCGAATATTGACTCTGCTTTATTCTGAGTTTTGGATTTCTCTGGATGTTTTGATCTCTGCCTGAACTTTGATGCCGACTTTGTTTGCACTTTGAGATTTGTTACTCAATTAATATCACTGTGTGTACGGTACTGGGTCTGCGATTGGATCCCTGCTCCAGCGTTCTGACACATAGACAGATTCGGAGTGTGAAGGTAATGGCATTCCATCGTTGCTGGAGATGATGTTCTTTCCCTTGAGATGAATTGAGATACAAAGGGAGACATGGAAAATTTTGGTGATAGGACCAGCTTCCAGTACCCAATCAGGCAGTGTATTCCAGACTCCAGTCACTAACTGGGTGAAAAAGTTCTTCCTCTGATCTTTCTGTACATCTGATTCTTTACACTAATCCCACAGCATCTGGTTTTTAGGCATCTTCACTGTCTATCTTGTGCACAACACCCATAGTTTTGGTTACCTTTATCAGAATAACTTTCTTCCCCCCCCCCCCGCCCCCCCGCAGCTGCCTACATTTCAAGGAAAACATTACAGCCTATTTATTCTTTTTACATAACTGAAATATTCTATTTTAGCCAACATCCTGGTGAATCTCTTCTGCAAATATATTGTGCCCATAGCTGCTGTTCTCATATATTCTCTGCCCTAGCTAGTGAAGGTAAATATCCTGTATGTGTACTTCACCACCTTATCTACAACGCTGCTTCCTTCTGGGATCTATAGACTTGTCTGCTAAGTTTCTCCTCAGTACTCAATAGGGCCCTACCTGTTTTCAATTCCCCCCCCCCCCACCCCCAAAGTGCATTACTTCATACTTACAGGGATTAAATATAAGTGCTATTGTCCTATCCATTTACATACTGTTTAATGTCATTTTTAGCCTATGACTATCCATCTCATTATAGATAAATACCTCCAATATTCATGTCATCTCCAATCCTATACTTGTGTCCAGATTGTATAGGCATATAGCAAATAATAAGGGTTCCAGGAATAATCTCTGTAGCTAACATGTAGTCACAGTCTTCCTATCACAAAATCAATGTGCAGCCCATCAACCTGTATCTCCTATTAGCAAACAGTATTAAATCTAATTTACCAATTTACCGTGAATCCCATGGGCTTTAAACTTTTGAACCAGTTTCTCATGTGACCCTTAATACAGGATTTACTGAAGTCTATTAAGTCAGCTCTATCAACTGCACAGACTCATCAGTACACTTTGAAAAGTTTCAATCACATTGGTACTAAGATTTCCCCTAACAAAGCCACATGGACTAACATTGATTAATCCTGCCTTACAATCTTTAGATTAGTTGTGTTCCCCTGATTTTTGCTTTCCTATCATGAAATTATTTGAGGTTCATTTTTCAAGAAATATTTTTGGAGGCCAAGTGCAAGAGCAATATATTCAGTAAATGGCTGGGCTCTAGAAAGCATAACTGTATAGAGGGATCTTGGTACTTGTAGTAAGATACAGGTGGATCTCGAGTCTACAACTTCCTGAAAGCAGCAACTTATGTGGATAAGGTGTTAAAGAGTTCCCCAGAATGCAAGAGATTTGAGGGATGACCTGATAGAAGTATGTAAGACTCTGTGGGGCAAAGATAGGGTGAAAGGACATGTTTTCCCTCCGGGGAAGGCTAAAACCAGAGGGCATAGTTTTAGGATTAGAAGCAAGAGATTTAAAGGAGATTTAAAGGTGATTTAAGCAGTTTGGACAGGTTAGGTATCTACAAAACATGTGTTGGCTGTTCCTGTCCTTTTGAGGCAAAAAAAATTATTTTCTTGTATCAGAGTTTCCATAACACATAGGAGCAAAATTAGTCTAGTTGATCCACTGAATCAGCTTTACCATTTGCTCATGGCTGATTTATTTTCCCTCTCAACTCTATTCTCCTGCCTTCTCCCCATAACCTTTGATGCCCTTACTAATCCAGGAACTATCACTCTCCACTTTAAATATGCCCAATGACTTGGCCTCCTAGTTGTCTGTGACAATGAATTTCACAGTTTCACTACCTTCTGGCTAAAGAAATTGCTCTTCGTCTCAGTTCTAAAGCAACATCCTTTTATCCTGAGGCATGACTCTAGTGTTCTCCGGTGCTCGACTCTCCTGCTAATGGAAACATCCTTTTCACTTTCACTCTATCTAGGCCTTTCAATATTTGGCAGGTTTCAATTAGATCCTCGCTCATTTTTCTGAACTGCAGTGAATACAGGCTAGAGCCATCAAACGCTCCTCATATGTCAACCCTTTCATTCCCAGGAATATTTCTTCTAACCGTCTAAGGAACCTCTAATATGCTAGCATATCCTTTTTTAGGTGTGGAGTCCAAATTACTCCTAGTACCCCAAATGGCATTGGGCCAATCCCTTATAAAGCCACAGCATTACATTCTTGCCAAATATCGAAAATGTCTTGGAAAAATCTGTGTGTAAAGGGGGGGGGTTTCTTTTTTTTCTTTGTTACTGCGTATGTTAATCAAAATGGCTTCTTTGTGTTGTTAAAAGTAGGAATGCTTCTTTGTTGCGAGAGAGTGCTGGAAGCTTGTTTGGGTTAAAATTTACTGATAACGAGAATTGTATTCCTTTGTAAACCAATTGGGATTAATGTTGTTCTTTCTTCTGAGTCTGTAAGCTATTGTTGGTGGGCTTTTGGGGAGTCGGCGCGAGGGGGTGAGAGTGAAAGGACATGATGCTGTAAACTGGGCGAGGAACGGACCCCAAGCGGGGGTCCGAGGAGAGGAGATGAAGCTAGACGTGCTTGGTTGACCACTTCGGGTGGTCCTGAGCTGCGAGTCGAGGAGTTCGGAGGGGATCGAATGGTGGCCAGAAGACTTCAGCAATTGAGCTCCAACGGTTGTGCACGAAGTGGTTTGGACTTTGATAAGTTTGGCGCCTTTTCTTTATTTTCTTTTCCTTCATATATACTGTATGGTTATTAATCAGTTATAGTAATCTTTATAAATTGCAATCATTTAATCGCATATGGAGTCCTGTTTGTTCTTTGGCGAGGTGGGGACATCAGACAGCATCCACACAAGCTGATTTCCCAGTATGGCGGGGCTGAAGGCTGCTCCCCCTAGATGAGACTGAGCTGAGCGAGCCTGAGGCAACCCAGGGAGTTACATGTGATACCACACTCACAGTCTCAAGTTGCCTTTGAAAAATGAATCAGTTATTGACTGTTGCCGTAACTTCAATATTCAGTCTCAGTCAGTGCAGTACCCTGCTGAGAACACAGGAATTATCCCTCATGTTTCCAGAGGCACAGGAAAATTAGGAAAAAAAATGAGTTGGCACAATAATGTCAGAATTAAAGGTAGCAATGGCATAATTACATATAACTTTCCTCAGTGTTTGTAAAATCCGACTTAGTAAGATTAGTTTAGTTAGATTAGGTAATCCATGTGAATAAATGAAGGGCCCCAAAATAACTGCTGAGAATGATATACCAAACAAAACAAAACACGGACCAATTTCCCTTAGATTGTTTTCAAGATCGCTGTTTAAATCGTTCTCACCTCCTGCATTTTCCAATCCATTAAAGTTAATGGAACGGAATCTGCACAGGTGGATGCAACTGGGGTCTGAAATGCTTGAAGATGATTAGCACCGGTGAAAGGATGAATTCTCCTGCCTTGAATCAATGGTATTTTAGCTTTCAAACAACATATTGAGTATTTCAGGAAGTGAATGGGTTTGAGGGCACATCTGTTTAGCCAGATAAGAAACTGCCTCCCTTAAAGGCAGACAACAATCTTTAAAGAACAAATGCTATCCTTCCTCACTTAATGCATCTCACTCCAGGGGAAGAAAGGCATCAGTGATATCGAGTAGATAATCTTAAAAATGGAGAACTCATTATGCATCTGATGTAATCTGCCTTTACTGTGATCTGTATTAATCAATTTTACCCGGCATTCAATTGATAATGCATAAAATAATCAGTCATGATTTTCTTTTAAGATATATTTTAGTCAGGTTATGCTGCACAATTAAAATGAGGACAGTCAATACAGCCATTTTAGTATTAGCACAAAATGCTGGAGGAACTCAGCTGGTCAGATAGCATCTGAGGAAAGTAAAACAGTCGATGTTCAGTCCTTCATCAGGACTGAAAAGAAAGGGGGCAGGAGGCAGAATTAGAAGGTAGGGGCATGAGGGGAAGACTGCAAGCTGGAAGGTGATAGGAGAGACCAGGTGAGGGGAAGGAGGGTGACGGGAAAAGCTGAGAAATGATAGGTGGAAGGGTAAAAGGCTGAAGAAAAAGGGATTTGATAGGAGAGGACGGGGGATCATGGAATAAATGGGAGGGAGATGATAGGCAGGACAAGAAGAGAAGTGATGAAATGGCCACCAGAATGGAGGAAAAAACAAATACAGGAAAAAAGAAGGTGGGAATAGAGGTATGTAGTTAACAGAAGCTGGAGAACCCCCCACCCCACTTTCTTATTCTGACTTCTGTTCACTTTCTTTCCAGTTCTGATGAAATATCTTGCTCAGAAATGCTGATTGTTTATCTCCCTCTATAAATGCCTGACCTGCTGAGTTCCTCCAGCACTTTATTTGTGTTGCTTAAGAAAGAGATTAATATTAAGATTAGCTTTGTTTATCACATGTGCATCAAACGATAAAACATATGGTGAAATAAGTCTTTTGCATCAATGACCATCACAGTTTGCAAGTGTGCTGGAGGCAGCCCGCAAGTATTGCCAAGTTTCCGGTGTCAGTATAGCATGCCACAATTTACTAACCAGAGGAAACGCATATTGTCATTGAGAGAATATACAAACTCCTTGCGGACAGTGGCGTGAATTGAACCCCAATATTCCATTCAATGATGCGGTAAAGCATTGTATGCTACGCTACCACGCCATTGCTTCCAGTATCTGCAGAATCTCCTCATCTCCGGATATAGGATTAACCATGATGGGTCTTTGATCTTGTTACTGGAAAAAAATTAGTTGATTTCGTCTTCATTTATGAAATATTCAACTTAATACTGAGACATTATGTAGTATGCTGTGTAAGCTATTGTCCTTCATAAGGGAATTATGGTTTAATAACTAGCTTTAAAGTTTTTCTGTTTATATTATGGTATAACAAAGTAGTTGTCCACTCAATATTTTACGCCATCATTTATACCATATCAGTCTTCCTGTTGCAAAATTCCAAAGGAGCTGATGGACATTTTCAATTCTCATTGTTCATGCTCTACCTGTCAGACAGTCACCTTCAGGTTCCACGGAAAGGTTCTCTCCTCAGTGTCACATTTATAGGGCTGCAGAGGTTTAAAGGAAAGGTTCTCCCCTCAGTGTCACATTTATAGGGCTGCAGAGGTTCCACGGAAAGGTTCTCCCCTCAGTGTCACATTTATAGGGCTGCAGAGGTTTAAAGGAAAGGTTCTCCCCTCAGTGTCACATTTATAGGGCTGCAGAGGTTTAAAGGAAAGGTTCTCCCCTCAGTGTCACATTTATAGGGCTGCAGAGGTTCCACGGAAAGGTTCTTTCCTCAGTGTCACATTTATAGGGCTGCAGAGGTTCCACGGAAAGGTTCTCTCCTCAGTGTCACATTTATAGGGCTGCAGAGGTTCCACGGAAAGGTTCTCCCCTCAGTGTCACATTTATAGGGGTGCAGAGGTTCCACGGAAAGGTTCTCTCCTCAGTGTCACATTTATAGGGCTACAGAGGTTTAAAGGAAAGGTTCTCCCCTCAGTGTCACATTTATAGGGCTGCAGAGGTTCCACGGAAAGGTTCTCTCCTCAGTGTCACATTTATAGGGCTGCAGAGGTTCCACGGAAAGGTTCTCTCCTCAGTGTCACATTTATAGGGCTACAGAGGTTTAAAGGAAAGGTTCTCCCCTCAGTGTCACATTTATAGGGCTGCAGAGGTTTAAAGGAAAGGTTCTCCCCTCAGTGTCACATTTATAGGGCTGCAGAGGTTCCACGGAAAGGTTCTTTCCTCAGTGTCACATTTATAGGGCTGCAGAGGTTCCACGGAAAGGTTCTCTCCTCAGTGTCACATTTATAGGGCTGCAGAGGTTCCACGGAAAGGTTCTCCCCTCAGTGTCACATTTATAGGGCTGCAGAGGTTTAAAGGAAAGGTTCTCCCCTCAGTGTCACATTTATAGGGCTGCAGAGGTTTAAAGGAAAGGTTCTCTCCTCAGTGTCACATTTATAGGGCTGCAGAGGTTTAAAGGAAAGGTTCTCTCCTCAGTGTCACATTTATAGGCTGCAGAGGTTTAAAGGAAAGATTCTTTCCTCAGTGTCACATTTATAGGGGTGCAGAGGTTTAAAGGAAAGGTTCTCTCCTCAGTGTCACATTTATAGGGGTGCAGAGGTTCCACGGAAAGGTTCTCTCCTCAGTGTCACATTTATAGGGCTGCAGAGGTTTAAAGGAAAGATTCTCTCCTCAGTGTCACATTTATAGGGATGCAGAGGTTTAAAGGAAAGATTCTTTCCTCAGTGTCACATTTATAGGGGTGCAGAGGTTTAAAGGAAAGATTCTCTCCTCAGTGTCACATTTATAGGGGTGCAGAGGTTTAAAGGAAAGGTTCTCCTCTCAGTGTCACATTTATAGGGGTGCAGAGGTTTAAAGGAAAGGTTCTCCCCTCAGTGTCACATTTATAGGGCTGCAGAGGTTTAAAGGAAAGGTTCTCCTCTCAGTGTCACATTTATAGGGCTGCAGAGGTTTAAAGGAAAGGTTCTCTCCTCAGTGTCACATTTATAGGGCTGCAGAGGTTTAAAGGAAAGGTTCTCCTCTCAGTGTCACATTTATAGGGCTGCAGAGGTTTAAAGGAAAGGTTCTCCCCTCTGTCACATTTATAGGGGTGCAGAGGTTTAAAGGAAAGATTCTTTCCTCAGTGTCACATTTATAGGGGTGCAGAGGTTTAAAGGAAAGCAGCTTCAAGCAACTTCAGATGTCAGCTCTCTATCCAAAAATGAGTTTACGCTACCCTGCTGATCCTTACCACCACTTGCAATGTCTGCGCATCCAAATTGCTTTCCTGTGCTGCAGAGAGCTACGTTCAATCTTTACTTCAGTGGATAAGGGCCAAGGGAAGTACGGTGAGCCTGAGCATGTTCTGCAGTATTGCTCAAAGTTGGCCAGTGTCATTTCCACTATCAAACAATCTGCACACATCCAGCTCCTGATAGCCTGGCGTGCTCCCTATGGTATAGAGTGTGGGGGCTAGTTCTGTGCAGTCCCTAGCCATGACGTGTCTTGCACTGAATTTCAGCCTCTTTTATATGAAGTAAGGGATTCCCAGTTGGATGGTCATTGAAGCTTTCTAAATATTTTGAAAAAAACTTGGGTCCTTGCCAACACTCAAAGAACACTGAATTACAAAATTGTAGGCCTCGTAAGGGATGACAAATGTGAGGTGAATTCCAATCTGCAGATACGACGCCACAGAAAATTAATACCCCTTCCAGGCTGAGGATCAAACAAGAGTCAAGATTCATTTCTTATCAAAGAATGTATAAATTATACAACCTTGAGATTTGCAAGAAACCTGAAAGGATTCAATTGAAGAAAAAAAAGGAAACTAAAAATAAAAGACCAACACTCGATGTGCAAGAGAAAGAAAAGAATATTTTTAAATCATGCAAACAATTGAAGTGAACAACAACAGCATTCTGAACCAAAATTTGAGTCCTCGGATCCAAACCCAGGGGCAGCTTGGAATTGGCCCAAAGCCTCACTTATCAGTTCATCATATTAGAAGGCATGAAACAGAGCAGCTGGGTCGGTCTTCATAGTCTCAGCACCATGGAGTTGACCACTGCGGAGAACTAGCGAAGTTGGCTCTCATCCCAACCAACACCATGTTTTGTCAGAGTATCTGGGCTGGCATTTGAATTGATTCAACGGCAAAAGCCTTCAGCGTTTGGAGAGAGGAGTGAAGATCGCAGAGAGCAAGCGAAATTGGCTCTTGCCTCCACCCTGGATCAATGTTTAAATTGTCTAAACAATGCGTTGTACCTCACAGTAGGACTCAGGAAAGGCCCTGACCCTAGATCACGCTGCCCAGCGACTCGCTCTGGGCACAGAATTAGCTGCCCAGCCTGAAGCTGCTCTCAAGCTCATTAATTATATCGGACCATTGAATGATGACAATTTAATTCTGGATAAGAATCTGTGTGTTCTGAGAAATGAAAACATGATATATCAAGGAAAACACACACAGCACACACAAAATTTTGGAGAAACTCAGCAGGCCAGGCAGCATTTATAGAAAAGAGTACAGCCTATGTACTCTTTTTTTCTCTCCAGTCCTGCTGAAGGGTCTTGACCCAAAACGTCAACTGTACTTTTTTCCATAGATGCTGCCTGGCCTGCTGAGTTCCTCCTGCATTTTGTGTGCGTTGCTTGGATTTGCAGCATCTGCAGATATTTTCTTGTTTGTGATATGTCAAGGATACATATAATTGCCCTATCTTAAATGAGGTTGTGAAAATTTTACTATTAAGACACGATTGTTTTACAGGAGGAGGAGAAGCAAAGAGCTAGTAAATCATGGCAGAGTATGTGATAACTGGAAAACTTTCTTTTCCCCACAGTACTTCTATGGACTTGTATGCTGAAGAAAATGGGCTTGTTTCTTGCTGAAAGTTCACATCCACTCGTAAGTTCTATGTCAGAGTTATACTGAGCAATAGTTCATATTTTGCAATGTTAATCAGTTATATCAGCTATCAATTAATACCCACTCACCAAATCTGGGATATTTTAATATACCAAATTATTCTGTGAGTGATTCTGTAGTATTCTCTCAGTAACTTTTTTATCTCTTCACTAAAGAAATTCTGCTTTGGAGTTAAATGAGTGGCATTTGTTCTACAAGCTCCAGGTAGAATTGAAGACCTCTACTCAGATTGCTGCCCATCTGTGGAAATCATATTTTATTAAAGTAACAATGTGCAGCCAGTGTAATTTCTTTTAAACTTCAGAAGGAAACTTAATTTTACTCCTGGAAATCTTTAGCTGCTGATAAATTGGTTTAATTTACTCAGATGTCTTAGTCAATCAATAAGGCTGATTAAAAATCAAACCAAATCAAATCAAATGGAGTCAGGGAGTTACAGATCTTGCTTCTCCAATACCTAAAACTCTAATCAAAGTATTTGCTCTCCTCAGAAATGAATCCAATCATAGTAATGTGTTTAACTTAAAGTGGGCATCTATGTTAAAGTAAAGAACGTTCTATTATTTGGAGCAACATACAAAATACTGGAGGAACTCAGCAGGCCAGGTTGAATCTAGGAAAAAAAGTACACTTGACGAGTTGGGTCAAAACCCTTTGGCAGGACTGAAGAAAGAAAAACTGAGAAGTAGATGGGGGAGGTGAGGGAGAAGCACAAGGTGATAGGTGAAATCTGAAGGGGGCGGGATGAAGTAAAGAGCTGAGAAGTAAATCGTTGAAAGAGACAGAAGGCCATGGAAGAAAGAAAAGGGGAGGGGTCACCAGAGGGAGGTGATGAGCAGGCAAGAAGATAAGGTGAGACAGAGAAAGGGGATGGGAAATGGTGAAGAGGGGGGTGTTGGGGGGACAATACTGGATGTTTGAGAAATCTATGTTCATGCCATTGGGTTGAAGGCTACCCAAACGGAATATAAGGTGTTGTCCCTCCAACCTAAGTGTGGTCTCATCATGACAGTGAAGGAGACTATGGATGGACATATCAGAATGGGAATGGGAAGTGGAATTAAAATGTGTGGCCATTGGGAGATCCTGGTTTTTCTGGCAGACAGAACGTAGGTGCTTGATGAAGCAGTCTCCCAATCTATGTCGGGTCTCATCGATATACAGGGGGCCACACCAAGAGAACTGAACACAGTAAATGACCCCTATAGGCTCACAGGTGAAGTGTCGCCTCACCTGGAAGGACTGTTTTGGCCCAAAACTTTGACTGTACTCTTCACCTAGATGCTGCCTGGCCTGCTGAGTTCCACCAGTATTTGTGTGTGTTGCCCTGATTTCAAGCATCTGCAGATTTTCTCTTTGTGATTCTATTATTTAGAGAAGTGTTCATTTTCTAAGCTAACCAGAATGTCATTTTTTTAGGAGAAGCAAGTTACACTAAACTTAACTAATTGGCAGTCCACAAGGAGGTGGCAAAATCTGTTGAGGAGTGATGTCTGAAAACACTCATGTTCCATAGTATGCGTAAAACTCCAATTCATTTCTACTGTTTCAGAATCAGGTTTAATATCTCTGGCATATGTTGTGAAATCTGTTGTTTTGTAGCAGCAGTATATTAAGAACTACAATAAGTATGAGTTCATTGTCCATTCAGTAATCTGATGACTGAGAGGAAGAAGCTGCTCCTGGAACATTGAATGTGTCTTTTGGCTCCTGCACCACCTCCTTCATGGTGGCAATGAGAAGAGGTCATGTTCTGGGTTTTGGTGGTCCTTACTGATGGATGCTGCATCACCTTTTGAAGGTGTCTCGATGCTGGGGAGGCTAGTGTCTGTGATGGACCAGGTTGAGTTTACCCGGTCCTGCGCAGTGTCCCCTCCATACCAGTATGCTGAGTTCTTTTTACCATTTACACTAATCTTATTTGCTCACAAAAGATCCATGTCCTTAATGACTCTTAAATGTAATCTCGACATCTGACCAAAGCTCTTCCACTGTTAGCCCTCCATTTATCAACCACTCTGTATGAAGAAGCTTTCCCCTCAAATCCTCTTGAAATCCTCTTGAGATCTTCTTACTCTCAACTTAGGTATATATCTTCTTCTTTCTGATATCCGTGACATGGTGATAAGTTCCTGATTGTCCACCCTATCTATGTCTCTTATAATTCTATATGTCTTTATCAGGTTACCTCTTGACCTCATTTGCTCAGGGAAAACATGTCCAACCTGACCAATCTTTCTCTGCAAGGATTTAATCAGGCAAAGTCCAATGTTGCAAAAAAACTTAGATGATTGGCCTGAAATTTTTTTTTGAAAATTGCCCTATTTAATTGCCAATGTTTGTAAAATCATAAGTGTGCATCTTTGAAAGAAAGAAGGCAGGCATTGCTTTATTCAGAATCTGCAAGGCAGAACACATGGGTAAAATATTTTAGGTGTATAAGATCTTATATTCCTTGAATGATAAATCATATCTGGCCCCAAGTAAAAGACCAGGTTGTATCGAAGATGTGACCAGTGACAGTTCCTTATTTCCTATGCATTGCATAGTTTAACTACTGTGCATTAAAACTGGATAGCAAATCTTATAGATTTCCTATCCTTTCAATATTCATAAGGTCTCAGTAAAGTATTAATGATAGGTAAAAAGCTGCAGCAGATCAATAATACAGAGCTTAAAAACTATTAGGTTAAAATTAAAAGTTGAATGATGTTAAGTTGTGGTTGAGGGCAGAAATGGGTGTAGGAATGAGAGGTATATTTAGAAATTATTCTAAAATTATATAGTGAATGTAAGGTATGTGAAATAAATAATATAACTTAGAATTGGTGGATTTGTGGTGATCAATGCATATTTAAATAAAAAATCACTCTCCCTCCTTCATTGTTCTTCATGACTTATAATGATAGAATTACCCCTAACCAGCTTTTAGATGTTTCACAAGTCATCCATTCAGCTTCCATAAGCTTCTAGAGAGGAACTAACTGGTTTTTCCAGATGACTTTCTTTAATACGAATTTGAAATAGTTAAAATTTTAATCTTTAAATCCAATTAGCGGTTAAGAATTGGAAAAAATTTGCTTGCTTTTATATAGAGCCTCTCATAAACTTAAGATCTCAAAATGCTTTACAGTCAATGACGCGAGTTGAAGTGTTGTTAATTTTATGCCAATGGATTTATCACTAATTATTCTAACGCATAATCTATTAACTATTTTTGGATAGATTTTTTAGTCCTTCTTAAAATGGATTGTGAAAATTACCTTTCACAACATGAGCCATTTTCCCATTCACAAAGAATTGCAGTTCACGAATGCCTTTCATACTGCAGAGATATAAATAATTGTGTCCCACTACCACATTATTAAAACAGCTCTAAACAAAGTTGCAATTTACACCCTCTGTGAAGCAATCAGAGCGCGTCACCCTCCTCATTTTTGTCAACTTGTATGTAACCTTTAACGTCCATGATTAACTTCACAATTGGTGTTATGATCCAACGTCATTGCCTTTATTTAAGTCTATTTATACCAACAGCATCTTTAGATACTCATTCTATTTTTATGATAATTGTTGGAGGTGGCTTCAGATCTGACTTTTCATGACCTCCCTTCACTAGTCCACCAGACTTCAATTTCTTTCTGATAGATATACTGCTGATGTTTTTCTGTAGGCAATTTCCACATGTAAGTTCTTGTCACTCAACCCTACCTCTCCTGTCCCTGCTCTGCCCCGTTGCTGCCTGGGAGTATTCCAGTCCTGGGTGAGCTTCTGGATATTTACAGCAGGAAAACTCTGCCGTGTTATCAGTGCTAGCTCCCCAATAACTGAGACTACCCAGACTAATTACCACCTCAATGATTAATCCAGCTCCATACCTGCCCCACCAAAATCAACATCTGCTTCCACCTTTGTAGCATTGTCCATCATTAACTCTAGATTTGTAGATTTCAGTGCTTGTCTGGTTATTTTCCCACTTTACACCTATCAAAAAGTAAAATATAGCATTCACAATTTTGCTGTTATTATCCTATCCTTTATAAATCCCATTCAATCTCCATCCCATTCATCCTCTAAGAACTAAAATACCTTGCAATTCCCAGTGTTACATTTGTAATTTAAATTCCTATCCTACGTTTAAATATTCCCTTGGAATTGGCTCAATTTATTGCTGTAACATCCTTGAGCCCAATTTACCTGTGAACTGTGCTTGTAGAAATTCATCGACTAAACTAATAATATGGCAGCAGCTGCATAAATTTAGAAAAAAATCCATGCAGTTAAATTTTTGAAGTAGAGCATAGGCTATAATGCATGATTAATACAAAGGGCCAATGTTGAGTTTTTGCTTTGATTCAGGCCATACATGAGTCTATCTTTATATTGCAGAGGCTCAATATTCTGCATTTTTTTCCCTGAACTCTCTGACTTTACAGCTCATGGCTTTCTTCCATCTCCTCTGAAAACCCTGCCCCTCTGCCCAAGCTGTTGGGTATCCCTTCTAATATCTCTCCCTATGGCTCAAATTACTTTTATTTAATTACTTTAAAGTGAGACATGTTGAAACAATTTTCTACTTCAAAGTGCATATTTAAATAAGACCTTAAGATATAGGAACAGAATTGGACCATTTGACCCATTTCATCATGGTTGATCTGTTTTCCCCCTCAGTCCCAATCTCCACCCTTCTTCCTATGTCCCTTCATGCCCTGACTAGTTCAAGAATATATCAACCTCTGCCTTAAATACACCCAAAGACTTGGCCTTCACAGCAGCCTGTGGCAATGAATTTCAGATTCACCACTCTCTGGTGAAAGAAAGTCCTCCTCTTCGCCACTCTGAAAGGACACCCCTCTATTCTGAGGTGGTGTCCTCTGCTTTTGAACTCCCCCACCACAGGAAACATACTGTCCACAACTACTCTATCGAGGCCTTTCAGCATTTGATAGGTTTTGAATGTTGAAAGGCCTCGATAGAGTGGATGTGGAGAGCACATTCCCTGTGGTGCGGGAGTCTAAGACCAGAGAACATAGTCTCAAATTAGAGGAAGAAATAAAGCTTACGGTTGCCTCTGGAAGTACTTACTTTGGGAACAATAGGTTGACACAAAGTCTGGAAATGGGCCTTTTATTTATATTTGATAGTAATATTTTCAAGGACTGAGAGCATTTCCCAACAGGTCTGATCCCTGGAAAAAAAAGTTCACTGGTAGAACATAAATCTCAGTTTTGTTGAAAAATATTTTGATTTTTCATATGAATCCTTATCTTTTTTGTGGGCATTTCATAGCTTAGCTCAGAGTAAGTCTGTGTTTGGCATTTTACAAAATTAGAAGCTTTTACTGCAGTTTTTGAATAAGTCTATTTCCATTTATATTAAATTATATTCTGGAATTGTTATTAGTGCCTTGGGGATTCAATTCCATGATTTAGTTCTATTTTCAATGAAAGCTATAAATGAGCATGTTACCTTTCCTCTGTATTTAAGTTTTCTCATTATCTGTTTGAATGCTGAGACTGCAAAATGGTGTATTAGGTGCACCAACTATAAGTGAAGATTAGGAACCAAATGTAGTAGGGCGGGAGGATTATGTTGTGTATCCGTAGGACAGGGGGGAGAGTCATGACTTTGCTATAACCACTGGAAATCTGCTGTGAGGCTGCTCGTGATTTGCAGTATTAGGAAAGGAACACTGGTGTTTAATGGACAGATTTTTTGGAGTTTCACTCCTTTGAACAGGAGTGAACTATAATTATTGGGACATAGTTGCCTATGATAATGCCACAGCCAGTAGATTGGCTCAGGTTCAGTCTTGACCTTTGATGCTGTTTGTATGGTTTTTGCATATTCTTTTGGTGACCAACACATCTTCAATAGCTGCTAGTTGATAGATTAATTGGCCATTGAAAATTGCTCTTGGTACGTAGGGAAATAGGGAGCCCAAAACTGCACACAATACTCCAAGCGTGGTCTCACGAGTGCCTTATAGAACCTCAACATCACAACCCAGCTCTTATATTCTATCCCTCTAAAAATGAATGTCCACATTGCATTCGCTTTCTTCACCACCGACTCAACCTGGAGGTTAACCTTTAGGGTATCTTGCACAAGGACTCCCAAGTCTCTTTGCATGTCTGCATTTTGAATTCTCTCCCTATCTAAATAATAGTCTGCCCGTTTATTTCTTCCACCAAAGTGCATGACCATACACTTCCCAACATTGTATTTCATTTGCCACTTCTTTGCCCATTCCCCTAAACTATCTCAGGCTCTCTGTTTCCTCAACACTACCCGCTCCTCCACCTATCTTTGTATCATCAGCAAATTTAGCCACAAATCCATTAATCCGATAGTCCAAATCATTGACATACATCGTAAAAAGCAGCGGCCCCAACACTGATCCCTGTGGAACTCCACCGGTAACCAGCTAGAATAGGATCTCTTTATTCTCACTCTCTGTTTTCTGCTGATCAGCCAATGCTCCGTCCATGCTAGTAACTTCCCTGGAATTCCATGTGTTCTTATTTTGTTAAGCAGCCTCATGTGTGACACCTTGTCAAAGGCCTTCTGAAAATCCAAGTACATGACATTTAGTTCATCTCCTTTGTCTACCCTGCTGGTAATTTCCTCAAAAAATTGCAGTAGGTTAGTCAAGCAGGATATTCCTTTCAGGAAACCATGCTGGCTTTGGCCTATCTTGCCATGTGCCTCCAGGTACTCCGTAATCTCATCCCTAACAAACGATTCCAACAACTTCCCAACCACTGATGTCAGGTTAACAGGTCTATAGTTTCCTTTCTGCTGCCTCCCACCTTTCTTAAATAGCAGAGTAACATTTGCAATTTTCCAGTCATCCAGTACAATGCCCGAATCTATCGATTCTTGAAAGATCATTGTTAATGCCTCCTCAATCTCTCCAGCTACTTCCTTCAGAACTCGAGTGTGCATTCCATCAGGTCCAGGAGATTTATCCACCCTCAGACCATTAAGCTTTCTAAGCACCTTCTCAGTCGTAATTTTCACTGCACCTACTTCAATTCCCTGATACTCTTGAATATTCACTCTTCCACTGTGAAAACTGATGCAAAATACACATTCAGTTCCTTTGCCATCTCTGCATCTCTCATTACAATATCTCCATCGTCATTTTGTATTGGTCCTATATTTACCCTCAACTCTCTTCTACCCTTTATATACTTAAAAAAGCTTTTAGTATCTTCTTTGATATTAGTTGCCAACTTCCTTTTATAATTCTTTTTTTTCTTCCTAATGACCTCCTTAGTTTCCTTCTGTAAGTTCTTAAAAGCTTCCCAATCCTCTATCTTCCCATTAGCTTTGGCTTCCTTATATGCCCTCTCTTTTGCTTTTACTTTGGCTCTGACTTCACTTGTTAGCCATGGTGGTGTCCTTCTTCCATTCAAAAATTTCTTCTTATTTGGAATTTCTTCTTGCAATTCCCTCAGTTTTTTTTTTACCATACGTTCAGCCAGTTTTGTTGGGGATACTGCACATTGTTAAGATATTCTAATGGGGGGGGGGCGGGGGAAACCAGGTGTCCATAAATTAATGTTGCTGGGGCTGTCAACGTCAGTCAAGTTCAATTGATACGCAGAAGTTCATGCATACACCAGTACAATGGAAGATTTGTTGTAGCAGCATCTTAGTCACCCAGCATCAGATCATCAACACTCATCAGAAAAAAGATACAGTAAACATAATTTAAGCACTTTTTTTTTTACAAGAAATAACACAATTACAATAAAGAAAAGCAAGGTCTATTTTAGTGCAAAATGAGCAAAACAGAAAGTACATGTGAGAGCATAGGTGCACTAGGACCACTTTGCTGAAGAATCTGCAAGAAGCTCCACAAGCCATTCTTAGAGAAACTTCTCTGATTAGGAAGAAACAGTACAAGGTAAACACAAGAGCCCAATTATATGGTCATATAAATGTTATACATTGGGCATTGAATAACAAATAGTGTTTCAGATGGCGTCTGGTATTTATTCAAATCATATCTATTCTGCTTCATCTATATGCTGTAAAATTGCTGAGTGGTTTGTAGTTGTTTCTGAAAATTAGGTAGCTATTGATTGTGTCACGCACAGCATTAATACACTTTTCTAGGGTCAAACTGCATAACCCTCAAGATAATAGGCAGCTCTCTCCAAAGCGCATTCTTACACATACACTGTTTATAATAAGTAATTCAATAATGGAATCTGAAAAATTCAGAGAATCTAAAACAAGTATTATAGCATTATTGCAGATTCTGCTAAAGTTAAATACCTTATTTACAGAATAGGCTATAATCTTATTCATATTTGAGACTGAGACCACATTATTTCATAGTGCTCTCTTTATAACCAAACAAGGTCCAATTTATTTCCCATTGACATATAGTAACAACTGATTTTTCAGAAAAGTAAACTTCAGAAATAGTTATTTAACCATAAGATTCAAAAGGAGAATTGGGTTCTTTCTGATATTTAATCACCTGGAAGGATATTGTTGTGGTCCATGTAAGGAATTAGTGATTTTTTAAAATCAAATTGTGGAAGTAGGCTTAAAGTAATTATAAAAATAAGCTTCTCATCTTTCCTCAAAAGAAACAAAAGTTAAACTGTTAGCAAGGTTCCTGCTGTTCTTGAAATTGTGCCAAAGATTTTCTCTACAACTGTGATTTACCTCATTCTTCTTTTTCTTAAACAGTTCAACGGTTTTGTGGATTCTAAGTGGCTAGTGAGACCATGCATGAAATGCAAATTATTTCACAGATGGGGTAAGTGATGGGATTGACAGATGGGTAGTTTGTGAGATTGTCTCTTCCTTGCTTCACTTTCATGGGATGTCTGTGTTCTCCAAACACATGGCCTCGAGGTTTTGAAAACCACCCTGAATGTCTGTGTCTATTTTGAGCAGTCATGGGCTAGATATTCCCGGGATGTCGCATTTCTTTGAGTGCAGCCATAAATCTTTTCCTCTGTCCATCTGTTAATTTCTTCCAATGGCAGAGCTCAGGAAGGGGCTGTTTGGCACGTTGGTTTTGGACTTAGTCAGCAGTTACTTTTAACAATTTGCTAACAATTTGGTTTTGTCAACAATAAGTAGTTGTGAATGGTGAACACTATTTGGAAAGTCAGCTGAATAACTTCACAAAGATGTTGTGATATGGTTGGTTCAAGTAATTGCATGCATTGTAAAACCAAAGAAGGAGAAATTTGTACTTGACCAAAGCAGAAGAGAAAATGTATTTAATATGGGCCATTTTAATGTTAAACTAGAGCCACTTTCAATAGGATAGCAGCATATTACTAATAATAATGATAAAAGATCAGAAGTTATATTACATTTTTGATCCTGAATTAAGTGAATAGGCAGTTGGATTTCTTATAGTAACCAGTGTGAAGTGGCCTGTGATTGGCAAGCAGGAACAGAGTGTTGAGTGATTGGTGTGATAAGTGTTGGGGAAAAGTTAAAGACTGACCCCATTATCAGGGGAGGACTCCAATCTGAAACAATATTAAGTCTCTCTCAAAAACTCAGAAGAGCAGGATAAAAACAGAACTGGTGCCAGTCCATTTGGAACTCAGCAAGTAAATCTTCCAGGCTGATTTTAACCGCAGGTCTGTTACAGTTAAAATTGTTCTTGAAGACTTGTTTTCTTTCCTTTTAAATGTAATACAGAACTGCTTGTTATGTTTTGTATGCCGTTCACATACTCAGAGTCATAGAAAACCACAGCACAGAAACAGGCCTTTTGACCCATCTAGTCCATGCTGAACCATTTAAACTACTTAGTCTCCCTCATGCTCACCTTAAATATTTCACCTTTCACACTTCACCCATGACTGCTAGTTGGAATCTCACCAACCTCAATGGGAAAAGCCTGCTTGCATTTATCCTATTTACACCCGTCATAATTTTGTATACCTCTGTCGAGTCTCCCCTCGATCTTCTATGTACTAGGGAATAAAGTTCTAGCCTATTCATTCTTTATAGGATAGACCAGATCAATCCTTTTCCATATTTACTTTGAAACTAGTGGCATTACTATCACTGGATGCAAAGAGTTCCCTTACACAAACTTTTGTCACCTGTCCTGCTTCATTCTCTAAAAGGAGATCAAGTATTGCACACTCTCTCATTTGGACTTCTATGCACTGATTAAGGAAACTTTCTTGAACCTATTTGATAAACTCTATCACATCTCATCCTTTTATAGTATGGGAGTCCTGATCAATACGTAGAAAGTTAAAATCACCTACCCTATCACAATGTTCTATTTCTTGCAACAGTCTGCAATCTCCTTACAAATTTATTCCTCTAAATCCCACAGACTGTTGGGAGTTGTGTAATACAGCCCCATTAAAGTGGCCATACCTTTTTTATTCCTCAGTTCTTCCCTTACGGACTCACTGGACGAGTTCTCCAGACAATGTGTGCTTCAACTCTCAATGTATTTACAATATTCCTCTAATATTACAGAAATATTAAAAATGGAACACTGTGCTCAATGTATACAAAGAGCTCAAATCCAAATGAGTAAACAAACTAAGTTGCCCCAATAACAGAAATTTTGTCAGAGAAATTCTAACTGCTGAGTTTAAAATCCCAGCACAAGTTTGAGGATGGAGCATGTTAAATACATTTTCACTGTTGAATGAATTGTCAATGACTGTTAGGCCTTCCAAATAAAGCTAGAACATTCCCTGGGTGATAATCACATTCAATTATTACTAAATAGCTTATCTGAATACATCTGCTGCCACCATTATATTGATAAAAAGCCTGCAATCCTAGAAGTGCTTGGTTGCACTGGTAAAAAGCACATTAACAGGCCGTACACCAGCTGCCTCCTTATTCTTACCCCTCAGCAGATATTCCAATAAAAGAGGACTAATCACCATAAAAGCCATTCCTGTTATGATGGCAGTTTCAGTGTGTAAACATATTTTGCTCCCTTCCACTGATCATCATAACCATTCTCCTCTCTCACCAAAAGTACTTTCCATTTCCTCTGATAACAGCTCACCCATAATAATATACATTTAACAATAAAATAATTAATTTGACATACCTGATATACACTTCCAAATTAATTCATTGAACTCAGAATAGCAGCTTATTATTTATTCATTAATCTTTTTACGTGCGCTGTATTTGCTGATTCTCTGCTTATTGTTGACTGTGCACATACCTTCATGCTTGGGTAGCAGAATAAGTGCCACGCTCAAATGTCTGTAATTACCTTTAGTAGACTTGAACTGAATCCATTAGTTCCTAAGGACTGATATATTAAACCATCATTAAAAGCACATCAAAAAATTTACAAATCATTACAAATATTAATGAAATTATAATAATTAAGAATAACAGCTCACCTTCTCCTTTCTGCAGACTGACAGTCCCTGGTGAAATGAATGAGGTCTCTGGCCTAGCACTGATAGTTAAATAGGTAATAATAACCTTGAAGGTACTAGGTGGTTGGCCAGCACTCTCGTACAGCTTTTTTGCTGCCACCACACGGTTTCAGTGACCCGAGTTTGATCCTGATCAGGGAATAAGGATGTTCTCTTTGTGACTGTATGGCATTCCCTCCGACTGTGCTTATTTCATCCCTAAAGATGTCACTCTAGGGTAATTAGCTGCTGAGTGTTGGTGGGTAGAGGAGAAGTGAGGTGAGGGGCAGGGTGCAGAGATGATGGGCATGTGAGAGAGATAATTCATAGGGAAGTGAAGTGGAGGATTGAACTGATGAGAATGCTCCAAATTCTGGCATATTTTCAATGGATTGCTCGGTTCCTTTATATTGTAAGGAAACAGGAAAGACAGGAGAGCTGCCACTCAGTGTGCCCTGGATTTAAAAAGATGTGCATTGTCACATAATCCTCCCACCTCTGAAATTTACAATTTAGGGCAGTGACATGGGAGAGGGAGAAAAAAAACTGAAGAATGAAATAATCAGACATGCTCATACCTAATGATGCAGCCCAAAAAGTGAGGGCTAGGCTTAAATCTGACATAATTTCTTATCCAGATTGTTGTTACTTTGCACCAAACACAAGTGAATTTCATGAAGGTTAATTTCCATGGAAAGTGGTTGCAGATCTGATGTGGTCCTGCCATAATTCCAGGACTCACTGAGGATCTTGCCAGGAATCTATCACTATGATCTGATGCTCATTGCTGGCCACCACACTGAGCCCCGTGATAGAGCTTAGTACTTCAGAATCAGATTTACGGTAATGTCACCAGCACATGTCATGTAACTTGTTAACGGCAGAGTACAATGAAATACGTGATAAATAAATATAGAGAAAAAAAACTGAGTTACATTAAGTATATTATGTCTATTAAATAGTTAAGTTAAAATAAGAAGTGCAAAATGACAGAAATAACAAAGTAGTGAAGTTGTGTTCATGGGTTCAATGTTCATTCAGAAATCAGATGGCAGAGGGGAAGAAGCTGTTCCTGAATCGCTGAGTGTGCGCCTTCAGGCTTCTGTACCTCCTTCCTGAAGGCACAATAAGAAGAGGGCACGTCCTGGATCGTGGGGATCCTTAATGATGGACACCGTCTTCCTAAGGCACTGCTCCTTGAAGATGCCTTGGATACTATGGAGGCTAGTACCCATGATGGAGCTAATTAATTTTATGAGTTTCTGCAACTTATTTTGATCTTGTGCGGTAGCCCCCCACCCTGACCCCACCACCCCAATACCAGACGGTGATGCAGCCAGTCAGAATGCTCTCCATGGTATATTTGTTGAAGTTTTTGAGTGTGTTAGTTGACAAGCCAAATCTTCTCAAGTTCTTACTGAAATATAGTTGCTGTCTTACCTTCTTTATAGCTGCATCAGTATGTTGCATCCAGCTTAGGTCGTCAGAGATATTGAAATTGCTCACTCTCTCCACTTCTGATCCCTCTCTGAGGATTTGTTTGTGTTCCCTTGACTTACCCTTCTTGAAGTCCACAATCATCTCTTTGGTCTTGCTGACATTGAGTGTAAATAAGGTTGTTGCTGCGACACCACTCAGCTACCTAGTAGATCTCGTTTCTGTACGCCCTCTCGTCACCAACTGAAGTTCCTCCACAAATGGGTGTATCATCAGCAAATTTATAGATACGGTTTCCGCTATGCCTAGCCATGTAGTCACGGGTGTAGAGAGAGTGGAGCAGTGGGCTAAGCACACACCCCTGTGGAGCACAAGTGTCAATTGTCAGCAAGATGGAGATGTCATTTCCAATCTGCACAGATTGTGGTCCTCTGGTTAGGAAACTGAGGATCCATTTGCTGAGGGAGATACGGAGGCCTAGGTTCTGTAGCTTTTCAATCAGGATCATAGGAATGATGTTGCTAAATACTGAGCCACGGCCAATAAACACCATCCTGACATAGGTATTTGAGTTGTCCAGGTGATCCAAGGCTGCAGAGCCATTGAGATCATGTCTGCTATAGACCTATGGTGGTGATAGGCAAATTGAAGGGGGTTCCAAGGATCTCTAGCTTTAACCTGAGAAATTACTTCTCCATTCCAGTGGTCAGACCCAGGGTAAGATCAGAGACCCAGTCATTCCATTGAGAAGAGTCAGCCTGCAGATAGATAAGGTCATTTAAAAAAATATATATTTTACTTAGTTAATATTTGCAATGATATACTACATATCTTTTAACAGGTTTTATTGTATTTTTATAGCATTTTAATGTTTTAACTTAATTTTAATAGTTTTAATTTTACTTTTCACACCAGAGGCACTTAAAATCTGTTAAAACTGCTTCAGGCATTTGATGCTTTTTGCATTGCATTCTATTGAGGCTGGCACAGAGCTGCTGCTTCATAGATCCAGAGACCCATTTTGTGTCCTGATCTAATGTGGTCCATGTAGAGCAGTGGCTCCAAAAGTGGGCTTTATCACTACCTCCCCCCCTCCACCAGGCAGATGTGGGAGTTTCTATGGGGGTGATAGTGATAAAGTGAGCAATGGGAAGGGTGCTTGGTAACAAGGGGGCAGCTGAAGGATTACAGGCTTAATTTAAGAAATGAATTACTTATTACAAACATTTGATCCTCAGTGCCTCATAATTGATTACAATGATCACGCAGTCACCTCGTCCCTTGCTAACCCACCGCTCTCTTTGCCTGAAGTGCATTATAGTTGTTGAAAAGAAATCTGACACTTCTGTATCTCAAAGGTGTCATTTATTGATTTGGCATATCACACTCCAATCACGCAGTGATGCAGTTCCTGTGAATTAGGGTATGGTGTTCAATGGGATAAAGTTCAGAATCTGTCCTTTTCAATGGTCATGACTGCATTTCTCAAGCCCACACACCAACCGAGATATCGCTGCTCCACTTCATGTACCTTCAGCAGGCATGGAGTCAGGTGTTACTTGAGCTATGATGACGTTATAACTTTCCCCTTTATTGATTGCAGCACTAGAGGTTGGACGGAAGCAATAGGCAATTGACTGTGGTTGTTAATCATAATCCAGAAGGAAACCAAATGAAAAGGAAGTTTAGACAGTACAGTGTGGAGTATCTGAAATGGATTTATACCAGCGGTAAGCAAGCAACAGCGGCCAATGTGTCTGTTGTGTGAAAACATTTTTTTCAAACGAGACAATGAAACCACCCAGGCTCTTTGAACATTTGAAGAGGATACACTCTGATAAACAAACAGAAACTTGACGTGTTTTTAGTCACTTCATGAAAACTTTTAGAAACAGAAAAAAATACTTCAAAACATGTTTGCCAGCTTTTCACAGCAAAACAGTGTAGGTTTGTGTAGTTTATACATAATTTAATTGCTAAATCTGGAAAGCTACAAATAATTGGAGAAGAGCTGATTCTGTTAGTAGTAAGGTAGGTTTTGTATCAATTACCAAATAATTAATGTGATTTGACTCTGGTCAAAAACAAATAGATGAAATATCTGAGAATGTGGAAGGCATATTATGCAACATTACAATAAAATTTGATGGAGTCAACTTTGCTTCTTGATTATGTTCACTTCATAAAAGATGAAATCATGGCTCATGAGTTGTTATTTGCAAGGGGACAAGAAACAGATACAAAGGGGGAGTCAATATTTTGGTTTGTTGAGCAATTTTTCCAAGAGAAGGACGTTCTGCTCATCAACATTCTTGCTGGACAGGATAGTTGAATGCTCCCCTTGTGGGATGTGGGAAGGCAGGGAGACCTCCAGTGTCCCTGACAACATCATCGGCAAGAAGTGCATCCACATCTAAATAGGAGCACTTCCTATTGAGCAGTTGGAGCTGGAACTGAATGAACTCCGGATAGTTCGGGAGGCAGAGGGGGTCATACACAGGGCATATAGAAAGGTAGTTACACCCAAGGTGCAAGACACAGGAGACTGGGAGAGAGTCAGGAAGGAGAAAGGGTTAAACAGCTAGTGCAGAGTACTGCTGCAGCCACCCCCCCCCCCCCCCAAAACAACAGGTATAGATACTGTTGGTGGGGGTGACCTAGCAGAATAAAGTCGCAGCGGTCAGGTCTCTGGCATTGAGTCTGGCTCTGTGACTCAGAAGTGGAGAGGAAGGAGAGAGGAGCTGTGGTGATCAGGGATTAGTTAGTTACGGGAACAAAGAAAAAGAAGTTCTGTGGACAAGAACAAGATTCCTGAACGGTGCCAGGATCTGGGAGATCCCAGATTGAGTCCTCAGCATTTTTAAGTGGGATGGTGAGGTCGTGGCTCATGGAGGTACAATGACATGGGTAGGATGAGTGACAAAGTTCTGCAAAGTGAGTTCAAGGGTTCGGTGCTCAGCTAAAGGACTGGACCTCCAAGTTTGTGTTCTCAAGATTTCTACCCATGCCATGTACTAGTGAAGCTAGAAACAGGAAGATCATGCAGTTTAACAAGTGGCTAAGGAGTTGGTGTAGGAGGGAGGACGTGAGATTTTTGGATCATTGGGCTATCTTTCAGGGAAGGTGGGACCTGTACAGAAGAGACAGTTTGCACCTGAACTGGAGAGAGACTAATAGCCTAGCGGGAATGTTTGCTAGTGCTGCATGGTAGTGGTGGGGGTTAAAATAGAGTTGCAAGGGGATGGGAACCAGAGAGCCAGAACAGATAGTGGAGAGGTTGTGGAGACAGATTATGTTAAGTCCTCAGACAGAGTCAGAAATCGAAAAGTTGAGCATTGAGTGGCTGAAGTTCTGAGTTGTGTATATCTCAATGTTTGAAAGGCAGCTGAGCTTGGCATGGATCAGCACCTGGAATTATGCTATTGTAGCCGTTAGTGAGACTTGGTTGCAGGAGGAGCAGGACTGTCAGCTCAATATTAGTGATGTCAATATTAGTGAGAGTAGTGGTGGATAACTGTTTGTCAGGTTGGAGGCTGGTGACTAGTGGTGTGCCTCAAGGATCTGTACTGCGTCCATTGTTGTTTGTCATATACATTAATGATCTGGATGATGGGGTGGTAAATTGGATTAGTAAGTATGCAGATGATACTAAGATAGGTGGCGTTGTGGATAATGAAGTAGGTTTTCAAAGCTTGCAGAGCGATTTAGGCCAGTTAGAAGAGTGGGCTGAAAGATGGCAGAGGGAGTTTAATACTGATAAGTGTGAGGTGCTACATTTTGGTAGGACTAATCCAAATAGGACATACATGGTAAATGGTAGGGCATTGAGGAATGCAGTAGAACAGAGTGATCTAGGAATAATGGTGCATAGTTCCCTGAATGTGGAATCTCATGTGGATAGGGTGGTAAAGAAAGCTTTTGGTATGCTGGCCTTTATAAATCAGAGCATTGAGTATAGGAGTTGGGATGTAATGTTAAAACTGTACAAGGCATTGGTGAGGCCAAATTTGGAGTATTGTGTACAGTTCTGATCACTGAATTATGGGAAAGATGTCAACAAAATAGAGAGAGTACAGAGGAGATTTACTAGAATGTTACCTGGGTTTCAGCACCTAAGTTACAGAGAAAGGTTAAACAAGTTAGGTCTTTATTCTTTGGAGCGTAGAAGGTTGAGGGGTGACTTGATAGAGGTATTTAAAATTATGAGGGGGATAGATAGTTGATGTCGATAGGCTTTTTCCATTGAGAGTAGGGGAGATTCAAACAAGAGGACATGAGTTGAGAAATAGGGGGGCAAAAGTTTAAGGGTAACACGAGGAGGAACTTCGTTACTCAAGAGTGGTAGCTGTGTGGAATGAGCTTCCAGTAGAAGTGGTAGAGGCAGTTTTGATATTGTCATTTACAAACAAAAAAAATTGGATAGGTATATGGACAGGAAAGGAATGGAGGGTTATGGGCTGAGTGCAGGTCGGTGGGACTAGGTGAGAGTAAGTGTTTGGCACGGACCAGAAGGGTCGAGATGGCTTGTTTCCGTGTTGTAATTGTTATATGGTTATATTCTGGGGTTCCATTGTTTTAAACATGACAGAGTGGGAGGAAAAAAGGGGAAGGTGGAGTTAATAGTCAGGGGAAGTGTCACGGTAGTGCTCCATCAGGACAGTCTGGAGAACTCATCTACTGAGGCTTTATGGGTGGAACTGAGGAATAAGAAAAGTATTCCTTATTTCACATTAATAGAATAAATTATGGACAACCCAACAGTCCATTGAATTTAGAGGGACAAATTTCTAGAGAGATTGCAGACTATTGCAGGAAATATAAGGTTTTTATTGTAGGAGATTTTAACTGTCCATATATTGACTGCGACTGGCATATTGTTAAAGGACTAGATGGAATTGAGTTTGACAAATGTGTTCAGGAAAGTCTCTTAATCGGTATGTAGAAGTTCCAGCAAGAGACTCTGGAGGTTGAGATTCTAAACTGGAAAAAGGCCAATTTTGATGGTGTCAGAAAGGATCTGGCAAGTGTGGATTGGGGCAGATTGTTTTCTGGAAAAGGTGTACTTGTTAAGTGGGAAGCCCTCAAAAGTGAAATTTTGAGAGTACGAAGCTTGTATGTGCTTGTCAGAATAAAAGGTAAAGATAACAGATTTAGGAAGTTTTGGTTTTCAAGGCATATTGAAGCCCTGGTGAAGAACAAGAAAGGAGGTGCATAGCAAGTATAGGCAGCTGGGAACAAATGGGGTACTTATGGAGTATAAGAAATGCAAGGGAACACAAGATGAAATCTGAACATCTAAAATAAGACATGAGGTTGCCCTAGTAGACAAGGTGAAGGAGAATCATACAGCATTCTACAGGTATGCTAAGACTGAAAGGGACAAAATTGGTCCTCTGGAAGATCAGAGGTGATCCATGAGTGGAGCCGAAAGAGATGGCTGAGATCTTAAATGGATATTTTGCATCTGTATTTGCTAGGGAGATGAACAAAAATTCTATAGAAGTGAAGCAAAGCAGTAGTGAGGTTATGGACCCTGTACAGATTTCAGAGGAGGAGGTGTTTGTTGTCTTGAAGCTAATTAGGGCTGATATATCTCCAGGGCCTGATAAGGTGTTCCCTAGGGCCCTGCTGGAGGCAAGTGCAGAAATTGCCGGGCCCTAGCAGAGACATTTTGCATCACCCTTAGTGACAGGTGAGGTCCCAGAGAACGGAAGATAGCTAACGTTGATCCACAGTTTAAGAAATGCTCTAAAAAGAAACCAGGAAGTTATAGGATGGTGAGCCTGACATCACTGGTGGGAAAGTTATTGGAAGGTATTCTAAGGGACCAGATATATGAGTATTTGGATAGACAGGGACTGATTAGATATAGTTAGTATGGTTTTTTTTGTGGTAGGTCCTGTCTAACCAGCCTTATTGAGAATGACGTTACCAGGGAAAGCATTTAACAAGGTCCCACATGGAAGGATTTTCAGGAATGTTCAGTTGCTCCGCATTCCTGGTGAGGAAGTAAAATTGGATTAGATTTTGGCTTTATGGGAGAAGCCAGAGAGTGGTAGTAGATGGTTGCCTGTCAGACTGGAAGCCTGTGACTAGTGGTGTGCCGCAGGGATCGGTGCTGGGCCCTTTGTTGTTTGTCATCTTTCTCAATGATCTGGATGATAATATGGTTAACTGAATAAGCCAATTTGCAGATGACTCCAAGAATGGGGGTGTAGTAGACAGCGAGGAAGACTATCAGAGCAGAGATGCTATCAGAGTATTCGGACCAGCTGAAAAAATGAGCTGAAAAATGGCAGATGGATTTTAATGCAGAGGTGTTGCACTTCAGTAGGACCAACCAGGGTAGGTGTTACACAGGGTAGTTGTCAACAGTAGGGCACTGTTCATGATTTGTCCATAGTTCATTGACATTCACATGTAGATAGGGTTGTAAGGATAATGTTTGGCACATTGGCCTTCATAAATCAAAGTATTGAGCAGGGGAGATGGGAGGTTATGTTGAAGTTGTGTATGATGTTGGTGAGACCTAATTTAGAGTATTGTGTAAACACAAAATGCACTGCAGATGCTGTGGTCAAATCAACACGTACAACACGCTGGAGGAACTCAGCAGGTCTGGCAGGGTCCCGGCCCGAAACGTTGACTGCTCATTTCCACGGATGCTGCCAGACCTGCTTAGAGTATTGTAAAGTATTGTACTGAGTATTGTACCGTATAGAGTCCTGACGAAGGGTCTCAGCCCGAAACGTCGACGGTGCTTCTCCTTATAGATGCTGCCTGGCCTGCTGTGTTCCACCAGCATTTTGTGTGTGTTGTTTGAATTTCCAGCATCTGCAGATTTCCTCGTGTTTCCTCAGATTTGCTCGTGTGCAGTTTTGGTCACCCACCTACAGGAGAGATGTAAATAAGGTTGAAAGAGTACAGAGAAAATTTACACATATGTTGCTGGGACTGTAGGACCTGAGTTAGAAAGAAAAACTGAATAGGTTAAGACTTTATTCCATGGAATGTAGGAGATTGAAGGCAGATTTGATGAAGGAATATAAAATTATGAGAGGTGAATGCAAACAGGCTTTTTCCACTGAGATTCAGTGGAATTACAACTAGAGGTCATGGGTTAAAGGTGAAGAGTGAAATGTTTAAGGTGAAGATGAGGAGAAATTTCTTCACTCAGAAGGTGACAACAGTGTTGCAGAAAGAAATCTCTGAACACTGTCCTGCACTGTGGGAAAATGTCAATATGTTCTCTACTGCCTTTCCAGCATCATATTTAATGGACTGCAGTTGCCTCTGGTGTAGTTTTGTTCTCCCTGAGAATATGTGAGTTTCACTGATGTGCTTCAGTTTCCTCCCACCTCCCAATAAGTTGCGGGTTGATAAGTTAGATGGCCACTGTAAATTGGCCCTGGTCTGTCAGATCTGTGGGGAATTGATGGAAATGTGGGAAGAAACAAGAATGGCTGATGTGATTGATAGGATTGCACCGTGAACTGGCATAGTATTGATGGGCTGAATAACCTCCTCTGCAGTAAGGAAATATGTCTGGGTCTACCAGTAGCAGGGCTTTCATACAGCATCACCCATGGCCTATTTACTGCCCAGAGCTGTTTGCCCAACTCTGGGTTCAGCCCATGTAAACATGAGTGGGCAGGATTCCTGACTGGGGGACTGTGCTCTTTAGGATATGGCATATTAAAAAACTGAAAGCTTCCATAATTACAAACTCTTCAACATGCTGGAGAATGTATTCTCTTCCACTAGTTTTGTAGGCAGCTACCAGCACTATCTAGGTGGAATTAATTGAACTATTGCAAAAGGTTCAGGGATTTGAAATTGTAATTGAGCTGTTCCAAAAACCACCTGAACTCAAGATTTCTATGAATTTCACGCTGATTGAAGGTGTAATCCACCTAAATCGAAACTGATGCAAGAAACTCTTTGCACTGTCAGTTCAAAATTTTGAAATTTCACTGTCTTTATTTTGAAATGATGGGATTTCTTATTGCATATTTTTACATGAAAGCATACTTCGAATGATTTTCAACTAAAATCATTTAATTTATTGAGGAACTATAGAATGAAACTACAATGGGACAGCTTTATTTTTTCTAATTATTTTCAATAATTTTCAACCAGGTTACTGCAAAAAATGGACACCTTTATTAAACTTATTTTCTGGAGATAAAACATGGAGGAACTATCATGAACTCCCACAGCCGTCAATGAGCCTGTGATCTTAGTTTTTGAGGCCGATATGCAGGCATTGTTCAGCAGCTCATGGAGAGTATCCAGCCCAGATGGGGTACCTGGCCAAGTACTAAAGACCTGTGCTGATCCACTGGCTGGAGTGCTACTGAGATATTTAACCCTCTCACTTTGGCAGTCTGAGGTACCCACCTGCTTTGAGCAAACTTCACTTATGTGTCTCAATGACTATTGTCCAGTAGCACTTACATCCACTGTGATGAAGTGTTTTGAGAGGTTGACGATGAAAAATTTCAGCTTCTGCCTGAGAAATGACTTGGATTAGATCCACTTTAATTTGCCTACTGGCACAAGAAGTCCATGGCAGATGATATTTCCTTGGCTCATCACTCAACCCTGGAACATCTGGACAGCAAAGAGGCACACATTAGGATGCTCTTTATCAACTACAGCTTGGCATTGAATGCTATCATCCCTTCAAAGCTAATCAATAGGCTTCAAGACCTTAGCCTCAATGCCTCCTTGTGCAATTGGATCTTCAATTTCCTCATTTGCAGACCCTAGTCAGTTTAGATTGGCAACAACATCTCCTCCACAGTCTCCATCAGGTCAGGTGTGCCACAAGGCTGTGTGCTTCGCCCCCTGCTCTGCTCGCTTCACACTTATGACATGTAGACTAAGCACAGCTCCAATGCTATATTCAAGTTTGCTGATGATATCACTGTCATTGGTCAAATCAAAGGTGGTGATAAATCAGCGTAGAGGAGGGAGATTGAAGATCTGGCTAAGTGGTGCCTCTTACTCAATGTCAGCAAGACCAAGGAACTGATTATTAACTTTGTGAGCCGCTCCTTGTCAGTGGTGGAGTGGGTCGGCAACCTTAAATTCCTTGGTGTTATCATTTCAGAGGATTTGTCCTGGGCCCAGCAGGTAAGTGCAATTAGGAAGAAAGCATGGCAGTGCTTCTGCTTTCTTAGGAGTTTGCAAAGATTTGGCAATGAGTTCAAAAACTTTGGCGGACTTCTATAGATGTGTGGGGGAGAGTATACTAACCGGCTACATCACAGCCTGGTATGAAAACACTAATGCCCTCGAATGGAAAATCTTACAAGAATTAGTGGATACGGCTCAGTTCAGCACAGGTAAAGCCCTCCCCATCACTGAGCACATCCTCATGGAGTGTCGTCACGGGAAAGCAGCATCCATCATCATGGAGCCCTACCACCCAGGTCATGCTCTCTTCTCACCGTTGCCATCAGGTAGAGAGGACAGGAGCCTCAAGACTCTCATAACTAGATTCAGAGACAGTTATTACCCCTCAACTATTAGGGTTTCAAACCAAAGGGGATAACTTCACTTGCCCCATCACTGAACTGTTCCCACAACCTCTGAACTCACTTTCAGGGACTCTTCATCTCATGTTCTTGATATTTATTGCTTATTAATTTATTGATTATTGTTATTTCTTTCTGTAGTGCACAGATCTATTTATTTCAGTGCAATGATTCCCCTTAGTGTTAATTATTGACTGATAACTTACCCATGCACACTGATCTGTGGTTCTCTCTGCAAAGTGAATAAACACATATACTTCACCTCCCAGTGCATGCCTTTATTTATTTGATATGTAGTTGTACAGGTGAGCACGAACCTGAATGTCAGCGAATATCACCAGCTGCACAGGTATGAGATGACAAAACCTGAAGACAGGGAGAGAGAGACAGTGAGAGGAAGGGGTGAACCAGTACAGAGAAGGGAGTCACGGATGCTGGCAGAGGGATGTGTGAGTGACATACATCTAGCGAAGCTAACGTGGAAAGAAATATGACAATGGCCTTAGTCGAGAAAGTTGACAAATTTGATAGTGCTAATGAGACAGAGAATCATATATTAAGAGGGTTGAACTGTATTGTAACACTAATGACTTGGATGAGGAACAGAAAGTCTCCACACTTCTTAGCTTAATGGGTGCTAAAGCTTACAGACTCTTACACAACTTAGCAACTCCTGAAAAACCAGCAAGCAAGACATTCAATGAAATAGTTGAAATTTTACAAAATCACTGATGCCCATAACCACTAGTAATAGCTAAGTAATTTAGATTTCACAAAAGGAACCAGTCAAAAGATGAAAGCCTTTATGAATACATTGCAAAACGACACAAACTTTCCGAATACCGTAACAGTGGAGATGGACTTTCTGCTGCATTAAAGGGTAGGCTTATATGTGGCATGCACAATCAAAACATTCAAAAAAGCCTACTGTCATAAAGAGACCTAACCTTAGAATGGGCATTGACCATGGCAATATCAACGGAGACAGCTGCACAAGATGTGTCAGAACTATAGAAAAAGAGTTTAGAATATGAAATGCTCAAAGTATCCCTGAATGGAGCAAAAAGACAAAACGTTACCAATGTGGCAAACCTCCCTTGATGCAAATGACTGTTGGTTCAAAGGAAATGTTTGCAGAAACTTTCACAGACAAGGCCACATAGAAAGAACATGCAAGTCCGACAAAAATATAGTCAAGGGGAAAAACCACACAGAGGGAAAAGTTTCAAATACAAAACTAAACAAATGCATAAAGTGACTGAATGTGAAACTGAATCAGACAACACAGGGCCTGACAAAGGTGAGCTGTTATGCATAGAACTGCATCGCATTACTGAAGCAAGTTGCAAAATTATATGGTTCACAACAGATGTGTGTGGTGTAAATCTCAAAATGGAGCTGGATATAGGGTCAGCTTTGTCTGTAATTTCAGAGACTGACTACAGTAGACTGTTTTCTAAGTGACCATTAGAAAAGACCTCAGTGATGCTAAAGACCTACACAGGTGATAAAATGTCTCCCAAAGCCAAACTGAGAGTGAATGTGTTATATGGAAGCCAAACACAGCAGTCAGAGCTTTCTGTAATGAAAAGTGGAGGGCCAGCATGTTTCGGATGTGAATACTTGAGAAAAATTCAACTGGGCTGGCACACAATTAAAGTTCTCAATGTGTCATCAACAGGCAACTGCAGCCCAAACGGTATCACTAACCAGAGAACTGCTTAATGCTAATGAGAAGGTTTTTGAGAATGACGTTGCTAAACTCAAAGGCATGAAGTTCAGAAGTGAGCAAGAATGAAGCAGCAACACCAAGATTCCATAAAGCGCGTCCAGTGCCTTACGACAGCGTCCTAAAGTGGATGTAGAACTTCAGAGCTTGGAGGTGTTTGTCGTTCTCTCCGAGGTCATGCGGAGTGATTGGCCATGCACATTGTCCTGCTGAGCAAGAGAGGGAGGGCTGGAGCTGTTCGCATAAGTGGGGACTTCAAAGTGAGCACCAGCCCCGTGCTGTGTACTGCGCAGTATCCTCTGCTATGTATAGAAAATATTTTTGCACCTTTGGCAGGTGGGGAGGGGTTTACAAAGATTGATTTGTCACAAGCCTATCTGCAAATGGAGATTGAGGAGTCAAGCAGGAAGTTCCTCACAATCAACACTCACAAGGGACTGTTCCAGTATAATCATCTCGTTTTTGGCTTCACATCGACTCCAGCAGTTTGGCAAAGGTCAATGGACCAAGTGCTCCAAGATATCCCAGGAACTCAATGTTACCTTGATGACATCATTGTGACTAGCAAAAATGATGAAGAGCACCTCCAGAACCTTGGTAAAGTGCTTACCAGGCTGAGTGAGTGTGGTGTGCACGCAGAGAGAGAGAATTGTGAGTTTTTCAAAAATGAAATCTCATATTGTGTACATGTCTTTGACAAGCAGGGCTTAAATAAGTCACAAGAGAAGACTGAAGCAGCGCTATAGGCATCCAAACTGGAAAACGTGTCATAATTCAGGTCATACTTGGGCGTGGTAAGTTACTACTGCCGGTTTCTCCCAAATGTTGCTACAGTGCTACATCCATTAAACACACTGTTGCAGACAGGAGCAAAGTGGGAATGGTCAGAAAGATGTGAAAGAGCATTCAATGAAACAAAGGGACTAATAACGTCCAATGAACTGTTCACCCATTATGACCCATCTGTGCCCATCAGGCTGGCATGCGATGCGTCCCCTTATGGTATTGGTGCCCTTTTTTGTCACACTATGAAAGATGGATCTGAATGTCTGATTGCATTTGCTTCGAGATCACTGGTGAGCACAGACTGCAATTATGTACAGATCGGCCGAGAGGCCTTTAGTCTAGTATGGGGAACAAAGAAGTTCCAGCATTACCTCTATGGACAAAAGTTTACTCTAGTGGCAGACCATGAACCCCTGCGTCTAGTTTCAGTCCCAGGAAGGAAATCCCGGTGATGTATGATACCCAGTGTAATGTTGGGGACTTTTCCTAGGAGTCTACTCTTATGACATAGAGTTCAAAGTTATCAAACAACACAGCAATGCTGACAGCTTGTCACATCTTTCACTGCTGGCAACTGAGGAAGGGAAGTCTTTATTCAGTGACCCAGCTGAGTGTTTCACATAGCATCGGTGGACCTGTTGCCAGTATTAAATTTGGAAATACAAAGAGAAACAAGGAATGAAATGACCTGACAGGCCTTTGGGGCATCCTTACCAAGTTAGGCTGAACCTCCAAGGTTGGACAGCATTGTCAGGTCATTCCAGGATGGCATGATGGCCAGGGTCATTGAGAACTGCTGCACCTCTGACCCCTTCCGAGTAACTAATGGTGTCAAGCAGGGCTGTGTCCTCGCACCTACTCTGTTCAGCCTGCTGTTTGCCACGACACTGTTCTCTGCTGTCTTGCAGACTGATGAGAGAATAGCAATTCAATAGAGGACTGATGACGCTTCTTTGGTCTGTGACCCCTCAAGGCCAAGACCAAAGTGCTGGAAGCAATAATACGAGACTTCTTCGTTGCAGATGAATGCACTCTTGCAGTGGACAGTGAAAGGGACCTGCAAGAGCTCACCAACTGCCTTGCTGTGGCAGCAAAAAAATTTGGCCTAACCATCAGCCTGCAGAAAACAGAAGTTCTACTTCAACCCACCACCCCCCCCATGCCAACCCTGTGGAACCGCAAACTGAGATTGAACGCACACAGCTCAACAATGTTGACGCCTTCACCCTACCTGGGAAGCTGCCTCGCCTCCTCCTGCAGTCGAGATTGAGAGGTCTCAAACAGACTTCCAAATGCTGGAGCATCCTTTGGCAGGCTTTGGACATGTGTGTGGGGAGAACGTGGCATCTGGCTGAAGACCTAGATGGCAGTCTACAGAGCAGTTGTCCTGACTTCTCTGCTGTATGGCTGTGGACCTCATACCACAGGCACATCAAGAAGCTTGACCAGTTCCACCTGTGATGCCCTTGCAAGATCACGGGCATCTCCTGGCAAGACAGAGTCCTGACCACAGAGGTGCTGCGAAGGGCCGAGAGCTCTGGCACAGATACACTGATCATGAAGACTTGACTGATGGGTTGGACATGTGCTCCAGGTGGAAGACAACCATCTTCCAAAGATGGTATTCTTTTCTGAGCTGGCACATGGCCCAGAAAGCAGGGAGGCCCGACAAAGTGACCTTACCCTTCAATGGCCGTAACATGCCCGACATATGCTTCCCAGTTCGGGCTTCTCTTTCATCGGGGCATCACTGACGTTATCGCCATTCCCGACGGACTTCCAAGAAGAAGGAAAGTGCATCTCATGTTGTGGTTTCCTCTAAACTGTGCACCAGAGTGTTAAGGAATCTGTATGAATGACATCTGGGTTCAGTCAAGATGAGCAACCTCACCTGGAGCTACATGTGGTGGCCGGGAATAGATAGACAGATTGAAAACTTGGCCAAAAGCTGTTCAGGATGCCATAAAGTTCAAACTGCACCCCCACAGGCACTGTTAATCCGTGGGAGTGGCTGTCTTCACCAAGGCAAAGAGTGCATATCGACTTTGCTGGTCCATTTATGCATTCCATGTTTCTGATTGCTGTTGATGCTCATTCAAAGTGCCTGAGGTCATAAGCTCATACTAATGAAGTCAACCATATTGGGAAAGACTGTTTCTGCTTGGAAGACTATCTTCTCTAGAAATGGCTTACCCTAATAAACTGTGAGCATCAATTCACCACAATACACATCAGAAGAGTTCAGATTATTCATGAAGAAAAATGGCATTAAAAATTTCAAGCAAGCTCCTCACCACCCAGCAATGAATGGGTTAACTGAAAGGTTTATCTGAACCTTCAAGGTCCTTTTAAAGCAATGGACAAGAACGATATTTCTCTACAGCACAAGGTGGACAACTTCCCTTTTGTGTATCAGAATTCTGTTCATGCAACGACAAATCAGACACCTGTAATGCTGTTCATGAACAGGAAGCTGTGATCTCGTATAGACATCCTGAAATCAGACCTCCAGAGGGAAGCACAGAATAAACTGCAGTCAGTTGCCAAGTGAATCAGCAAGGTGCTTTGAGATTGGACAGCAAGTCCTAGTGCCTGATGACCTGAGAAGACAAGAGGACACCTGGTAGGATAGCTACAAGAATTGGATTACTGACGTACACAGTGGAGATTGGAGATCAGACATGGAGATGCCATGTGGACCAGATACTGGATGCTCAGCTGCAGAACACACCCGAGTCATGTGCGTCCAACTAGGCAGGTGCATTGTATCTACCGGGCTTACCTTAGCAGTGATCATGTTACTAACAGCAACGTGAAGCCTGCAACAGAGAAAGTTTGACAAGGCACCTACCATACCTGATGACATTCCACAGGTCCAGAGGTGCTATCTTGAAAAAACAGAGCCCCACCCAAAAGGCTGGATCTTTAGTATAGTGAAGTTAATATGGACCGTTAATTTTAAAAAAACCAAGCACTGTTATTGTGAAAACATGTTTATTTGAACATGGTCTCTTAAAGGGAAATTGACAGACAGACATACTTTATTGATCCCGAGGGAAATTGGGTTTCGTTACAGTCGTACCAACCAGGAATAGTGTAGAAGTATAGCAATATAAAACCATAAATAATTAAATAATAATAAGTAAATAAAGCCAAGCAGAAATTAGTCCAGGACCAGCCTGTTGGCTCAGGGTGTCTGACACTCCGAGGGAGGAGTTGTAAAGTTTGATGGCCACAGGCAGGAATGACTTCCTATGACGCTCAGTGTTGTATCTCAGTGGAATGAGTCTCTGGCTGAACGTACTCCTGTGCCTAACCAGTACATTATGGAGTGGATGGGAGACATCGTCCAAGATGGCATGCAACTTGGACAGCATCCTCTTTTCAGACACCACCGTCAGAGAGTCCAGTTCCACCCCCACAACATCACTGGCCTTACAAATGAGTTTGTTGATTCTATTGGTGTCTGCTACCCTCAGCCTGCTGCCCCAGCACAATGTTTTGTTATATATACAGTTTTATGTTACATTAATCTATAGGAGGAAGTGTACAGATCCATTTCTTTAGTGCAATGACTCAGCTTAGCACTAATTATTGACTGATAACTTACCCATGCACATTGATTTGTTACTCTGTCCGTAAAGTGAATATACATGTTAACATCACCTCCAAGTGCATGCCTTTATTTATTTGATAAGTAGTTGTACAGATGCAACACTTTCCTTTTCCATTTGCACAGTTTATTGTCTTCTGCACACTGGTTGTACACTTGGCTGGTATTGTCTTTCATTGATTCTATTACGGTTATTGGATTTATTGAGCATGCCCACAAGAAAATGAATCTTAGGGTTGTATATGGTGGCATATACTTTTTTTTTTGAAAATAAATTTATTTGAAAGTTTGAACTTTGAACCTTAACATTTTCAGCCCTATTTATACAACTGCATCAGATCCACTTCTTGACTGAACTGCTGATTCTTTGGGTCATTGCTAGATCTTTATAGAAGGCTACTTAAACTGCTAATGCACTTATCCTGGAAGGGAAGAGGCACATTATGGTGTAGCTAATGTCACCAGAAGTAAAAATTATAAACATTGCTGTGGGATTGCAAAATTTCTGTTATGATAATGGAACTCAAAGTAATTGGGAGCTCTGATGTCTAAGTGTGGGAAGTATAGCAAGACACAGAAAAAGAGTACAGCTGACGTTTCGGGCCAAGCCCTTTCAGCCAGACACTCGGCTCAAAATGTCGACGGTGCTCTTTTCCATAGATGCTGCCTGACCTGCTGAGTTCCTCCAGCATTTAGTGTATGCTGCTCTACTTTCCAGCATCTGTAGATTTTCTCTTGTTTGTGTAAGTATGACAGGACATTCTTTGTACTGGGTTTTAAGCAAGCAGGCACAAGGGCAATGTCTTCTATTGATCTGTGTTCCTGTAGAACAACAATTATTAGCTGTTAATTTGAGTAAAGTTGGCTCTCATCTTCTAAAGGCCTTTGGAATTCCTCCATTTACTTTTCCATTTAATTCCAATACTAGTAAATGCAATACATTTTCATGCCCTGCAAGATGTTGAATTGAGGACAGCTTTTGATAATGTCAATTTAATGTCCAGTCCATGGTACAATTAAAAAACAATTCTCCCTATAATGTTTTCAGGTCAAACTAACATTGGAAATAATCACTAGGGCAGGAGTAATGGTAGTCATCCCTGTTACTACCGACATCTCCATGCGCAATTGACTGCAGTTTGGGGATCTCTGTGTGAACTTGTAAATGCAAAATTGTAGCCAGCTATTTGGAGTAATTTTGGTGTTCTGGATTCAGGATGGGAATGGCAAGTTGAAGTACTTAATGCAAGGAAATCTAATCAACAGCTTGTGTGAAGTTTGAGTTGCCAGAGGGATAGGGTTTACTTTGGCTCCAATTTGATCAAGAGCTTCATATGAAGAACTTTAATGAATACCTTCTAGAGTTCCATACTATCTACTCCTATTGGTATCTCTATCTTCTCAGTTGTCCTCTCTGGAATTAAACTGAGTTATTAGACATGATGTATATTCACAAATCCAAATTAATACTCATTCAAATTTCACCAAATGGTCACCACATTCTCATTTGTAGATTCCTACAACTTCCCGGCATCAGGTGGTTCAGTGAGGTCCATTTATTTCCTCTCTTGCCTTTCTTCAATATTGGAGTTACATTTGTGATGTTCCAATCATTGAGGGGCAATGGCAGAATTTAGGGACCATTGAAATATCTTTACTTTAGGAAACCAACATAATTTTAGTCATATCATCTTTTGAATCTGTCAGTTTCTAATTCCATTCTTAAGCACAATCTTTTTTCCGTGCTTATGGTAAGATCAGTGACTTACTGTCCTTAATTCATTATTAATTTCCACAGGAAGTCAGCTATAATAACCTTCTCCTTCAGTCTTTAGATTGACATAAAGTAATTATTCAGTAGACCTGACATTTCATTATTTTCTTTTAAGATATTGGCAGTACTTTTTTTTAAAATAACAATCTTGTTGTTAACTACCCTTTTTGCAATAAATCAAAAATGTTTTGAGTTAATCTCAACATCCTTTTCAGATTTTTTAATTATTATCTTTTTGTTCTTGTTCAATGAGTCATTGTTGCATATCCACACTATAGTTTGCAGTTTCTTTGTTCCTGTAGTTTTGTATTTTTAAGTTAACCATGATCTTTTTTCTTAGAGCAGTACACTGGTCCTGAATATTCTCTTTTAAGCACCACCCCACCCCTGACTATTAATCTGCACATTAACCAATAACTTTTTTTAACCAGTTATGACAATCTATGGTTTATTCCATTAAGCTATGTCTTTGCACAATCTCACAACTGCATACTTCAGATCAATAGCCCCATATTTTGTGTGCTACTGATGCCATCTTTTTTCCAACATTGTATTTACCCTATTGCTGTGGAAATCATACTAGTGAGTGCATTGGTGCATGTATTGCTACATCCAGTGAGAAGTTGCGGGGGGGGGGGGCTAACAGTGGCATCAACTCATTTACACTTGTTTGTAACTAGTACATGTACGGTGAATTTAGGACTTGAGCTAATTTCCTCTCTTAATTGGATATAGCTGAACATGCGTCCTGCTGTAGAAACAGCCTCCCTGTTTAAAAGTTTTGTCGACAGCTTGCAGGTTAGTTACTGATTGATTTCTGTTCAATTTGCCAAGCCTCGACAAGTCTTTTGGTAGATGCAGTGGTTTAACAAAGAATACTTCTGATGCAGGGTGGCACAGCAGGGTGTTGGTTAGAATAAAGTTATTACCATGCCAGTGACCTGGGTTCAATTCTGAGTTTGTTTGCTCTTCCCGTGACCACAAGGGTTTCCTCTGGGTTCTCCAGTTCCTTCCCACATTCCAAAGGTATATGGGTAAACAGTTTATCTGGTCATATCGATGTAATTAGGTGGCACGTGCTCATAGGATTGGAATGGCCTATTATCATGCTGTATCTCTAGATAAAAAATACAGTTAAAAATAAATAAGACTTTGCAGACACAAGAGATTCTACAGCTGCTAGAAATCTCAAGCAACAAGCCCAAAATGCTTGAGGAACTCAACAAGTCAGGCAGCGTCTATGGAGGGGAATAAACAGCGATATTAAAGACTGAAACCCTCCATCAGCACTGGAAAGGAATGGGGAAGATAAGTAGGAGGGGGGGAAGGAGTACAAGCTGGCAGGTGATAGGTGAAACCAGGTGAGGGGGAGGTTGCTGAAGTAAGATTCAAAGATTCAAAAACTTTATTGTCATTCTAACCATACATCAGCTCTGCAGGGCAGAATGAGACAGCGTTTCCCAGGGGCAAGTACAACCATAACATAACAAACGCAACACTAAATAATAAACACAACAATAAATAGTAAAACACAGCAGCCACATGTCGGTTAAAATCAAGTTATAAGTGTCCAGTGCAAGTTAAAAGTGTCCAAAGCAGAGTCAGGTAGAGCCAGGTAGAGCTGGCAGGAGATAGGAGAAAGTGATAAGGGGCTGAAGAAAGAATCTAATAGCAGAGAACAGTTGACAGTGGAAGAAGGGAAAGGAGAAAGGGCACCAGAGGGAGGTGATGGCCAGGTGAAGGGAGGCATTTGAGGAGAAGAGAAAGGGTGAGAGGGAACTGGCATGGGAAATGGAATAAAAGACAAGGGGGAGGGATGGAGAATTTACCGGAAGATCGTGCCACCAGCTTGGAGTCTACCCAGGCAGAACATGAGGTGTTGTTCTTCCAAGCTGATTGTGGCCTCATAATGATGGTAGACGAGGCCATGGACAGACATGTTGGAATAGGAATGGGAAGTCAAATTGAAATAGTTGGCCACCAGAAGATCTTGCCTTTTGCAGCTGACAGAGCAAAGATGCTCAACAAAGTGGTCGCCCAATCTGTGTCCAGCATAATTGATGTAGAGGAGGCCACACAGGGAGCATCAGATACAACATATGATTCTAACAGACTCATGGGTGAAGTGTCACCTCACCCAGAAGGACTATTTGGGGCCCAGAACAGTGGTGAGAGAGGAGGGGTAGGGGCTGGTATAGCACTTAGAGCATAAAACATAGGAGAAGAATTAGGCCATTTGGCCCATTGAATCTGCTCTGCTATTCCACCATGGCTGATTTATTATCCCCCCTCAACTCCATTCTCCTGTCTTCTCCCCGTAACTTCTGAAGCCCTGACTAATCAAGAAATGATCAAACTTTGCTTTAAATATATCCAGTGAATCTGTGGCAAAGCCTTCCACAGATTCGCCATCTTCTGGCTAAAGAAATTACTCTTTGCCTTTGTTCTAAATTGACCTCCCTCTATTCTGACCAATGCCTTATCAAGCCTTAGCATTACATCTTTGCTTTTATATTCCGGTCCTCTCGAAATTAATGTTAACTTTGCATTTGCGTTTCTTACCACCAACTCAACCTGCAAGTTAACCTTTAGGCAATCCTGCATGAGAATTCCCAAGTCCCTTTGCACTCTGATTTTTCAATTTTCTCCCCATTTTAGGAACTAGTCTACTCTTTTATTCTTTCTAACAAAGTACATGAACATACATTTCACTATAATATATTCCATCTGCCCTTCTTGGCCCATTCTCCCAATCCTTCTCAGTCCTTGTCATGCTTTCAGGGTGAAGTATTAGGAGGGAGACCACTGGGGTAGGTAGGAGGGAGATCACGAGCAGACAAGGGACTCTCTCTGTACCAGCACGGTAATGGTAGCTGATGTTAGCCATTCATCAGATACAGCATCATCACTGGGCTCACATTTTAATGGGACCACTATTCCACACTGATAAGGATGGATTCCAATTGATATGCAAAGCTCATTACAAATCTGGTGCCAGAGCACTGCATGCTGCTTCATTTTCCATTATAGCTTCGTGATAGTCTAGCCAAAAATATACCAGCCATTTTATTGTAGATGCAGATCAACTTATTCCAGCCCATCACTGTGTTGATTGTGAGGAGAGACCTAGGCACGTATGCTTAGGACAAGTGCTGGAGTATCAGAAACTAGAATTGAGGCTGATCCAAGACTGAAACGAAGACAGGGTTCTGAACTAGACGCTCGATGATAATCCAAAGTTGAGCTGACAATTGAGCACTGAACCCTAGTTCTGTTGCTCTTTAAATATTAAAATCTTGGCGCCAAAACATGGCCGCCAATTTGCGGGACGGGATTGAATCTTTAAAGGGGCCGTGCCAGCTATCCATATTCTGGAACGTTAGGGTGTATAAACCCTGGAGACTGATGAGTTCGGGTGCCAGTCATAACAATGATCCTATCGCGTGACCCATCAAGGAGACATTTCCACTTCCCACTGAGCTTACCATGGTTAAGGCCCACTCATTTCACATGTCTAATTGCCTGCTATTAACACTTTGAAACCATCTTCCAAATTGAAAGGAGTGGCAGTTTCTGGCAGGTGATTGTCAGAGTGGAGATGGTGTTCCTATTCCATCACTAGCTTCTTGTTCTTACATTCATTGCTTTCAAACCCCAACATAGCATGGGTGACATTCTTGAGAATCTGTAAAGGAAAGGGAAAAAGATCACAGAGAGAGGAGAGGTACAAATACATAACTGCATGCTTACATAAATCAGCAGATATTATACGGTGTGCAAGCAAAGCGTGAGATGAAGAGGAGAATTAGGAGGATACTGTCGCTGTTTCAGACTCCTCATGAAGCAAAAGCTTCTCCATTGATAGTGTGCATCCTCTCTTCCATAGTCAAAAGGATTTACAGTCAGACTGATTGCTGAACAATGAGCTCCTGTTGCCTCCGGTATTGTGCCACTTTCTCCTGCAAGAGATATGCAACGTTGGCTTCTATAGTGACAAGTTTCAATGGCTGGCACTGTTACAGCTGTGAGTTGTAGGTATGAGTTCGCACCCATGGAAACCACTCTGGGCCAAAAAGTTCTATCAGTATTAGGTATGAGCCCTGGTTGATTATTGGTAGTTGAGTGGAGGGTTGGAGTATGTTGTGCACTACTGTAGGAGGAGTGAAATGTCTAAGACTGGAATTGCAGTTAGTGGGATTATTGCATTTGAAATATACTCTCTGATGTACTCCTTGTTAACGTTTATCACTGGGTATGTAATGAAGATGGGGAATTGAACAGTGACATAGGCTAGCAATGTAGTTAGTCAGATACGATATTTGAAGTTGTGATCACTGACATTGAACACATGAGAGGTTATTGAACTTGAAGAAGCAGAATATTCACAAACTTGGGGGAGTAGTTTCTCGGCACTCCTTACTAAAACTATTTGCTCCATTATAATAGCAGAATATGCCATATGTATGAATGCTGATACTGCTATCTTAGGCTCAGTGGGTTCATGCTGTCTTAAGAAACCAGGTGTTTACTTCTTGAAACATTATTGTGCTGCGTTTGCAGCTCAAGTTGAAGACCATCTCCTGCAATGGAAGTTGTGTTTACTTAATGCTCCATTTCTAGATGAGTTTGTGACAATGATACTCAGAGTTCAGGAGAAGCAAACTGGCAACGAACATTGGATATGGAAAACTCAGGCTGCAAAATGAAAGTTCACAGATTTGCAAAAACATGGTGAAAGAGAAGGTAATTGGTGAAACTAAAGTTAGATTAGGGCGCATGAAAAAGGAGCTCATGGTGTAATAGCAGAAACATCAAAAATAGATACATTTAGTGGGATATATTTGCTATTTACAAAGTATGAGAGATGTTACAGAATACAATATGTGGAATAAGAAGATATCGTTGCATAGTTAGAGATTGGCAGGTATGACGTTGTGGGCATCATTGAGTTGTGGCTGAAAGAAAATCATAGTTGGGATCTTAACATCCAAAGTTGCACATTTCATCAGAATGACAGGCAGGTAAGCGAGGAGGTGAGGTGGTTCAATGACCCAAGTCATTGGGTATATTTAAAGAGGAGGTTGATAGGTTCTTGATTAGTCAGGGTGTTAAACGTTATGGGAAGAAAGCAGGAGAATGGGAGTGAGAGCGATAATAAATCATCATGATGGAGTGGCAGAGCAGACTCAATGGGCCAAATGGCCTAATTCTGCTCTTATTTCTCATGGTCATAAGGTGTTTAGATATGTTCTTCAAGTACATTAACATTCCACAGTGTTAAAGAACAAAATACATTGATCCATGTGAGGAAGAGTGCTATTTTTTTTTGCTGTACATTGGCTCTGAAACTAGAAAATCTGAGTGCAAAAAATATTCCACCTGTTGAAATCTAAAAAGACTTTCAACATAACATGACCTTAAGTTTTTCAGAGTTTTTGCAATACTCAGAGCCTGATACTGGACGAGGCTCTGGAGAATGCATTATCAGTCTGACGGATTTACACAGGGTAGTTTCAGCATATTCTTGGACAAATTTGAGAAACGGATTATTGCATGCTTTAAGTGAAATCAGGCCAGTTCTTTAAAACGTGTGTCTTTATTTTTGAGAAGACAATGAGAACTGAGGTTTCTATGGAAACAGCACTGAGAAGCATGAAGGGGTTCTACTCATATCCATAAATGAGTTTATTGAGCAAAGTTAAAGTGGGAATAATGACTTCATCAACCTTGTCTTCTCCATCAGAACCAGACCGTGCATGTGGCCTTGGTGGGAAGCACCATGAAAGGAATCAGAGAGGGGGTAAATTCACAAAGGCTAATCTTCTTTAGCTAAAAGGAATTTGTGGAATTTGTTGCCACATGCAGCTGTGGAGGCCGGATCGTTGCGCATATTTAAGGCAGACATTGGACATGGCATCAAAGGTCATGGGGAGAAGGCCGGGAACTGGGGTTGAGGAGGAGAGAGAAAAAGGATCATGATTCATGATTGAATGGCCGAGCATACCCGATGGGCTGATGGCCTAATTTTGCTCCTGTGTCTTATGGCCTTATGATTTTGAAAGACAGGCAGTATTTTCCTGATGTTAGAGAAACCACAGAGCTTGTCTCCACCCAGTCAAAGCAGCCCACTGTTATATTTTTATGACATTGGACACCTGGCACCAGCTTGCAGGAACAGAACATAACTGTCCACAATGTGTTCAGTGTACACCCATTGAGGTGCTCTGAATACCGATGTTTAATGCCAATACCAGGGAATGCATGTTCGGTGGTTTCTATGCCACAGATGCTGATATGTCTAAGAAAGCAGCAAGTCACTAATTACTCTTAAAATGAATGGTCACGACAGTGCAATGAGTATGGAATATAGGCAGAAAGTGCAAATAAGGATGGGGAGACAGAGTTAAATTTTCTGGTGGTTTATCTGCCATTAATATTTAATGTTTATTTCATATTTCCAGTATCTGCATTTTATTTCTGCTTTTTCAGAGTAATGAACAAGGCTAATGCAGCAGAATATGCTGTAAATGGACAAGAGATCTAAGGTTCTACTTTGGATAGGTCCTTTAGGTATTCATTACTATATTAAGTTTGTCTATTTTATCAGGAAAATTCCTGCCAAAACATTTCCTTTAAAGAATACAATAGCCTGATCTGTTACCATGGAAACCGAGTAGCAAAATGATTTTTTTTTCCCCAGCCATAAAAATGATTTAAATTATCTATTATCTGGGTGTAGCCATTGGAAACAGAATCTTAATTGCAACTACTTACGAGCAGTTGGCTGTGAGAATGTATATTAATGTCTTAGACAAACTATGTGACAATATACCAAAATTAAATAACAATCTTCGGAACGGGGCAACTACAGTATCATTTTCACCAAATAAGTTTACTTCTGTTGATTTTTCACTTGTTATTTAAAAGGGATGGAGTGTAAATTGTTTAAAATGATAGTGATAGTTTTAATTGATCACTTCCAGATTGGGTGAGGAGGTTAATAGTGGCTTGATCACACAATGTAGCAGATAATTACGGTGACCCAAGTTACTGTAGGTATTAAATGAAGTTGAAGATTACTAATCCTGCACCAAAACTGGTCAGGGTTATAGGCTGGATTTCCAAGTTAACATTCATGATGTTTATGCTTTGCTGATAGTCAGAAATACATTTATTAACTCCTGCAGAGAAAGAAGTGTCCTCCATCCTGTAGGAAATAGAGCAATAGCGCCCTGACGACTCGGGGATTACTTACTCTTCCTCTCTCACGGTCACAATGGTGCCCACAGGTCTCCTTTAGGCCTGTTGCCAACCTGCGTTGAGCAGCTTTTAATGTACAGATTGGATCCCACAATGAGTATAGAATCAAATTATGTTGTTCAAACCAGCCAGCAGACCTGAAGAAGGGGACCGTGTGTGAGCTGTAATTACTTTTGTGAAGCCCTCATGCAGGTATCAGCCTCAGCTGCTGCCGACCCGGTCTGGGTTGGGTAAGCGTGTGGTACATCCACTTCCTGTGTCTCAAAACTACGATAAGTTGCTAGAATTTATGCCGCAGGGCTGAAACAACATTGCAGTGTTGTAAGGATGTTCAAGCTTACCTCACAGATAACATAATATAATGTAGAAATTCTTGTTATCTCTTAGCTCAGCCTCCTGCTGTGACATGTTCTATCTGTCAAACTCAACACTGACACCACTTTTATGTGCCACACAGAATTATGTAAAATACATTGTTTTAACAATACAAGGGAGTAGAGAGAGTGATCAATTGTATCATTTCCATTAGTGCAAACAGTAGTACAACACTTAAAATAATTGTGAGAATTTAGGTATGAATTCCCTGTATGTATGGCAAAGTGTCATATTGAACAGAACAATAAATCCATTATTTAAGCTTCTAAACCAGTTTTTGCATTGCTTAAATGCTTGGTGGGAGGCACAGACAAAGATAGAATATGCTGGAACAATTCAGCAAGTCAGGCAGCATCAATTGAGGGAAAGAAACAGTTGACATTTTGGGCTAAGATCTGTCATTCGAACTGATGAAGTCCTGATGGAAGGTCTGAGTCCGAAATGTTGATGGTTTATTGCCCTCCGTTGACGCTGCCTGACTTGCTGAGTTTATTTATTTATTCGGAGATACCATGCAGAACAGGCACTTTCAGCCCAACAACCCACCGGTTTAACACTAGCCTAATCAAAGGACAGGTTACAATGAACTACGAACTGGTAAATCTTTGAACTGTGGGGGGAAACTGGCGCTCTGGGAGAAAACCCACACAGTTCACGGGAAGAATGTACAGACCCCTTACAGACAGGCACCGGAATTGAACTCTGAGCTCCAGAACACCGCGAGCTGTAACAGCATGCAGCCATAGCGCCTCTTCCACCATTTTGTGTGTGTTGCTCAAGATTTCCAGCATCTCTTGTGTTCAGTGCTTCCAACAGAAGTTTGGTTGCTAAGCTTGATGGGAATTGTTGATTGCTGAAATACAATGCTGCTGTGATGAATTCAGGATATCGGTACCTTTTGAACTAATCTTTTGCCTCAAGTTAAATCAGCAGAGATAAGGATTCCCTTTGTGCAAAGCCTGAGCAGCCGCCTGTTGGGGTGTGCTAGCAGAATAATATTTCTCCTTGGCCCAGAGGGTTATGCACCCTCGGTTTGTCTTAAAGAACTACACGGTTTTGGATTTCTCAGCTAGCTGTATTGCTCTGCACGTGCTATATCCCCCAGAGCACAGTTAGGGTGAAAATTAATTTAAACACCTAAATTAGCTGCAAACTTGTTTTGGGCCATTGCCTGAGTCATCTAATCTGAGGAAATATGGCAGCACTTTCTGAGGTGCTTCTAATAGCATGTTACTCAAAGTTAAAACATTTATTAAAAATAATTGCTCTGACTTACATAACATTTCATGCATTGGTGATACATAACATTTGGAAGAATAATTATTCCAAAGTAAAAAAACATAAGTTTTCATGAGGCCACAAAGATAATATATACCTTATGATCAACTTGGCAATGCTCTTGCTCTGAAATTAGGACTTTAAGTCAGGTTTCAAGGCTACAATACACCGTATTGCCTGGGGTGAAGGTAATCTCCATGCTTCCCTATATAGAGGTCCACCCCTTCACTGGATTTCTGATTACCTGGTACAAAGCTGCTTTATACTCTACTCACTGCCCATTACGCTGATGTCGTTTAGGGCAGCAATGATGGTCATCCATCTCTGTCTTTGGCTACTTTCTCTATTGATCCCTAGGTGTGGTTCAGGGCCCTCATTTCTCCCACTAAGCTATGGCACCAAGTTGTCTTTAGTCTCCCACCTTTTCTCCACCCTTCAGGGGTCCAATGAAGTGCTGTTTTGAAGATAGAGTTGGCCTCTCTTCTCGTCACGTGCACAATCCATTTCCAACATTTCCCTACGATGATGTCCTCTTGGTGCAGAGCATGGCTGCAGATCTTTCTTGGCCAGTAAATATGGAGGGTCTTCCGGAGGCTCGTGGTGTGGAATGACGATAGCTTGGCAAGATCACTCTGTCAAGTGCCAGTATTCTGACCCGTACAAGAGTGTGGACAGAGCACAGCTCTGGTACAGCTTCACCTTTTTTATAGTTACAACTTTAAGGTGTACTTCCCTGTCATGGCTAGCAAAATGAGGAAATCACCTTCCTCTCTTTCTGCTGGACTACTCCAGTGACAGATACCCATGATGCTCACTGGTGCTGGGTGTTTGAATGCCTTCAAATTCTTCGTGACTCCTGTGTACCCCCTGTGGATTCTGCTCTCTCAGCTTGATAGATCGACTGAACCTGACTTCCAACAACAGAAGAAACTAAATGAAAAAGAAAAATGTGCGAGATTAACTTGATACCAATTGGTTCGACATTGGTTGCTGACTATTAGGGATACAGATCAAAACAGCCAGGCCGCTGAGGTGAATGAAGAGTTACAAGTAATAGTTTACCAGGATCAGATATGTTTCCAGCTTCACCTTCCTCAATGTCCTTGCCTTTTTCTGGCCACTAACCTCTAGGGTTTCATCCTTCATTGATTGACAACAGCAATGTCAATTACTTATCCCTCTCAGCCTTTATTCTTTATGTGGTGCTTTGTCCTGTGGAAGGATCAAGGGTGACTGGCTATTGAAATCACAGGTGAAGCCAGGAGAGTTGTGCATGCACTGCATTTGCTGAGAGCTGATGCATAAAGCACAGTGGAATCACAATAGGGAAGTGGTGAATGGAAAGTCAAACGCCCGGAATGAGAAATAAGAAAAAAGGTCTCAAGAGGAGCTGTTCAGCTGGGCTCTGTGAGGAGAAAATTCTGTTAGGAGTGCAATGTGAAATGAGCAAAGGACGAAGAGAATATGTTTGGAATCAGAAAGTGGTAGTGCAATGAACCATTGTGGCTCTGTGATGAAGGATATAATGGAAAGGGGTAAATTGTGTGGGTGCTTGGTGGTGTGAGTTAAGGAGCTGCACAACATCTTCAATTTGTTCAGTGCACTGGCAAAGTATTTCACCAACTGTAAATGTGATTTTAAACATATGAATCTCTGAGTTCATTAAGTTGTATATTATTGTCTTTCCTGGTAAAATAGCCTCAAGGGCAGGCACTGTGAAAGCCTTGATCAGGTGCTTACCACCTAAACTTGGAGGCAGGTGCCACCTTCTTCATGGGAGTGGTGAGGAAGTGATAATAAAGACATGAGTGTTTGTAAGAGTGAAGATTGGGAGTAGGCAGAGAGATTTGGGAAACTTTGTCCTGACTTGTTTAAGATGGCGCTGGTGACCACCAAAACAGCGAAGGCAGCTAAGTACTTTGCTAACCACACTTCTTTCTGGCAAGCGATCATTGCATGTAATAGTCTGCAACTTCCCCTTGGACTTGGAAGCAATTCGATGTGGCAGAACCGAGGCGAGGAAAGATATGAGGGACTGTTGCTGAGAGTTAGAGTGTGAAAGATCAGGCACAGGCTGAATCGAAGCCATGGGGTCCAGGCCCCAGAGCGTGCCGATGCTACTGAACATGATGGACATTTACAGGTTGAATCGAAGTGGCAAAGTCTGATATTTCCAAACAATAGAACCTGTTGTTCAGACAGAGATTTAAGTGCCGGGCCATATTGATAAAGTCAAGGTGTTGAGATCCGAGGTATGGGCCCGTTTTCGGATTGCTGCTTGAAGCAGCAGAACCCACGTTTCGGACGTAGAGTTAAGCTCCGGGCCAGATTAAAAAGATTAGAGTGTAGGTGCTCAAGGCGAGGTATGAGCTGGTTCAGATCACTGCTTCACGACGTCTTCTTGGCTCTGTGCTGAACTATGGGGCTCTTTTGTGCACTTCATTTCAGAAACACCTGCAGTGACTGTTTGTATGATTTTATTTTCATTGTACATTGGGTGTTCGACAGTCTTTTTGATGGTCTATTTTGTTCTTTTTTTATGGGCATGATGTGGTTTTTATTCTCTGCGCATTGAAGGTTAGACATTTTTCTCATTTTACATCTATGGGTTCTTTTATTGGGTGACCTTGTTTCGTGGCTGCCTGTTAAGAGACAAATTTCAAGGTTGAATAATGTATACAGACTTTGATAATAAATGCATTTTGAACGTTGAACATTTGATTTCATTCAGCTAAGTTTAAGTACAAGAGATATTTGAAAAAGGAATAGGTGCTTACTTAGAAATCAAATGTTTCCAATAGAAAATTGCGCCAGTGTGGAGATTTGATGGAAGTTCCTATTTTGCTCTATGGAAACTACCATTTTTAAAAGAATCCTTTGGTGTGAAGTCTGGCTATAGCCGAATTTGATTTCCATTTACATAAGCAGGCACTCAGCAGGGTGGGAACGGAGCAGAGACAAGGTTTTGTGTCACGGATCCTTCATAAGAACTGAAAATGTGAAAAAGCCAAACTTGTTTTAAGTAGCTGAAAGAGAGAGAGAGACAATGAAAAGAGCAGACTAAAGCTGTAAAGGTAATCTTTACTTTAAAATCAGTAGTTAGAGACAGGTATTTGAGACAAGAATGAAATAAAAGAATGAGAGACAGGAAAAAAACAAAGGAATAACTTGAAACTGAGATGTCCAGAAGAAAAGAAATGGGATATCTGTTGAATTCAACAATGAGTCCCATAGGCTGCAACGAGCCCAGGTGGAAGATGATGGGAAGATGATGATGAAGAAGATGATGGAAGATCATAAAGACTCAATGGGCCGAATGGCCTACTTCTGCTCCTTTGTTTTGTGATCTTGTGATGATGATCAACTATGTAATGGAAAAAAAATCTTGATTCATTGGGGTGTCTTTCTACAGTGCACAACGACATAAGGAAACTAGAACTATTTACTGTGGCCTGTTGAGATCACACCAAGAATTTAAATAATTGCAGTGAAACGTTCTGCTGCACTTCATTCAGTTGTGTTTCTGTATTTTTCCTCTTTGTCATTCCTCTCCATTTTCCCATCTCATCCTCAGCCTGGCACAGGTTTCAGCCAAACTGAGATAATACCTTTCATATGCCACTAAAATGATTCCATCTGTTTGTTCACAGTGAAATAAGAAAATAAACAAACTACAGTGGATTCCAGTTAATTGGGACACATCGAGACTGAAACATTTTGGGCTAATTAAGCAGCTACCCCAATTAGTCATAGTTTTGTGGGAATAGTTTAAAAGGTATAAAATAAGACAAACTACTGTTTAAGTGATAACAAATAATGTGTTTAAATGAAATACAGAACAAATTAGAACACTACCAATACAGCATTAGATAGATAGATAGATAGATAGATAGATAGATAGATAGATAGATACTTTATTCATCCCCATGGGGAAATTCAACTTTTTTTTTCCTATGTCCCATACACTTGTTGTAGCAAAACTAATTACATACTTAATGAGAAATACTTAACTCAGTAAAAAATATGATATGCATCTAAATCACTATCTCAAAAAGCATTACTAATAGCTTTTAAAAAGTTCTTAAGTCCTGGCGGTTGAATTGTAAAGCCTAATGGCATTGGGGAGTATTGACCTCTTCATCCTGTCTGAGGAGCATTGCATCGATAGTAACCTGTCGCTGAAACTGCTTCTCTGTCTCTGGATGGTGCTATGTAGAGGATGTTCAGAGTTTTCCATAATTGACCGTAGCCTACTCAGCGCCCTTCGCTCAGCTACCGATGTTAAACTCTCCAGTACTTTGCCCACGACAGAGCCCGCCTTCCTTACCAGCTTATTAAGACGTGAGGCGTCCCTCTTCTTAATGCTTCCTCCCCAACACGCCACCACAAAGAAGAGGGCGCTCTCCACAACTGACCTATAGAACATCTTCAGCATCTCACTACAGACATTGAATGATGCCAACCTTCTAAGGAAGTACAGTCGACTCTGTGCCTTCCTGCACAAGGCATCTGTGTTGGCAGTCCAGTTTAGCTTCTCGTCTAACTGTACTCCCAGATACTTGTAGGTCTTAACCTGCTCCACACCTTCTCCATTAATGATCACTGGCTCCATATGAGGCCTAGATCTCCTAAAGTCCACCACCATCTCCTTGGTCTTGGTGATATTGAGACGCAGGTAGTTTGAGTTGCACCATATCACAAAGTCCTGTATCAGTTTCCTATACTCCTCCTCCTGTCCATTCCTGACACACCCCACTATGGCCGTGTCATCAGCGAACTTCTGCACATGGCAGGACTCCGAGTTATATTGTTACATTATAACACTGTAGTAGTTCTTAATAGTTACCGATGGAGGAATTCATCCAGACGATGCAACTGTTTTGTAAATTAATAAAATTATCACAGACATTTAGTGCAGATAATAGTCTGCCTTTATACAATTTTTGATGACTGCATCCTCCAAATAAATTGTCACTTTCATTGTAGCATTCAAGGTGATTATTTTCAAATTCTCTGCAGTTCCTAACTTGTTGGAGTAGCGAAATCACACAAAATACTGGCAGAACTCAGCAGGCCATGCAGCATCTATGGAAAAGAGTATAGTCAACATTTCGGGCCAAGATCCTTCATCAGGACTAGAGAGAAAAAAAAGATGAGGAGTTAGAAAGTAGGGGAAGGGGAGGAAGAAGCACAAGATGATAAGGTGAAACAGGGAGCCGGGGATGGGGGAGGTGGGGGAAGGGTAAAACATAATAGAAACATAGAAAACCTGCAGCACAATACAGGCCCTTCGGCCCACAAAGTTGTGCTGAACATGTCCCTATCTTAGAAATTATTAGCCTTACCTATAGCCCTCTATTTTACTATGCTTCATGTACCTATCTAAAAGTGTCTTAAAAGACCCTATCGTATCCACCTCCACCACTGTTGCCGGCAGCCCATTCCATGCACTCACCACTCTCTGAGTAAAACACTTACCCCTGACATCTCCTCTGTACCTACTCCCCAGCACCTTAAACCTGTGTCCTCTTGTGGCAACCATTTCAGCCCTGGGAAAAAGCCTCTGACTATGCACACGATCAATGCCTCTCATCATCTAATACACCTCTATCAGGTTACCTCTCATCCTCCTTCGCTCCACGGAAAAAAGGCCGAGTTCAATTAACCTATTCCCATAAGGCATGCTCCCCAGTCCAGGCAACATCCTTGTAAATCTTCTCTGCACCCTTTCTATAGCTTCCACATCCTTCCTGTAGTGAGGCGACCAGAACTGAGCACAGTACTCCAAGTGGGGTCTGACCAGGGTCCTATATAGCTGCAACATTACCTCTCGGCTCCTAAATTTAATTCCATGATTGATGAAGGCTAATATGCCGTATGCCTTCTTAACCACAGAGTCAACCTGTGCAGCTGCTTTCAGCGTCCTATGTAAAGTACAGAGCTGGGAAGTTGATTGGTGAAAGAGGTACAGGGCTGGAGCAGAGGGAATCTGATAGGAGAGGACAGAAGGAAGAAAGAAAAGACAGAGGAGCACCAGGAGGAGGTGATAAGGTGTGAAAGGGAAATGAGAATGGGGAATAGTCAGAAACCACATACAGTACTGCATTTTGATGAGAGGCTATCAGTATGAAGTGTCAAATTTGTTTCTCTCTGCACAGGTGCTGCCTGACCTGAGCATCTCTGTAATTTTCCGTGTTTTTTTATTTCTGATTTCCAACGTATGTATTTTTTTTTAACAATCACCATATATACCAGATTATAGAATTTTATACTGAGAATCAACAAATCAATATGCTCAAAAATAAATTAGATATTCCTTCCACCTTCTTATTCAGGCTTCTTCCCTCTTCCTCTCCTGTCCTGTTGAAGGGCCTTAGCCTGAAATGTTGACTGTTTATTTCCCACAATCGATGCAACCCCCTGCATTTTGTGTGTCACGCTGGATTTCCAGCATTTCCAGAATCTTTTGTGTTTAGATGCACTCATCTTTATTTCTGCAATAAGGTCAATGGTGTAGAAAGGTTTGGTGGGTAGAAGGGAATATTTTTCTTTATGTTCCTGCTTTCAGAAGAACCAAGCAACAGTAACCAGAGACGGGCTCACCTTGAGAATTAAGCTGTGCGCTTGGCCCAACCCTACATGTGAGCACGGGAAGTAGAAACAGCCAAGGAGTTCAGCAATGGTAGGTGTACCTAGTACTTCCTAAGCGTACTTAAGAAAATGTTACTTTGCTGCTGTCTTTCACAAAATAGACAGCTGAATGGCTGGGAGGTGGACTTTGCCTGTTGACCTGCATTCAGTTTGCACCCAAAGATAGCAGCATGGCTCACCATGGCTGCCGTTTGCTAAAGGGCAAGATATAGTTCCCCTGTTTGGGGGAGTTGCTAAATGACGCAATCTGTCTTATTCTCGCTTTATGAATGAGCATACCTGGTTGGGAGTCCACCAGTCAGGGGTCTGAAGTTTGTCATTTTTCCTCACACTTTTAGTTTATTGCTAGCAACCAGTTTTAAACTTTTACCACACACTTTTCATGTCCACTCTGAAACTCAAATCTTGAAATAATATTTAACCTAGCTTTAGGTGGGCACATGCCTTCAAATTGAGCAGTTAGTCAGATTTTCAGCATCTTCATTTCTAGTGGTTAGCAAAATACCAAAGTTATGATGGGTGCCAATGCAAATTGCTCAAATGATCCACAGAACTGCCTACCACAACTCAGTAAGCTATAAACAGACCTGTTTTCTCTAAGTTACTCATAAGCACAGTGAATCACATCTGTGGAAAATTTCCTTCTATTCCAGGATATACCCATGACTGTTTAAGCAATTTCTTTACCAAGTCAATATTTTTCTTTCATTTCAATAATTTTATGAGGAGTTTGATGAGTAGCATCTGAGAAACTCATATAAAACATAATCACACCTCCAAGGGCAGCGGAGTTTTGTACCATCTTAAACTTGCGAGGGAGGGAGATCATTAGGAAAATGCTGAAATAGTTTAATCTGGAGTTAGCAATAGTATGAATAAGGATTTCAGCAGCACAGCCGAGACAGCTGGAGTTGGATAAACTGCACCTGTACACATTTCCCTCTCTGTTCCTTTACATTCTCCTTCAAAAATTTAAACTGGTCCTTTCGGTCCTCATAAGCCCATGTGGCCTCCATTTAAATAACTCAAAATTTGCTTAATGTTGAATCACACTGTTCTTAATTATAGAGTCCAATGTTAGACTAATAACTATCATTTCCTATTGACTCTCTGACTTCTTCTCATCAGAATGCAACGTACTGTCCTTTCTTTCCCAGTTACTAAAATATAATTTCAGTTATGACGAGAGAATAGATAGGCCGAGTTTATCTTCCTTGAAGCATAGAATGCCGACGAGCAGAGAATGGTAGAGGATGAAGAGACCCACAGTTGGTGGGTATATAATTTGATTCAGATATGTAAAAGGCAAGAAATTTCGAGGGAATTTGAAGAAGTATATTTTTCACTCAGAGGGTATTTGGTATCTGGAACACCCTGCCTGATAGGGCATTAAATTAATAAATTCCATAATTCATGCTAATATACCTGATACATCCAGGTGTTCAGTGAGCACACGATGATTCGATTATTTGTACGGAGCACCAAACTGGAGCAGAACTCTGCAGGTTGCGGCCATTGAGAAGCAGCCTCGGAACTAGAAGCAAATTGAATTAGTTGGTTCCTTGCCATGGGACCTTTTCAAGCATCTGCAGAAGATCCCCATTATGTCTGCAGATATGCTGCTCACTGCTCTTTCAGAAGTAGTCAGGAACAATCTTAGTGAAGAAATGATTTTGTCTACTTTGATTCCAATAAGATGTGTAGTTTGGGACACTGGGATTTGCCCAGGTTGTTGTGCACTTTATAATGGTGAAACTACATTTCTAAGCACAAACAAGAGAAAATCTGCAGATGCTGGAAAGCCAATTAACACACACAAAATGCTGGAGGAATTCGGCAGGCCAGGGGCATCTATGGTAAAGAGTACAGTTGACATTTTGGGCCAAGACATTTCATCAGGACTGGAGAAAAAAAAGGATGAGGAGTCAGAGCTAGAAGGTGACTCTTGCACTCTGAGCAGGTCCACGTGGCCAGATATTCTTAGAGACTTGCTCTGCCCATTGGGCTTTACTTCTGGCCTATGCTCCCTTTTCCATCCTTCTCACATCAGTATGTTCATCAACTACAGCAGCTGAGTGAAGGTACAACGAAGCCACGCGGACAGGAAGAATGGCAAAAGGAAATGACATTGGCTTCCTCAAGGTAAGATTTTGTTGCCTGGATCAGTCCAGGAGAACACACCAGAGTGATGTGGTGTATGCTGCCTGCTGCAACCGAAGAACATAACCAATGATAGAGGAAGTATATGGACAGACATGAGAAACAGCATATAGAAGAGCAGCAATAAAAAAGAACAGGAGGAATAGAGAGTCTGCAGTGATGTTCCTCTCAGCCTCTGGAGTCTCATTTCTAAACTGTGCAGAGGAGACATGATCAGCTATGCAGCACTGGCAGCAGCCGCTACACCTGTGTTACTTATCTCTGCACAATTAAGTATATTGCTTGCACTAAGTGAGAATGTATTCTAATAATATTAGTACGCTGAGACCACTTTGTCACAATGGCAAATCAAATGAAAAAGAAAATTGTAATATATCACAGTGAAGTCATACAACCCAATAACCTTGTATGTAGGTTTCAACATCCCAGAGTTAACGCATCATCTCCTCTGTTTGGCTGTATTCTGACTGCTGGAAGTCTGTTCTTTTTCCCTTTAAATCTGCATGCATGTCCCTGAATTAAAACATAGGTGAGTCAGTTTTCGGCTGGTGCCCATTCCCAGTTGGAAGAGCAGATTCTGGTTGTTGGCTGTAGGGCACACGAGTGTCCTGCATGAGAGGCCATGGTGGGAGGTGAGGCACATCAACCCGTTCAACCATAGTTCCAGCCTTCGGTTGTGGAGATGACAGTCTAGTCTCTACTCTCTTCACTCCTTCTTGGACCATCTCTTAGCACAATCTGAGAACAACTCTGCTCATGGCAGGTTGTAGTGTGGGGTATGCCTCTGCCTTTGGAGAAATGAGATAAGATCTAGCAATCTCCTGTAGGCCCAAGCTCTGCCTATAATGGAGTGAAATCTGCTGACTTGGATGCTCCTGTACTCCATCCTTGCTGAATACTTAAAATCAGCAAATAAACATGAGACTCAAGATCGTGTAATTTTATTCAATTGGAAAGAAACAGTGAATATTAAGATTTTTTTGGCTGCATGTCTTGGTCAGGGCTGCTCAGTAAAAGTAGAGTGCAAGATTAAAGTATTCCTTTTCAGAGGATGCAGAAAGTGACAGAAATACTGAGATGCCACAAAAACTTCTCTGCTGCCGGCAACGATGCAACGGCATTAGCTACAAGGGAAGCAAATGAAGTGGCATCAGAGAAAAGAGAAGTCAATTACAAAAATACAGTCTCGGGGATTTGGTCCTGAAATTCTGCTTATGAATTATGTCACATGTTAATTCAATGTTCCATTCATGATATTTAGCTCTAACAAATATAAATCCATTTTTGTAAATGAATTAAGTTGTAATTAGGCTGTTTGTCATCTGAAGTGCTTCCTTGCCAGTCTTCTCTGGATGATGACTGGTGGCTAGTTCTCATCCTAGGCAATCTCTTAGCTGAAATAACATGTTAAAATTAGAATGCAGATCAAGAGAAGATGGTAAAGTAACCCCAGGCTGCTTACTAATTGTCCTGATGCATATTATTTTGCTTGCTATAATGAGGAAGATAATTTGGAGAGAGATCTTAAAGAACTAAACATTCTTATTATTGCTGGTGGAGATTTCAAAAAGGCTTATCTCCTTAAAAATAAGTGGCTTGGGAAAATATAATTTAAAAATGCCAGTTATACATTGATTACCAGATTTTAGGACATTAGAATAAAAACTACTAACAGTAAACTGCTATTTATAAAAATGTTATACTTATTAAGACCTGCAAGCTTTTGTAGTAATGACTATATATCCAAATGCTAAGAAGAGTCATTCTGTTGAAGTTTGTTCTAATGTAAAAGATAATTCCTGCGTCTGTAATGCAATGAACGGGCTGACTGGAAAGTGTTCTGTTGGCACATTCACTTTCTGATAGGTTCTGTTTTGGTTTGCTGTGGTGAAGCAAAAAAGTAAAATTGATATGGACAGATTTATATTTCTTACTTTCCATAAGTGGATATACTGTTCAAAAATAGATGCACCTTTAAATTAATTTGTTTATGCTTGAGGTATGTCAAATTACCTTTAACAAGCAGTGCTATGTATAAACAGCTGCTGTTTTTGAATGGTTCTGATATCATTAAGCTGCATTTTGTTCTTTCTGGAGACTTTTACAATCTTATAAATTACCGACAGATTAAAGAGAAATGAATTAGAAATAGAAAAGCTGTTGGTTCAGTTGATTATACTTGTCGACCGTTAAAATCTTACTGACATTGCGTACACTTACAAATTATTAGAGCATTCAAGTAGGCAAGAAAGGGACTCTATCGATTATGTTACAGAGCATAACTTATTTAAAAGCCAAAGAAGATATTGGAAATGGAATTGGTTTATTATTGGTGTATATACCAAGATACAGTGAAAACCTTGTCTTGCATGCTGTTCATACAGATCAGTTCAATACAATTGAGGTAATACAGGGTAAAATAACAACAGAATAAAGTGTAACAACGTCAGAGAAAATGCAGTGCAGGTAGTCAATAAGGTGTAAGGTCATAACAGGACAGATTGTGAGATCAGCAGTCCATCTTATCGTACTAAGAAACAATTCAATAGTCTTTTAGCTGCGGGCTAGAAGCTGTCTTTGAGTGTGGTGGTATGTGGTTTTGTGTCTTCTGGGGAGAATGGAGAGAAAAGGAGAGAAGAGCGAATGTTTGGGGTGGGTGGGGTCTTTGGTTATGCTGACTGCTTTACTGAGGCAGTGAGAAATATAAATAGAGTCCATGGTGGGGAGGCTGTTTCCTGTCCTGTGCAGAACTAGGACCACATTGTTTTGCAGTTTCTTGTGGTCACTGGTTAGAACCAAGGTGTAATGGATCCAGATAGAATGCTTCCCCTGGTGTATTGATAAGATTGGTAAGCATCAAAGTGGGCATGTCGAATTTCTTCAACCACCCGAGGGAGCAGAGGAGCTGCTGAGCCTCCTTGGCCACGGTGTTCACCAGTTCACCCTGGTCATTAGACTATCAGTGATGATCACTCCTGGGGACTTGGAGCTCTCAGCCTCAGCACCGTTGATGTAAACAGGAGCATGTGCACTGCTTGCCTTCCTGAATGACCAGATCTTTTGTTTTGCTGACATTGAGGGGAAGGTCATTGTCACTAAGCTCCCTCTCTCCTTCCTCTACTCTGACACATCGTTAACTGCGATATGGTCCACCATGGTGGTAGCATCTGGAAGTTCTAGATGGAGTTAGAGGAGAATCTGGTCATGCAGTCAGGAGTGCGTAGGGAGTAGAGTAGGAAATGCAGCCTTGTGGAGCGCTAGTGCAGAGAATAATTGTGGCTGCCTATCCTTATTGATTGTAGTCTGTTGGTCAGGAAGTCAAGGGTCCAGTTGTGGAAGGAGGTCTTGATCCCCAGGTCTCGGAGTTTAGTGATGAGTTTGTTTCAAGTTATAGTATTGAAAGTAGAGCTGTAGTCAACAAGCAATAGTCTAAAGTACAGTAGGTTTCTTTACTGTCCAGATGCTCCAGAGATGAGTGGGGAGCCAGGGAGGTGGCATCTGTTTGTAGACCTGATTCTGTGGTAGGCAAAATGTAAGGTTGTCTGGGAGGCTGGAGTTAATGATGCCACGATCAGCCTCTTGATGAACTTCATGATGGTGAATGTCAGAATTTCTGGGTAGTAGTCATTAAAGCACGTTGCCTTGTTTTTCTTAGAAACCAGGATGATTTCTTAAAAAGGTGGACATCTGAGATTGAAACAGGGAGAGCTTAAAAATGTCTGCAAGTACACCCTCCGGTTGATCTGTGCAGGATCCAAGGACAAGGCCAGGGATATCACCCAGTCCAGATGTTTTTGCAAGTTCACTCTCCAAAAGATTGAGCTTACATTGCAATGCTGACTGTGAGTTCACATGCACTGGAGGCTGTCAAGGCAGGTGGTGATAGTCCAATCCCCTTCTGTTTAAAATGTATATAGGATGTGTTAAGCTCAATGGAAAGGGATGTACTATTGTCAGCGATGCTGCATGACTTTACTTTGTATCCTGTTATGGCATAGCATGCACCCACTGCTCTTTGCTAAATGCCTGTAATTTTCATAACGAAATTAAAGTCGCTTTTGTGACTCCATCACATTGTGCAACTCCATGCTAGGGAGGATAGGATACAGTCTCTTGGCAAAACTTCATGTTCAGTAGAGCCACACGACCCATGCCTCCCAATGTTACCCTTTTCTCAAGATACAGTCCTCCACCATCACCCAGTGCTTCTCGACTACTCAATACAAATACTCAAATTGCTTGACTATGCCTCAGGTACCTCCATATCGATACTGTAGGCTGCTCCAAAGAATACATTGGTGTTCTATTTAGCAGAACTGTTGGGAGGTTTTAACTTCCAAGGAGTTGAGGCCATCTTCCCTCAGACCTAGCTTGGTCAACCTGTTCTTAGTATCTCACTCTTTCTAAGCCACCATGCATGTGGTGAATATTGAGTGAGCTCCCTCTTCTTGCAGGCAATTCACCTCTAACTACAGCACTCACTTCACTCCTCGTGTGATTTAATGAACATCAGGTTAATAAATATAGAGTCCAAATGGAGTTTCAGGTTATTTCCTGTCATTGTGATTGGAAGCCACCTCAGTGTGGGATTTATAACGGCCTTCACTTGGCTAGAGACCCTATATGGTTTCCTGCTCTGGCTACCTAGTTAAATCTGCATCCAGGTCCTGTGGATATTATTAGGAATACACTGAAAGAACTTGTTAGAGTTGGGTATCTACCTTTCCCAATTTCTCAGCAGAAGTGGTCAGGTGTTAGCACCTGAGGTGGTGTGTAATCTGGGCGATTTGAATTCTCCACCTTCCCATTGCAGCTGTAACTTTGAGGATTATTAACTGTTGAGAAAGATAAAACTTTCAGTGATTCACTCTAACAAGCTACATTCGCAAACTTTAAAAAAAATTCTCATCATCTCTGTAATTTTCCAAAGGTTACTTGCTAAAACTTCACTTCTATTTGGCAGCAAAACTATTATGTAATTACAAGCCACATTGTAAAGCTTTCTTCCTTACCGTGTAATTAAGACTCCGATGAATTCATTCCTTTTACTCCATTATATCACTCACTTCCATTTAATTACAGGATTGTTTCCTGGCAGGTTTTTTTTAATTCCTCTTCTAATTATGCCTGTTGTTTACTAAGCACTTTCTAGATCTGTCCCTACCCTGTGGATTTCTTGCTGCTGCTTCACTGCGGCATAATCACTCACTTTGTATGCTTGACCTCTTGAACCAAGCAATATCAGTAATGATCATATGGATTTTGCAGCACGTGCACAAAGCTAGTTTAGTCATGCCTACTGCTTGGCCGGGCCACATTGCCCATACCTCAAAGGGGCTTCATTAGTTTGTCAATAGTCATAACTGATGGTTGCTATTTAACAACTGAAAGATTCCACATCACCAATGCTGCAGCTATGGACACAGCTAGGAGTCTTGATTGCAGATTATGACTTACTGTAGAATGATGGGTGTTCTCAAAAACTTCTATTTACTAGGCAAAAATATTGAAGTCTGCTTTCGCTTTCCACTGTGGAACAGAAACATCAAAACATGAAATTTGACTTTGACTCTCATACAAATATAAAGAGCATGTAGAGTGAGTGAATCAGTAAATAGAACAATATTGGAATCGGTCTAAAGCAATGGACACAATGTGCTGGAGGAGCTCAGCAGGTCAGGCAGCATCGATGGATGGGAACAGTCGATGTTTTGAGCCAAGGCCCTTCATCTGGACTCATGGATTTAGATACTGCTTTGAAAACTGCATGTGTCATTAGAGAACGGGTAGCAGAAAATATCTGTCAGGAGGCATCCCTGTATTTAAAAGGAAGTGAGTGATATAATGGAATTGAATACAGGATAGTGTTTTTAGTAGCTGGACAATACCACAGCACCCGTGTAGCATTAGCAGCAAAGACAATTTTCTGCCTCTGGCATGAGGTTATGCTGATAAGTGGCAACTCTTTCCATGCAGCTTCAATGGGAGCCAACAAATATTCCCATTTAGGATTACTACAGTTGAAATCCGCTGTCACATCCATGGGTACTTCAGTAAGCACCATTTTTTTAAGATAATTTAAATATCTATCAATACTCAAGTCCAGAAACCTCTCTCCCAACTATCCTGCTGGGAAGTGTACAGTCTCTGGAAAGTAAAATTGAAGACCTCAAAGCAAGATTGTTGTACCAAAGGGAGATCAGGGACGACTGTGTACTTTGGTTCATGGAAACATGGCTCACTTCTGTCATTTCCGACACAGCACTGCAGCTTCACCATTCACTGTAAAGACAGGACAATTTCTATTTTTAAAGGTAGAGAAGCTAGAATATGCTTTATGATTAACTCATTGTGGTGCAGAGATGTGGCGGGTTCTGCCTCAATCCTGCTCACCTGACCTGGAATATCTTGTGGGCAAACCCATCCATTTTATCTGCTGAGGCAGCTTTCTGCCATCATCCTGGTAGTGGTGTACCTTCCACCTGACAGCCATGTCAGGCAGGCACTGGAAGAGCTGAGCGCCATGATCAGCAGTCATGAAATAGCATCACCGTCTGGTATGGAGGGGCCACTGCAGAGGATTGGGAAAAGCTGCAGAAAGTTGTAAATTCAGCCAGCTCCATCATGGACTCTAGCCTCCCCAGCATCAAGGACACCTTTAAAAGGCAATAATTGAAGAGGGTGGCATCCATTATTAAGGACCCCCATCATCCAGCTCATGCCCTCTTCCCATTGCTGCATTCAAGAAGGTGGTACAGGAGCCTGAAGAGACACATTGAACACTTCAGGAGCAGCTGCTTCCCCTCTGCCATCATGATTCAGAATGGACAATGAAACCATGATCACTATCTCACTATTTTTTTGCTCTCTATGTACACTATTTGTGTAATTTAAATTTTATATACACTGTATTTCTCATTGCAATTTATAGTTTTTTATGATGATGTATTACAATGTACTGCTGCCACAAAACAATATATTTCATGGTAACTGCCAATGATATGCATTGGTCATGATCTTTCAAGAATCACCTGATTCTGGCATGGTCCCGGAGGACAGGAATATTGCAAATGTCACTCCACTCTTTAGGAAGGCAAAAGAAAGGAAAGTATGGGCCAGTTAGCCTAACCTCAGTGGCTGGGAAAGTGTTGGAGTCCATTATTAAGGATGAGGTTTCGAGGTACTTGGAGACTAATGATAGAATAAGTCAAAGTCAGCATGGTTTCTGTAAAGGGAACTCTCGCCTGACAAGTTTGTGTTCTTTGAGGAAGTAACAAGCAGGGTGGACAAAGGAGAGGCAGTGGATGTCATTTACTTGGATTTTCAGAAGGCATTTGATAAGGTGCCACGTAAGAGGATGTTCAACATGATAAAATCATATGGCGTTACTGGAAAGATACTGGCATAGATAGAATAATGGCTGACAGGCAGGAGGCAGCAAATAAGAATAAAAGGGGCCTTTTCTGGTTGGTTGCTGGTGTTCCTCAGGGCTAAGTATTGGGACTGCTAATTTTCACATTGTTTGTCAATGATTTGGATAATGGAATTGATGGTTTTGTGGCAAAGTTTGAAGATGATACGAAGATAGCTGGAGGAGTAGGTAGTGCTGAGGAAGCAATGTGATTGCAGTAGGACTCAGACAAATTGGAAGAATGGGCAAAAAAGTGGAAGATGGAATACAGTATTGGGAAATGTATGATAACGCACTTTGGTAAAAGGAACAATAGTGCAGACTATTATCTAAATGGGGAGAATGTTCAAACATCAGAGGTGCAGAGAGACTTAGAAGTCCTCGTGCCAGACTCCCAGAAGGTTAACTTACAGATTGAGTCTATGGTAAAGAAGGCAAATGCAATGTAGGCATTTATTTCAAGGGGAATGCAATACAAAAGCAGGGAGATATTTCTGAGAAACTAATCAGGCAGAACTTGGAATATTGTCAACAGTTTTGGGCCCCATATCTCAGATAGGATGTGTTGCCATTGGAGAGAGTCCAGAGGAGATTCACAAGGATGATTCTGGGAATGAAGGGGTTAATATATACGGAGCGTTTGGCAGCTTTGGGCCTGTGCTCATTGGAATTTAGAAGAATGCAGGGTGGATCTCAGTGAAACCTACCAAATGTTGATAGGACTAGATATGATGGTTGTGGAGAGGATGTTTCCTCCGGTGGGGGTATCCAGAACTAGAGAGCAAAGCGTTAAAATCGAGGGGTGAACTTTTTGAACGGGGGTAAGGAGGAACTGTCTTAGCTGGAGAGTAGTGACTTTGTACAATGCTTTGCCATAGACTGCAGTGGAGGCCAAGTCCGTGTGTGTATTTAAGGTAGAAGTTGATTGTTTCCTGATCGGTCAGGGCATCAAAGGATATGGTGAGAAGGCAGGTGTATGGGGTTGAGTGGGATCCGGGATCAGCTAGAATAGAATAGTGGAGCAGACTTAGTGGGCTGAATGGCCTAATTCTGCTCCCTTGTCTTTTATTAAAATGATTCTGTTTCTCTACTCATTTATATAAGGTTGTCACTGTTGTAATTCATGTAAGAAATATATACAGTGGGAAGATCTTGTTTTTAATATATGAATCTTTAATTTTTGAGATCACTCATTTGTTATTCAGAGAAGGAGCCTTTAACAACCACTCTTCTGCAACTGCTGATAATTAGGCTCATTCTCCTCTTCTTTCCCTGTTATTCATTACTTTTCCACTCTTCTTTCTGAATTGTCCATTCCCTTTCTCCACTTCTTTCCCTGCTGTCCATACTTTCTTCGCTGTATTCCGATTCACAGCTATTCTCAGTAGAGCAAAATATTTTTCTGTGTCACTATCGATTCTTCTGCTTAACCTTGTGTTCTCTATTAGAGAATCTTCTTGCAATGAACAGCAATCTGTATGAAAGTCACTCATTCTGAATACCGCTGTCAAATTGCTTAACATTCTCCTCTGAAAGAAAAACATCACAGTTTTCTGGTCACTCACTACAAATAAATGAAGTCTTTCATCCCTAATGTCATTCGAATAAACTATATCTGAACAGAACTCTTCAAATGTGTCAAAATTAAACACAATGCTCTAGATGAAATCTATCTAATTTTTCACATAGGATTAAGTTAGCTTCCTTGATTTTGTATTCAATTCCTGTATTAATAAAACCAGAGATTCTGAACGCTTTAGTAATGGCCTTGTGATGTTCTACCTACAAAGATCTCTGTGTCTATGGCCCCAGGTTCCTCTGTTCTTACAGCCCTTGTACCTGTTACTTGATATTGTCTCTTCCAACCTATATACTTTACCCTCTTAAGGTTCAGCTGTCCTTGTCCATCCATTTCAATAATCTGACATTTTGGAAGTCTGTTACTATCCTCATTGTTGACCACATGTCTGAGATAATGGGAAATCCGAGCTAATAATATACATTAAAAATCTGATCATCTCGGTCAAGTGTTTGGATAAAGGATATATGTTTGTGATTTTAACTAAAGTAGGTGTTAATATGCTTATTCTGTGAATGAGGAGCCAAGATGTTCATTGCACCCCCCTTCCCTTTGCAAACCTCATCTACAGTCAATACTAAGCAGATGGTCAGAAGCAAAAACAGAAAAGCTCTTCCTATGATGCTCGAACACATGGCTATCTCCGCATTATTTCTCTGAACTACTGGGAAATTAAGCATTAATTTGCTTATGTGAGAATGCTGTTCTTGGACTACAGTTCAGCATTCAACACCATAATTCCCTCCAGGCTCGACAAGAAGCTCAGAGACCTCGGCCTTCACCCTATTTTGTGTAGCTGGATCCTGGACTTCCTGTTAGATCGCCGGCAGGTGGTAAGAGTGGGCTCCCTCGCCTCTGCCACTCTGACCCTCAATACAGATGCCCCTTAGGGCTGTGTACTAAGCCCCCCTCCTTTACTCCCTGTATACCCATGACTGTGTTGCCACCTACAGCTCCAATCTGCTAATTAAATTTGCTGAAACACCACACTGATTCGCCTAATCTCAAATAATAATGAGGCAGTCTATAGAGAAGTTGTCACCCTGACACAGTGGTGCCAAGAAAACAACCTCTCCTTCAATGTAGCAAAAACAAAGGAGCTGGTTGTGGACTACAGGATAAATGGTGATAGGCCAACCCCTATTGACACCAATGGATCTGGGGTTGAGAGGGTGAACCGCTTTAAGTTCCTCAGTATAAACATCACTGAGGATCTCACGTGATCTGTACATACTGGTGAAAAAGGTGCCTCTTTCATCTCAGACATTGAAGGAGTTTGGTACAGGCCCCCAAATCCTAAGAACTTTCTATAGGGCACAACTGAGAGCATCCTGATCGGCTGCATCTGAACCTCCCTTAATCTCAGGACTCTGCAGAGTCGTGCGGACAGCCCAGCACGTCTGTAGATGTGAACTTCCCACTATTCAGGATGTTTACGAAGACAGGTGTGTAAAAAGGGCCCAAAGGATCATTGCAGACCCGAGTTACCCCAACCACAAACTGTTCCAGCTGCTAAAATCCAGGAAACAGTACCACAGCATAAAAGCCAGGACCAACAGGCTCCAGGACAGCTTCTTCCACCAGGCCATCAGACTGATTAATTCATGCTGATACAGCTGTATTTCTATGTTATATTGACTATCGTGTGAATATAATGTTTATTATAAATTACTATAAATTGCACATTGCACATTTAGATGGAGATGTATTTACTCCTCATGTATATGAAGGATGTAAGTAATAAAGTCAATTCAATTCAATTTAATTCATTTTAGTGATCAGGCAGAGCAGTGGAGTTGAGCCTAATAATCAGATTAGACATTATCTTATGAAATAATAGGCCAGACTCTTTCTCCAATGTTCACCCCCAATTTCCACGTGTCACCTTGTTTGGCATTCATCAACAAAACTTGGTTAGGAACTCACTACACAACTCTTAATTAATTGAAGCTCGCCCTTTATAGTCTCTGTACAAAGAACGATGTAACTATGTTGGCCCCAGGCCAATGCTTAGAACATGAATTCTACTGTTCCCTCTGCACCAATACTCACTCAGACCACTGTTCCAATTTATAACATTGAAATAGGGGATCTCATGGCCGTTGGCCATAAGATTGATCTTTTCTTCCCCCAGTCCCTGGCATGGGAGTTCTTCCTTGCAATGGAAGCTGTCATTTCTTTGCATTTGAAGCCTCTGCTTCTATACTTATTCCTTAGCAGTTCAAATGTTGCATTTCAGTATAATTGGCTAGGGGTCATCTGACTGATGTGTGACACCTTCTGTCCAAGCCAGCACCCATTTATTGTCCTCTATCGCAAGTGACATCTGGTAATTTATGGTTCTTCATGGGTCTTTGTTCTAAGGCAGTTACCAAACCAGTAATCAGCTCGAATCATTCAAGGCAGACACAGACCCAACCATTCACAAACCTATATGTTATATCTAACCAAAGAACACCTCACAAATAACTTCTTATTTGTAAATGATCTCTAGTCCAGCAGATTACCTGGAGCATCATTTTGTCTACTTTAAAACACTGATCATGCAAGAAAAAAACAAATTCACAAAATGGAGGATGCAGAATAGCTTCACACAACAGCAGCCTCCATTCCTTTGACCTCAAGGCAAGGACAAAGACAATTGGTTTGTCTATTTCCACTGTCCTTGATTCATTCGAGTTTTCTTCCATATCTTAACTCCTCCATGGCCTCTCCTGATTCTTCTGCCCTAGATACAATTCCTTTTTGACATTTCTGACTATTTGGTGCTTTTACAACTTAGTGGGGACATTTTCAGCCAAGTAGCAGGATTCCAAATCCAAACCTAAATGAGCAGAAGCCAACACTTTTAACAACATTGGCTTGAAGTGATTTGTGGATCTGACTTGAAGTCCAGATGATTGTCAGTTGTTTCCTGTTTCCCAAATGTTGCAGATGAGCATGGTTACTCTAGTGTTTTTATAATAAGGTTACTTTTTTTCTATTATTTTGAAGCAAACTAAGTATTCCTATAAGGCAGGATTGCATAGAAGCTGTACTCTTCCTCTGATTCCTAAGCTTGAGATTTCTATTGCTTAGTAACTTCCTTTGGAACACCCTCAGCAAACTTCCTGACTTTTATAGTGTTTATAGTTTATCAAGTTTTTAACTCTTTTCTAGGATTTTGACCACATCTGCCACTGATCTAATTGTGTTCATTCACTGTCTTGCACAGGGCCCAGTAGGCAAACATCTATGGGGAACCCTTAATGATTTTAGGCATACCAATAAATTTCACATTATTGAGCCTGCAACAAAGTTTCAGGTCATCTATCTTAGCCTTCAATTTGTCTAACTCTGGGGCGCTTGCTCTAACTCTAATCATTCTGCCCTTGAATGAGCTTATTCTTTGTTCAACATCAAGGTTGGCCAGATATTTAAAAAAAACAATCTCACAGCTTTGCCTTTGTCGCATAGAAATATTCTCCAATGTTCCTGATTGAAAGTTTGATGTCAGCAATGAATCAAATCCTACAGCTTGCTGACCATCATCAAAACCCGCAGGATTGTGGAGATTCACCGTGATTTTATTTTTAGCTTTTTGGGCTTGGAAATTGCCAAGTTATCTTCATATTCTGATTCTATCTCCCTGCTAGCTGGAGATGCATTTTATTTTAATGGTCTCTTGTGATCATCTGGATGTATTAAGATCAGATGCCTATGACTAACAAATACCCTGCACCACTGAAAATTAATTTGTCCATTATATTATGTAAAATTTTCTAGCATCTTGCTAGTTTAGCAATATCCATCTCTTTTTCTAAATTATTTTTTTGGCTTAATTGTTCTATTGAATGGCATTCCAAAGTTTACCATCACTGAATAAGTTTATTTATATTCAGTAACTAAAGGTTACCAGTCTCAGGAAGAAGGAGCAGGAGTTAGCTACACAAATCTTTGAGCCTCCTCTTCTACCCAATTGGATCAGAGTTGACCCTGTGCTTCAAGTCCTTTCTCCCTTCTGAGCCCCATTTCTTCTCATCACCTAAAAGTTCAAAACTATCAGTGTCATCCTTAAATATTCTCAAAGACTGAGCCCTTTGATGTAGAGAATTCCAGAAGTTTACAGTGCTCTCTGTGAATAAATTTCTTCTCATGCCCATTCCTGAATTGCCAACTCTTTATTCAAAGTTCAAAGTAACTTTATTATCAAGGTACACATATGTCACCATATCTTCACCATATAGTCACCCTGATATTTATTTTCTTGCAGGCATTCACAGTAAATTAAAGAAACACAATGAATCAACAAGAAACTAACACAAAGATGGACAAACAACCATTGTGCAAAAAAACAACAAATTCTGCAAATACAAAAAGAAAAACAACATAATAATAAAAGATAAATAAGTAATAAATAATATTGAGAACAGGATTTGTAGAGTCCTTGAAAGTGAGTCCAAAGGTTCTGGAATCAGTTGGGAGCTCAGCGTTCGGTTGAATGATATTACCCACACTGGTTCAGGATCCTGATAGTTGAGGGGTAATCTTGATGACGGATGTTGCTTTTCTGCACAGTGCTCCTTGTAGATGACCTCAGCAGTGGAGAATGTGATGGACTCATTATGTCCACTACTTTTTTTAAGATCTTTTGCTCTAGGACATTGATGTTTCCGTATCAGCCCGTGATGCAATCAGTTAATATAATTTCCACTGTGCATGCTTAGAAGTTTGTCAAAGTTTTACATGACATGCTCAATCTTCACAAGCTTCTAAGAAAGTAGAGGTGCTGCCTTGCGTTCTTTGTGATGGCATTTACCCGCTGGACCCAGGATAGAACCCTTGAAATTATAACACAGAGGAATTGAAAGTTACTGACCTTCTCCACCTCTGATCCCGTGATGAGGACTGGCTCATGGACCACTGGTTTCCTCCCCTTGCAGTCAATAAGCATCTCTTTGGTTCTGCTGATGTTAAGTGAGAGGTTGTTGTTGTGGCGCCTTTCAGCCAGATTTTCAATCTCTCTCTTATATGCTGATTCGTCACCACCTTTGATTCAGCCAACTACAGTAGTGTTGTCAGCAAACTTAATTATGGTATTGGAGCTGTACGTAGCCTCACAGTCGTAAGTAATTGTGGAGGAGATATGCTGCCAATCCGAACTGACCGCCATCTGCAAGTGAAGAAATTGAGGGTTCAGATGCACAATGAGTTAGTGTGGCTTAGGATACTCTGAGGTTCTGCTCTCAGCTCACGAAGAAACATCAAAACTTCAAAATAGCTACCTTATCTTTGCCTTGGAAAATCTGGAAAATCTCTGTATTTCTAAACCCCCTGACATATGCACCATTCTCACTTATTCTTTCTTCATAGAGCTATGCACCTCATTTCAGCAATCAAATTAATGGCAAACAAGAGGCAATCTGCAGATGCTGGAAATCCAAGCAACGCACACAAAATGCTGGGGGAGCTCTACGGAAAAGAGTACAGTCGACATTTCAGGACGAGACCTTTCGGCAGGACTGGAGAAAATAAGATGTGTAGATTTAAAACCCATCTACTCATCTTTTTTTTCTCCAGTCCTGCTGAAGGGTTTCAGCCCAAATCATAGACTGTACATTTTTCATAGATGCTGCCTGGCCTGCTGAGTTTGTCCAGCATTTTGTGTGTGTTAATCAAATTAATGAAGACATATTGCATTGGTTCTAAAGCAGGAATGTCCTACTTTATGTTCAGTAGTGTGCAAAATACTCTAAAACGCCGTGCAATATCAGCTAAGTTTCCTTTCTTGTTTTCTTACTTCAATCTCCTGCCAAAAAGGCCAACACATTGCAACTGTTCCACAAATCGCACCTTTAGACAAATTAACTTCCTCCACCCATCCCCAAAGCTCTTGGGCTTTGGGTGTTATTGACAATCTCTGCATCAGGTGCAAGATCGAAACATCATCTACCAAAAAATGTGACCTCCCAGTTCCCCACATTATACTACATTTTGCATCATCTTGCTATCTCAGATAATCTATATATGCCTCTCTATAAATCAGATTGTCATCTGCAATTTTTATCATGAATAACATTTGATACACCACAATATTTAATTTTGTCCAATTTATTAATTTAACTCATGTAAAATTCAACCTAATAACAATCCCTGAGCAATAGCTAATATTAACAGGCTGTCAACCTGAAAGCAACATGTTTTATTTTCCTGCTTACTGTTTTCTGTCCTTTGATCAATATTCTACCCATGGTAAGAACATAAGAAATAGCAGGAATAGGCCATCTGACCATTTAGCCTGCTGTTGCATTCAATAAGATCATGGCTAATCTGGCTGTGGACTTAACTGCACCTTGTTGCCTTTTTCATCATAACCCTTAATCCTCTTGCTATGCAAAAATATATCTGTGTATCTTAAATATACCATATTTAATGAGGTAGCCTTTCCTGCTTCCCTGACAGTGGATTTCACAAATTCACTACGCTCTGGGGAGAGCAGTTTCTTCTTAAACCCTGCTTAAATGGATTTCTTTGAATCAGAAGCCATGTCCCCTCATTCTATTCACACTTACCAGTAGAAACTGCTTTCTTACCTCTATCTTATCTATCACTTTCATAATGTTATATATTTCTATAAGATCTCCTCCACCATTTTGTGTGTGTGTTGGTTGGATTTCCAGCATTTGCAGATTTTCTCCTGTTCATTATCTATCACCTGCCAGTTGGTACACCTCCCCTTCCCATCTTCTTGTTCTGGCTTCTTCTTCCTTCCTTTCCAATCCTGGTGAAGGGTTTCAGCCTGAAATATTGTCTGTTTATTCCCCTCCTTAGATTCTGCCTGACTTGCTGAGTTCCTCCAACATTTTGTGTATATTGTTCAAGGTTTCCAGCATCTGCAGAATCTCTTGAATTTATAATAATCTGATCTAGTACTTTTCCTTCCAAACACCTCAAATTTATCAACATTGAACTCCATCTGTCAGACCCTTGTCCACTCACTTAACCTATCTATAGCTCTCTGCAAGTTCTTTTCATCCTCCGCACAATTTGCTTTTCCTACAATTTAGAGTCATCAGCAAACTTACACTCGGTCGCTTTTGCCAAATCGTCAGTTGTGGACCCAGAACCTATTCATTCCAGTTGTCCATTACTCTTGATGACATTCTACGTGGCATCATTTAGTTCGATGTCTTCTTTTATTTCCTTAGTTATCCAAGGCTGGCTCTCCCCACCCTTATTGCCATTGCTTTTTACTGGAAAATACTCCTGTGGAGCACTGTGAAAAATCTCTTCAAAGGTCTTCCACTGTTCCTAAACTCACTTCCCCCTCCCCACAGCCTGCATTCTCTGTCTATGCTTGCCAGCTCCTCCCTCCTCGAGTTGTAGACTCCTTTGTTTAGGCATTATACACTAATTTTAGATTAAACTATTGCATCCTCCATTTGCGTGAAAAATTCAATCATTGTCCATTGTAGGTTCACTAACATGAAGTCCTCCTCAAGATTGCCTTAATGAAATTGATTCACCCAATCTATGTGCAAGTTTATGACCCCCACGACAATGGCTGTACCGTTCTTACATGTGTCAGGTATTTGTAGGTTTACTGCCTGTGCCCATTGACAACTCCCACCAGTGATTATTTCCCTTTGCTATTCCTAATCTCTACCCATATGAACAGCATTCTGCTCAGACCTTATATTGTGGTCTCATCCTTAATAAAGAGTGCTATCCCACCTGATACCTCAAAATATTTAATTCTCAATCATCCCTACCCTGTAAAATATTTCCCTCCAACTCTGAGAGCCCTAATTTTATGTAACAACTTTCTGACTTGACAAATACCCAATGCTATATCTACAGCTTCCCCTTAATAACCAGAATATAACATAGAATATGCAACTGTGATATATTTTCCTAAAAATTCTATTAAGCTTTTCAAATATTATTTTACCTTCATAAAGCCAGGCTGACTCTGCTTATTTCCATTTCCTTAATCATAGAATAATGATAGATTTCCCTTTTCCCCCAATTTCATTTGTAATTAGCTGTCTTACATTTGCTATCTTCCATTCTGCTGGTACTGTTCCTCAAACTAGGCAGTTTTGGAAATTAATCACTGATGCAACCAAGATTTGAATCAATGTAGTTACCTCTTTCAGAACCCTGGGAATGAATCTACCACATGTAGCAATACACAGTTAAATTTCTAGTGATATTAATAACTTTGTTCCTCCCTGTCATTAGAATCTTGTATCATTCCATTTCTGGTGCATACATTGCATTTCTCATAATGAAAATATATGCTCAGAATCAGATGAGTTTCGTCCCTCCACTATTCTCTCTGCCTGACTACTTTTACTAACTGCCTAGATGTATCCAAGCTTCAGTCTTCGAATCTTTCTAACATAATCATTGAAGCCTTTTCCCAATTGTTTTGTTTCTCTCTTGAATTCCCTACGAAGTTATCATTGGTGATCCCTTTCCTCAGAAGATGACTACTCCAGTTAATTGGAGATACACTGTAGTTCATTGCACATGATTACCCTTATGTTATTTTTATTAGGGTCACTCTCACACTTCCATTGTTTACATTTAGAAAGTTTAGTGTATTTAATTCCCAGTCTTGGACCCTATGCAACAAAGATTTTGGTAATAGCTATTACATCAAACATATTTATCTATATTTGTGTCAAGAGGCTGAGTGTTTCATAACAAATGTGTTGTTTATTGATATAATTCCTTTAATTTTAACTTCTTGTCATTTTCCATTTACTTCTGAATTGGATTAATGCAATGTCATATCTATCAAATTCTCCAGACCTTCCTGTCTCTCTCTCTCTCTCTCTCTCTCTCACTCCCCTCTCACTGTCTCACTCACTTCTCTCACTTGCTCTTTCTCTTGCGATCTCTCTCTCATTCTCTCTCTCCATCTCTCTCTGTCTCTCCTGCTTATCATTAGCTAAAATTTTACTTTGCTCAATGGCTAAGGTGAGTGGGAGGACAGATGATTGGGAAGTTTTTAAGGAACAACAGAACTTAACTAAAAGGGCAATATGGGGAGAAAAAATGAGGTATGAACGCAAGCTAGCCAGGAATATAAAGGAGGATAGCAAAAGCTTTTTTAGGTATGTGAAGAGAAAGAAGATAGTTAAGAACAATGTTGGGCCCTGGAAGAATGAATTGGGTGAAATTGTTATGGGAAATAGAGAAATGGCAGAAGAATTTAATAAGTACTTTAGATCTGTCTTCACTAAGGAAGACACAAGCAATCTCCCAGATGTATGGATGGGCCAAGGACATAGGGTAACAGAGGAAATGAAACAGATTGACATTAGGAAGGAAACAGTGATGAGTAGACTGTTGGGACTGAAGGCTGACAAATCCCCAGGTCCAGATGGTCTGCATCCTAGGGTACTAAAGGAGGTGGCCCTGGAAATTGCGGATGCATTGGTAATCATTTTCCAATGTTCCCTAGATTCAGGATCAGTTCCTGAGGATTGGAGAATGGCTAATGTTATCCCACTTTTTAAGAAAGGAGGGAGGGAGAAAACAGAGAACTATCGACCTGTCAGCCTGACATCAGCGGTGGGGAAGATGCTAGAGTCCATTATTAAAGATGAAATAGTGGCATATCTAGATAGCAGTGAAAGGATTGGGCCGAGCCAGCATGGATTTACCAAGGGTAAATCATGCTTGACTAATCTGTTGGAGTTTTTCGAGGATGTAACCAGGAAGTTAGACGGGGGAGATCCAGTGGATGTAGTGTACCTCGATTTTCAGAAGGCATTTGATAAGGTCCCACATAGGAGATTGGTGGGTAAAATCAAAGCTCATGGCATCGGGGGGAAGACATTGACATGGATAGAAAACTGGTTGGCAGATAGAAAGCAAAGGGTAGTGGTGAATGGGTGTTTCTCGGAATGGCAGGTGGTGACTAGTGGGGTGCCACAGGGCTCGGTATTGGGACCACAGCTGTTTATGATTTACATCAATGATTTAGATGAAGGCATTGAGAATAACATCAGCAAATTTGCTGATGATACTAAGCTGGGTGGCAGTGTGACATGTGATGAGGATGTTAGGAGAATTCAGGGTGACTTGGATAGGTTGGGTGAGTGTGCAGATACTTGGCAGATGATGTTTAATGTGAATAAGTGTGAGGTTATCCACTTTGGGAGTAAGAACAGGAAGGCAGATTATTATCTGAACGGTGTAGAGTTAGGTAAGGGAGAAATACAAAGAGATCTAGGAGTCCTTGTTCATCAGTCACTGAAGGTGAATGAGCAAGTGCAGCAGGCAGTGAAGAAGGCTAAAGGAATGTTGGCCTTTATTACAAAGGGAATTGAGTACAAGAGCAAGGAAATCCTCTTGCAGTTGTACAGAGCCCTGGTGAGACCACACCTGGAGTATTGTGTACAGTTTTGGTCTCCAGGGTTAAGGAAGGACATCCTGGCTGTAGGGGAAGTGCAGCATAGATTCACGAGGTTAATTCCTGGGGTGTCTGGACTGTCTTACGCAGAGAGGTTAGAGAGACTGGGCTTGTACACGCTGGAATTAAGGAGATTGAGAAGGGATCTGATTGAAACATATAAGATTATTAAGGGATTGGACAAGATAGAGGCAGGAAATATGTTCCAGATGCTGGGAGAGTCCAGTACCAGAGGGCATGGTTTGAGAATAAGGGGTAGATCATTTAGGACAGAGTTAAGGAAAAACTTCTTCTCCCAGAGAGTTGTGGGGGTCTGGAATGCACTGCCTTGGAAGGTAGTGGAGGCCAATTCTCTGGATGCTTTCAAGAAGGAGCTAGATAGGTATCTTATGGATAGGGGAATCAAGGGATATGGGGACAAGGCAGGAACCGGAAATTGATAGTAGATGATCAGCCATGATCTCAAAATGGCAGTGCAGGCTCGAAGGGCCGAATGGTCTACTTCTGCACCTATTGTCTATTGGCTTTGATCTTTCTTTTTAAATCGATTTTATAAGAAAGGGGGAAGAAGGAAAATACATTGTTAAAATATAATATTTATTACGTGTTTGGAATGTGCTCTGGAATATTCATGGGAGCAGGTTGCATATGTTTGGGAGAAGTAATGGACCAGAATAAATTTGCCATTTATTTTTATTCTTAGACTTGTTAGTTACCGGCAGGGCGAGAGGAGATATTTTATGTACAACTTCCCTCTGGGTATTTTGTCATTCTAGTTATGTCATGAATAGAGAGTGCCAAACACACAACCCAATCTCTTATATACTGTATAATGTGATGAAAGCAGATCATTATAAGGGAACTGTGAGACAACCCAAAAATTCATCATAAAACAAGTCAATAAAGAACAAAGAGGGAATTGTAAACAACCAGTTAATTGATTTGGATTGATAGTAGCAGTACCTTTCCAACAATTAGCAATATCTGACAGTATCTTGGATGTGATTCCACTAGCCCGCTTCTCGGATAAGCACTTACATGCAGATTAACATTCTTTTGTTTATTACTTCGTGTTTTCCTCTTGTTCAATTTCTTTTACATTGATTCGTTTCTACTTTCATCAGTATGTTTTACTCTGAATTGTCTGTCTTAGTTTCATTTCATCCTCTTCCTTTTACCTTTAATGGTGTGATGTGAACAGTTGCTTTTCTCACTACTGTATAGTGTTAGATTATTGTCGGTGTGATTATATTTGTCAGTACTTAGTGTACCTACATCATGTTCCCTTTTTCTCAGGAGCACATATTGATACAACTCACACTCTCATGGTTGAAAAATGGATCGTGCATGTCTTGACATCTCATCCCTTAATGGAGTATTATAGAGAGCCAAGAAGATTGTATCCTGAAAAGAAATGCTGGAATTGTGCTCCTGATCATCCCATGTTCATTCAACCCAACGAAGACAGCCCAGCAAATTTTCACTGCTTGTTACCGACTCTGCTGATTGGTTTCACACAGAGACAGTAGCCTGATATTGTCACTTGCTGGCCCTGCTTAAAGCTACCCAGTACCATTTAAGACCAGCATGTGGCTCTTAAAGGGAAGATGCATTGTGGCTGCTAGTGACCATTTACTATCTGACTGATCACAGAGTCGTCTACAGCACAGAAACAGGCTATTAGGCTCATTTAGTCAGTGCCAATTTGTTATTCTGCCTAGTCCCATCAGCCCACACCCGGACCATTGCCTTACCTACACCTCCCATCCATGTTCTTAGCTGAACTTCTCTTAACTGA